>NC_060285.1:14418828-14718828 GCF_021613505.1 Equus quagga
GTAGTACTAATGCAGGGAGCAGTAATAGGAGTACTAGTAGTATGAGCACTGGTAGTAATAGTAAGAATACTAGTAGTATGAATGCTGGTAGTAATCGTAGGAGTACTACTAGTATGAGAGCTGGTAGTAATGGTAGGAGTACTAGTCGTAGGAGTGCTAGTGGTAATAGTAGTAGTAAGCTTTTGGCTTAGCTTCCAGATGGAAGTCCATAATGCTTTCCATATAATTATCTGTCATTATTATTAGAAAAATAATATGCTCCTAATATTGCTCTGATAATATATTAATAATTATTAATACAACAAATATATTAATAATATTAATATTATTAGCATATTGTGCTAATAATAATATGCTAATGATAATGCTACTTAGCAGCATTATTCTTTTAGAAATTTGCCCATAAAATGCCCAAGAGGATAATGAGAAGCATCGTTAGCAAGAAAATGTTCCAGACAGGTGACTTTCCAGATGAAAGGACACTTTTCCCTTCAAGCAGCAAAATTTCCAAAAATAAAAACAAAAGCGTATGATGGTGTTGTGGAAAATGTTCTACGCTTGCGTTTCCCCCCTTTGCAAACGGAAAAGACTGCTACTTAAACTTTTCCTCCCGTGGCTCCTGTCACCCTTGTGCCGTGCTGTGGGCCACGGGAGTCAGTAAGGTGGAAAGGACACTTTGCCCGTAGGGTAAATGGCTCCAGACCACATGCCTGTGCGGTTCTTGCAGCCGCTGTTCGTTGTTCGTCCTCCCCAGTGCCGGTGACCGTCCTGGCCATCGTGACCGTCCTCGCCACACCTCAATTCCCGGGTGCGAGTCTGAAGGTGGCTACAGCCTCTTCAGTCTGGAGCACACAGACTTTTTAATTTGGACTGTTTGTCTCATCACGCATGAGCTTTTCTCACTTACTTCTAGAAAAGGTTCTTCATTTAAAAGTCTTGTCTTTGTAGCTTTTACCAGTTATAAAACAGAGCTCTTTCCTTTGTGTTCTCTTCAGGAAGTGTGCTTTGTGGTGTGGAAAAAGAAAAGTTACCGCGTGTGTTTTTCGTAGCATTTTTACCCGATGTTCACCTTGAAAGGACACATACCTGTGGGCATTTTAAAGCAAGAGAAATGAGGATTGAAATTTCTGAAATATTCTAAATAAATATCCTGGATATGTATTGCTATGAAAAAAAAGTTCAAAACAGCTTTTGGAAATACCTGTCAATTATATCTTCTATTTTGCTGAACTTAGGAAGTTGGCGTGTCAGATTAGTAAGTCCTCTGGATGTAGAGGTTTTCAGGCTTCATGACGGGCAGGATAAAGTTAAACTTCCACAAAAGCATCCCCTGGCCTTTCATCATATTTTGGAAGGCAAAAACATAGATGGAAATCTCTGGCTGGTATGAATTGTAAGTATTTCTGCGGAGTTATAAATACATCAAGGGAAAGAACCTTCTTAGCTTTCTTTTTATTCACTTAACAAGTATTTATTGGCTTTTGAAATAGTTTGGTATAGAGTTGCGAAGATGAAAATGTTTTGGACTCAGAGTAAGAAGACGTGCTTTAAATTCCTGCTGTATCCTTGCTCCATTCAGCTTAGGTGCTGAGTCTCTGTTTCTCAATAGTTATTGAGCGGCTGCTCTGCCAAGTTACCGTAATTGGGCAAGGCTTCGTAAGCTCTGTCATTCCCATCTTCCTCTTCAGTGTTTGGCCACATCTTCCTTCTTAAGACCATGTTATTTACATAATTACGTTATGGTAATAAGAAAAGTGGACCACTCTCCATAAGTAGCAGTTAACCAAAGGAGCTGAACTATGTAAAACTCTGGCTGGATGCTGCCGCCAGCCGCAAGCTTTCTGACTGGGAGTTCTCAGTTCCTTTGTCAAGTGTTCAAGAGCTATAAGGGTATACTAGCATCATACTGGGGGGAAAAAGGGAGGAAGTAACTTTCTCACTAAGTCCTTTTGAACTGACATATGAAGAGTTTCAAAAATGAAATTAAATACTTGATTTTTTTCACTCTGATGGAACTGAGCACTGCCTCATGGAGAAGGCTTCACAGAGGAGGTGACCATTGAGTGGGGCCTGGAAGGACAATTAGGAGTTGACCTGGCAGATAATTCAGAGGAAGGCTGTTCCAAAAGGCTGGTCATAAAATTGCTTTTATTTGGTTTTGAAATGTACATTATTTTATATCTGGTGTCAAATGTGGATGTCTGAAATTCCAGAAATTAAGACTTTTCAGAATACAGAGATTTAACCATGGAGATCTGTCTTTAGAAAGATCATAGAAAACAATGCTCTGATTGGGGCCTGCCCCATGGCTCAGTGGTTAAAGGTCCACGCACTTGGCTTTGGTGGCCCGGGTTTGCAGCTTCGGATTCCAGGCGTGGACCTACTCCACTCATCAGCTGTGCTGTGGAGGCATCCCACATACGAAGTAGAGGAAGACTGGCACAGATGTTAGCTCAGGGCTAATCTTCCTTGAGCAAAAAAAAAAAAAAAGATCGGCAATGGATGTTCGTTCAGGGCAAATCTTCCTCACCAAAAAAAGAAGAAGAAGAAAAGCACCCTGATCAGCCCCTACCTGCACTAATCACTTCTTGCTAAGGATGAACAACATCACCTCTTGGATTAGGTTCACCAGCCTGCCTAGTGGTTTTTTATTCCCTGAAATTTGCTTCTCTAGCACTTATCTAGAGGTTTGAGTTGACCAGTAAGTCAGGAGTTTCAAAGATCTTCTTTAGTTTCTGTTTAAAATTGGGTAAAATTAATGTTAGCCATTAGTTGAAAGTAGAGGGTGCTATTTATTTTACTTAGAAAGAAGCAAGACCCCGCCCTCATGAAGGGGAGGAAAGACAGTAATAAAATAACCTTGCAAATAAGTCTACATCGTAAAGGTAGTAAGTGCTAGGAAGAAGGGTATTCCATGAAGAGGTGAGAATTGTGCGGAGACCTGAAGGGAATGTTAAGGGATAAAGGAGAGAAGGATCTGGAAGGAGGAGAATGCTCAGAGACTCTCTGGAGGCAGTGGGGAGAGAGTTGGACCTCTGACCTCCCTCCATGGTGCCTCTTGATAAGGTCAGAATATTTCATTCCATTTCCTATCTCCTGGAAAAAAAGAATCCGTCCTTTCCTAGGTGACTTCTCCCAGCTCTGCAGAGCCTGAAGTGGAATTCCAAGGGCTGCAGCTGTGACTGAATGGGAGAAATGCCCTTTGGCTATGGAGTAGTAATATTGAATCTTACCTGGATGGCTCATGGTGGGGCAATCTGGAGAGAAATACATTGGGGATGCTTTACTATTCCAGTTAATACGCTTGAATAAGATCCTTGGTGTTCCTTTGCATTATAAAATGAATATGATAGGAAAAAATCAAATTTCCCTCCTAATGAGGGCCTTATTAGAACTTGGAAAGCCACCTTCCGAGCATCTGAATAATGCGCCGTACTTAAGCCCAAGACAATGGGCTTCTTGAGGAATTCCTCGTTTCCTAACGATCTTGAGTCTTACCGTTTAAAAGCACGTTTTTCCTACCTATAGGATTAAAAACATAAAGTAAAAAAGAGGCTGTCAGAGTTGGCCTCCAGGCCATTTAATATCGCCTGTGGCTTCCCACGCACACATTTTCAACGTTCCTTGCTATTCTCTTTCCTTTCCTTTCTTTCACCATCCCGCCCTGGTCAGGAGACTGAATACAGCCTGGCTGTAAATGTCTGCTCCTTGTTTGCACGGAAATAGCGCACAAATGGAATCAAATAGCATTTCCTTTCTCTCCTGACAGCTTGGGTTTTTTTTTTTTAAGTGGCTTTGACAAGAGTGAGGGCCAAATTATGAAATCACCAGAGTGACCCTTTTGTTCATCAGCCACTAATGAACTTAGAAAATTGGGATCTCGTCTGGCAGACAGGCTCATTTTGTTTGACAAATAGCTTAAAAGTATTTGTAAATGAGGACAAATCGGGGTGTGTGTTTTTTCTTTTCCACCTGGCTCTGTGGTCAGTACATGTGGGTTTTAGAGGTTTTTTTTCTTTTTAAACTTCTCAGAGGTTTGTAGAAAGGAAGCACTGGATTTCTTGTCTTGGTTACTTCCGTCGTGTTAGTCGTTGGCCTGCTGGACCTCACGCACGGCAGCCGTTCTAGAATGAACTGACGTGGTGTCTTAGAAAGAATGCTAGAAGATGGGTGCGCGAGATACGGTTTGACCAATTACTCATCAGAAGACTTTATTGGGTTATTTAACATCTCTGTATGTCCATTTTCTTAATTCGTAAAATGAATGGTGTGTGTGTATATATAGTGTGTGTGTATAGACACTGTATATACATTATATATAGTATGTACACTGTATATAAATATGTAGTATATAGCATATACAGTTTGTGTAAATATAAACTATATATGCATATGTATGCATATATGCGTGTATGTATATAATAGTGTGTATATATATCTGTGTATCTAAATATCTATATCCAATCTATAAATAAAGGTTCGTTTTATGCTGATTAGTACCTGCAACTGTCTCCTGAAAGCAGCAGGACAGACTTCTCTGAGGGTAGAATATCACTTTCATTGTAACCTCTCAACATATTATTTAATCTTGCGTTGGAGTACCTAACCTCTGAAGTAGTTTAAAAAGTAAATTAGGGCCTTAGACCTCTTTACCTCCAATTTCTGTTCTCTCAAATTTAGAAGAAAATTCAGAAATTATTTAGTTATCTGCCACAGGTCCCCACCGTGTCATCGGGAGGTGTGGTGGCCAATAACGTTCTGGAGTTACATGGCTGAGTTTACGTTCTTGCTCTGTCGCTTCCTGGCTCTGTGACTTTGGCCACATGGCTTTTCTCTTCTATAACATGGAGCTAGTACGACCTGTACCTAACTTACAGGGCAGGATTTCAATAAGACACTGCATGTAAAGCATTGAAAATACAGTGCTTGGCACAAAGATGCTGCTCAGTAGATGATAGGAAATACTACTGTTACTACGATGATGACTAGTAATACTATTGTTTTATCATGGACAGTAAAACAATTATTGCAATTGTTAAACAAAACCGAAAAAGATTTCTAGTTAAACAGAACCATTGTGGAGGCTCAGAGCAGTCTGGGTTGACTTCCCCAAGGTGGTGGTCCCTGAAGGATGGATCGGAGGTCATCGTGAATTGTCACGCACACAAGGAAAAAGAAGGGAGAAGAAAGTAAAAGGTTGTGTTGGTGGTTCGTATTGATTGGCTTCACCAGCTTCAGAGTTCCTTTGAGTGCAGAGGTCCTCTTTTTCGTCCACTGATGAAAGAAGACTCTAATCCGCCTCCAGCATCCCTTCTTCCAGCAGGGCTGGTGATCAATAGCCACCCGGGGATTTACAGCCCCTTCTCTGCACGGGTTGTCAGAATCATGCAGTGGCACTAACACTGCCGTTGTCCTGTTCAGCAACCATATCTCCTGTCCCCAGCTAGATTGTAAGCACCGTTTCTCATACCCAGTGGGCCGCAGTGGATATTTGCTTGATTGAATTAACAGACAGACCCATCTGCCTGGAGTCCGTCCAGTAGAACCCTCTTCTTCCTTTCGTGGAAACTCTCGTTTCTCAGCCGTCTTTCTCTTTTCTCACCCCCTGGCTCCAATCTGCTTTCCAGTAAATCTCAAACTGCTCTTCCAAAATTGTTCTTTTCCTGAAAAAACATAGTCCCTGCTCCAAGGGACTCATTCTCTGATGAGAGATCCAGGCCCAAGTAACTAAATGTATTTTGCTAAGTGCTGTGATAGGAGACCGAGAAGACAGGTGTTGGTCCCCTTCTGATCTTGAGGGAATCTCTTGACCTTTAGGAGACTTAGTTTTTTATCTATAAACTGGAGACAATAGCATTTGAGTCATGGGATTATTGTATAGATAAAGCCAGGCAAAGCCGTGTAGTGTCCCGCCTGACATGCTTATGTCTGGAAATTGCTCAGGATAAATAAGGGTGACTGGTGGAATCTTTTTTTTTTAACTTGATTCTTTATTTTGATAGGGGCTCATCAATGTTAACCTGACTGTCCTGATGTCACTGGCTATTTTTTAAATTGGCAGATAATTCATATACCATCAATTTCACCCTTCGGAAGTGTACCTTTCAATGGTTCTTACAGCCCATGGTTTTATATATTTACTATATTTACAAGATTGTGTTACTGTCACTACTATTTAATTCCAGAACATTTTCATTCCCCCCCAAAAGAAACCGGGTACTCATTAGCAGTCACTCCCCATCTTCCTCTTCCCCAGGTCCCTGGGAAACACTTTCTGTCCCCGTGGTTTTGGACTGGGAGACTCTTGAAGGGTTTCTCTCTCTCCCATCTTGAAACCTTCCAAATCATGAATCTTTCCATATTTAGGTCTATTAAACATTTTTGAAAAATATACGTTGAGGGGCTGGCCCGGTGGCACAGTGGTTAAGTGCGGACATTCCGCTTCGGTGGCCCAGGGTTCTCCGGTCCTGATCCCGGTTGCAGACATGACACCGCTTGGCAAGCCATGCTGTGGTAGGCGTCCCACATAGAAAGTAGAGGAAGATGGGCACGGATGTCAGCTCAGGGCCAGTCTTCCTCAGCAAAAAGAGGAGGATTGGTGGCAGATGTCAGCTCAGGGCTGGTCTTCCTCAAAAAAAAAAGGAAAATGTTGATGTGATGTTGAAGAAGAGAAAGAAGAAGAAAAAACTGAAATAGCAGAGCAAGACGTTGAGGACTCAGAGTCCAGACTAAATTTTGTCCTTTGCTTTCTGGATAACTTTGGACACGTCCATTCCCTTGTCTGAGCCTCAGTTTCCCCATTCAGATAATTTGTATCGGATTAGAGGACTCCCGTCCCAGCCTCGTTTTTAGGCTTAAACTCAGCGATATTGAGTCTGTGCATGTAAATATTGATTTGCTTTAAGTATGTGCTTACTTTTTACGTTTCTCACTGCTTTCTCTTATCTACAAAGTCAGAATTGCTTTCTTTTTTCAGTTTCAGTGTTCTATATAAATAAAAATAATAAATATACCATGTATATTTATTTGCATCTGCGTATAAAACAGTGGCGTTTTTTTCAGGCAGCTGTCTCGTGAGCACCAATGAGATAATTCATGTCAACCCCTTAGCACAGGGTCTGGCACTTAGTAAGTGCTGGATAAAAATTCTTTGCTAGGTGAGTGACGGGTCCCCCTTGGTAGGCCAGTTGACATTTGCCCGTGTGACACTTGTTAAATTGGTGTCCCAAATGATCCCAGTTGGAAGCTTCCTTCATCTTGGGATGAGGCCTCCAATATCTGCTTTCTTTCCCTCTTTGCCTTCACTGGTTTGTGGAACATGTCAGCGTGAAATTATAGATTTGGAAAAACAAATGCCATGAGAGGAGCCATTTACCTTATCCTGCTCTCCTCAAGTGGCATGGGAAATGAAAAACGTCCAAACTAAGACAAATTTATTGGATACCAAAACCACCAGGCTATTGATTCTTAAAGCCAGACAGCAAGGTTATGAATTGGGTGATAAAAATGGAAAGCGTTTAGCTTGACTTCTGAGACGAGGCGGCTTTGTGTGTTATCACAGCTATTGGGTGCTCCTGACAGGCCCACAACTAATGAACTAGCGCTTATTAACTACACTGTTTACTTTATGTGCATCTGTCTAATGTGGTGTGTGAATGAGATATATCTGAACGATGCAGTTTTTTTAGAGAAGCCTCGATGCCTGAGATTTAATCTCTACTTTGAAAGTGGCAGGAACGTTAGCTGAACGTTCTAACCTGGAGCTAGCAAATGAGAGATGGTTAGAAGCCGTGAATAGTTCTGCACCCCTGCAAAGGAAGGATTTATGTCTCTGGAGAGATTTGGGAACTGATAAGCAGATGCTGTGTTTTGGGTGTTAGAGATCAGTGATGGAACCCGCATTTATTTTAATTGGCTGCTGAGGCCCGGAGAAGGTGTTTCTAGGCAAGTCACAGAGTAGGTTGTTGGCTGAGCATCGCGAGAACTAGATTTCCTGAAGCCTGGTTTTATGCTCTTTCTTTCGTACCGTTTAGAATGTCGAGCCCTGTGGTAGCTTCAGGCCATCCTGTGCATCCTCCAGCTGCCTTGAGTCAGTCCTGCTGCTCTTTGACGCTTGGCCTCTGGGGACTGGGTACCCCTGACCCTATGGGACTGAGATGCCTCTTCCTGACTCTGTGCCTCGTGGTGGTTTCTTTTCTTGACTTTTGCATGATGGCGAAGGTCACTGTGAAGGGATGAATTCTGTCCCCGTCCCCCCCCCCCAAATTCATCTGCTGAAGTCCTAGCCCCCAGAACCTCAGAATGTGTCCTTATTTGGAAATAGGTCATTGCAGATGTCATTAGTTAGGATGAGATCACATTGGATTAGGTTGGGCCCTAATACAATATGACGGTGTCCTTATAAAAGGGGAAATTTGGACCCAGACAAGCACACAAGAAGAATGCCATGTGAAGCCTGGAGAGTGCTGCCACAAGCCAAGGACCACCAGAAGCTCAGAGAGAGTCCTGGAGGAACAGGTCATCCCCTTGTGCCTTCAGAGGGAGCAAGCTCACACCATGATCTTGGACTTCTAGCCTCCAGAACTATGAGATAATAAATTGCCACTGTTTAAACCACCTAGTTTGTGGCGCTTTGTTACAGCTGTCCTAGGAAACCAATACAGTAACCCACTAAGCATTCTATACCATGAAAGTACAGTCAGTTACCAGAGGGAAAAAGTAAAGAGGAGAATGTACCTCCTTAACCCCCTCCCTGTTCTTTTGTTTTTTAATTATCAAACTGTCATTAAGTACTTGATTAATTAATTAATATTCATTGTATAGTTGCTCTGTGCCAGATAACATGCTGGGAGCCTTCCCACCATGTTTAAGCCTACCCTATACCATATGTGTAACGTGTGGCGTGTTACTGAACCCACACTGAGCCGTGGTTTTCTCATCCGGATGCGGAATAACGATAGGTACCAAATCTTAGGAATCCTGAGAGGGTTAAATGAGATGTAAACACTGTCCAGTGCCCTGCACAGAGCCAGGCACGTAGTAGACTTGCTACTGTAGCGACAATAGCTACTGTTGCTGGAGCTCCCCAGGGGCCAGGTTCTAGGAATTTAAAATCATTCTTAACAATAAAGATACATCCTTATGTGCATAGAGCAAAGGGATTTAGATAACCTTAAGAAAAGCCATTCTTCTCCAACAAGTACTTGTACACAAGTGTTCATAGCAGCACTATTCACAATAGCCAAAAGGTGGAACCAACCCAGATGTCCCTCAGCCGATGGATGGATAAACAAAGGTGGTATATCCATGCGATGGAGTATTATGCAGCCATAAAAATAACTGGTATCCTCATACATGCTAGAACATGGTTGAACCTCCAAAACAGTAAGTTAAATGAAAGAAGCCAGACGCAAAAGGCCACATGTTGGATGATTCTGCTTATACGAAATATCCAGAATCAGTGAATCCATAGAGACAGAAAGGAAAGTGGTGGTTGCCAGCGGCGAGAGGTGGGGGGAAATGGGGAGTGACTGCTTAATGGCTATGGGATTTTCTTTTGGAGAGATGAAAACATTTTGGAATAAGATAAAGGTGGTGTTTGCACAACATCATGAATGAACTAAATGTCACTGAATTGTGCTGGTTACAATGGTTAATTTTGTGTTATGTGAATTTCACCTCAATAAAAGGAAAAAAGCTATTTTTGTTTAATCACAAGGATATTTATGTGGCCCAAGTCAGGAGAACATTGAACAAGAGCCATCACACAGTGTAACTCGAGCATCTTGAAGTCAGGAGGCCCTCTATTTTTTATTCTTAGAGAGACTTTTTCTATGACCCGAGGCAAATAATGTTTCTGTCTGTCTAAAAGAGGAATTTCCTTCATGACAGGCTCCCTCCTGTGGCTTTGGTGACACTATGACTTGTCTTTTCATTGCAACTCGTGACCGGGACTGGGTCACAGGCCATCCTCAAACCATTCTCTGGCCAAGGCGAAGAGTGTTGCTCTTACCGCTGAAAGCAGCCGGGATTTGTCCCCTGTACCTAGAGGTCCCATCCCTCAGCATAGTGCTGTCCCCCATCTCTGTCCTTTTGGGCTGCTGTAACACAGGACTGTATCCTGGGTGGCTTATAAACAACAGGAGTTTATTTCTCACCGTTCTGGAGGCCGGCAGTCTGAGATCAGGGTGCCATTGTGGGCAGACTCTGGTGACGGCCCTCTTCCTGTTTCTAGACTGCTGACTTTGCCTTGTATCCTCACGTGGCAGAAAGAGTCCCTTTTATAAGGACACGGATCCCATTCATGGGGGTTCCACCCTCATGACCTAATTTCCTCCCAAAGACCCCACCTCCTAGTACCATCATATTGGGGATTAGGATTTCAACATGTGAATTCTGGGGTTGGGGGTGGGTGGACACAAACATTCATTCCATGGCACCCACATATGGACCGGATCAGCGTTGTGTTAACAAGAAATGTCACCCAAACAAGGACATGGCTATTGGCACAGCCCCCAGCCAGGTCTGCCACCAGAAGCCTTCAGGTTGGCCTCTGGGCTGCACTTTCTCCTCCATCTGACCCAGTCCTCACGCTGCCCCAGAGTTGTTAGTTTTCTTAAACACAGATGCTGTAATTCCTGCTCGGGAGTCTTCAGTAGCTCCCCAGGGGCTGTAGAATGAAATTCAAGTTCCCCATCACTTAGCATTCAAGGCCATCCCAGTCTCGTTACCTGACTCTGGAAAGAGTGGTTGGCTGCTGTCCCCTGGTCCCAGGCATCACTTTGCCCTTTGCAGCATGATTCCCTCTGCGAGGGAGGACTTCTTGTCCCTTCCCAGCCTTCTGAAATTGTGCCATCCTCTTTGGCTCAGCTCGGATGTTTTCTCCTGAGGTCTGTGTCTCTCCTGGTCCTGTCCTGTGTTCATGGTCACGATGTTTGTGTCTGTCTGTCCCCTCCACTCTCACAGGGCTCCTCAAGGGCAGGAGTGGTGTCGTATCCATCTCTGTCTCCAGCCCTGAGCTCCGGGCCTGGAGTAGAGTCTACGCCCAGTGGACTTGTGCTTTATGGAATGGGATGATGACACGGGGTAGAGAAAAGGAAAGAAATAGCTGCCTTTGTTTTGCCATTTGTCACAAGAGGTATTTACATAAAACCTCCCCAGGCCTTGGAACGCGGAGGAAAAATAGACTCTGCGAGTTAGACACGTAGTCCTCTGACACTGGGGAAGACTGAAGTGCATTTTGCAGGATTGGCCCTTGTTAAATGCTTATGAGTGTTTGCTTAAGCAGAATGGAAATGTAAGGCAATCCTGCCTGAATCGTGTCTTTCCAGAATGAAAATCAAAAGAACGAAGACCAGAACCCTCCAATGGGTGGCTTCACAGGTAGTCTTGTGGATGTGATTGAGCTGATTTCACATTCAGAAGAAAAACATAAAAGTCAGCCTTCTTGGAGCTGTTGTCTGACCCCAGGAAAAGTGTCTATCCTCAGGAAAGATCAATTTGCATGAAAGATCTGTTTGGCAAGGCATTGTTGAAAGAGGTTAATATTGTAAGTGGCAATTTTTGATTGCTTCTTGATTCTTTTTCCTCTTTTTGCCTCTCTGCCTGTGTTGCCCCAGAGAAAAGTCTGTGCTCTAAGTGACGGTCACACCGCCCGCCTATCAACGTCTCTATTAAAGTTGTGTTTGTGCCCTGAAAAGGCAGCATGCAGATTGTGCGGTATAGTATGAGGGGTGGGACTTAAGAAGAGTGCCTGGGATGCGGGTCAGCGCGCTCCAGGCCGAGGGAGATGACCTTGGAGGAGAAGTTGACGACTGTGGATTTGTAGTTCTTCCTGGCATGCGCCCCATGGAACATCCTCTGAGCCCTTTAATGAGGGGAGGGGCCCCCTAAGATGTCCTGCCTTACTTAGAGCAGGGTTTCTTGACCTCAGCCCTCTGGTCATTTTGGGCTAGATAATCCTGTGTTGTGGTGCTGTCCTGTGCCTTGTAAGACGTTTATCAGCATTCCTGACCTCTCCCCACTAGATGCTAGAAGCACCCCATTCTCTCCAGTCTTGACGATCAAAAATGTCTCCAGATATTGTCAGATGTCTCTGAGCAGAGGGGCAGGTGTGGTACAAAATCCCCCAATAGAGAACCACTGTTTTCAAGGCTCCCCATGTAGACACATGTAGATAGGGAGGAGATAGTCCAGGAGGAAGGGGAGGCGGCAGGCAGGAAGGCAGAGAAGTGTGGCAGTCCTGCATTGGAAGGTGTGACTTGGGTGGAACTCGAGTGATGAGGTTGGCAGGAGTCTGATTGTGGGGGCCTTGAATGCCGTGCTGAGGAAAGCACGGATGTGAAGTCAGAAGTCTTGGGGTTAACCCCAGCGCCCCTCTTCCCAGCCGTGTGACTTGAGTGTCTTAACCTTTTGAATCTTGGTGCCCTTATCTGTAAAGTGGAGTCGCACAGACTGCTTGTAAAGACTGACTGCATCGAGGCCATGTGGAAGTGTCAATATGGTACTTGGGTGTCTTAGCTGCCCAGTAAATGTTGTCTTCTTTCCTGAGTGCTGTCAAATCCGGTTAAATCCGGTTCTCTCTAGTTCTCCCGCTGCCAGCTCAGGCTATTTATCTAGCCAGCATCACTGCAAAGGCTCCCGGGCTCTCCACCTCAACTCCGTTCTCGAGCCTGTAGCCAGACATACTTCCCTAAACAGGAGGATGCGAAGGCTTAGAAAATCTGTAAACCCGTGTTGTCCAGCATCATGGCTCTCGAGCACTTGAAGCGTGGCTAGTTCAAACTGAGATGTGCTGTTCATGTAAGGTGTGCGCCGCATTTTGAAGACTTAGTATGAGAAAAAGCGTGTAAAATATCTCACTAATAATATTTTTTATTGATTATATATTCAAATGTTAATTTTTTAGACATGCTAGGTTAAATAAAATATTGAAATGAACTTCTCTTATTCTAAACGTTTTTGAAGGTGGCTATGGGAAACAGGATGAGTTTTGTAAGAGTTGCTGTTGTCTTATCGAAGGAGGCATACTGGTTCTTCATGAGAGAATCATTTCCTGCTGCTAAGTTTTGAGATATAATTTGTTTCATGGGGCAGTCCCTTTGTAAAGAAAGGAAATTGCTCCCTTTATATAGAGCAGTAACATACTGAGTAATGTGTTCAGTACGGTTTATTTTGCTCCTCCTGGTAGATGTTTGAATGTTCTTCGCTTTCTAATTGTTCATCCTTTATTAAATATGCACCACCTCCAGGCAGGACCAGGACACCCCCCTACTTGTTAGTTCCCTCTCCTCCGTTGTTATCGACTCAATGTTCGTGTCCTCCTAAAATCCATGACCCCCAGTGTGATGACATTAGGAGGTGGGGCCCTTGGGAGGTGATTAGGTCCTGAGGGTGGAACCCTCAGGAATGGGATTAGTGACCTTAGAAAAGAGACCTCAGAGAGCTTCCTGGCCTTTTCCACCATGTGAGGACACAGCAAAAAGGTCACCATCTGTGAACCAGGAAGAGGGATCCTCACCAGACGGGAAATCTGCTGGCACCTTGGCCTTGGGATCTCCAGCCTCGAGAACTGTGAGGGATAAATGTGTGTTGTTTAAGCCACCCAGTGTATGATATTTTTGTTGTCCCAGCATGAATGGACCAAGACGCCCTCTATCTGCTTTGTGGATATCTCAGCAAGGAGGCAGTAGTGTCCAGACTGAGAATTTGATTGTTCAAGCAGCTAAAATTCGACTAATTCATTTCAATGTTATTAGTGCTACTATAGCATCTCATGTTGCTGTGTAATCATATTTTGGATTTCCTTTGACCTCCCTTGACCCTTGAAACAACCTTTAGTGCTTGGTAGCTTTTAACATAACAGACACAACGCAGGCAAAACTCTCAGGCTGCGGGTAGCATGTCCTAACGGCAGAGATGTGTGTAATGGGTGGTTGAAGACTGATCGGAGGCCCTAGTGAGGTCTCTGCCCTTGATCTGGGACATCATAGTGGTTCCGAGGGCAAAAGGGCATGTTTCCCTGCGGCAAGAGAATTTGACTTCACAGTGGGATCAAGACAAACTAAGTAGGCGGGAATGGACCCTTAGAGTCCTTAAAACACAGTGAACTCGTAGGTTTTCAGTGTTTGTTCCAAAGCATATTGCATGTGGCTTTTGTAGTTCCCATGATCAATTTTTAAACAGTGCCTCCAAGGCCAAATGCCATTCTGTAAATGAAAAAAGAAAGCAGGAGTGCCACTTTGACAAGCCAAAGGATCACCTCCAGGAGGGAGATGCTTTGGGGCTGATGTGCAGAGAAGAGAAGGAAGGAGGAAGTGACTGTGGGATAGGCCTTCAGGAGGGTTGCTCCAGAGCCAGAGGGAGCAGCCTCACGCCTCTTGTGTGTTCTCTCTCGTGGAGCAGAGAAAGAAGAGGATGTTACTAAAGCGGATGTTGCAAGTGACCTCAGATGTAACAAAGGGTCTCCGAGGGGCACACCGTTGCTTCAAGGACCTACTTGAGGCACCGTGTAGACACTATTTCTCATATTATAGATGTTGTGCAGCCAGACAGCTAGTTGGCAAGCTCTTGTTTAGAAAGGGCTTATTGAAACAACACTAGAGTGACAGGAAGGTACCTGATGGCTGAGGCTCTCCCAGCACCTTCATTCCTTCCTTCGTCCATCCATTCATTCAGTGAATGCCTCCCATGTGCCTGGGTATACCTGAATATAGAGCAGTCATCGTTTTTGCCAAAGTAGAGATTAAAGTCTAGTGGGTGAGACAACCATTAAACAAGTAATTGATCAAATAATTGTATAAATCCAAAATCTGATGAGTACTGTGAAGGAAATAACCAAAGCATGGTGATAAAGTGAGGTGGGGAGGATATTTAGGCATAGAATTGTCTGGGAAGACCTTTCTGCTTGACAGCTTTCAAGATCTAGACTTGAAGAATGAGAGGAACTCAGTGAAGCAAAGAGTGGAGCTATAAGCCTTCCAGGCAGAGGGACTGCACTTGCAAAGGCCCTGAGGCATATTCCATAAGTGAAGGGGCCAGTGTGGCTGGAGTAGAGCAGAATTAAAGGGAGAGTGGCCAGAGATGAGGTCCTAGAGATAGGTAGAGGTCAAGCCGTGTAGATCCTTATAGACAGGGCAGAGTTTGGGGTTCATTTTAAGAGCTGAGGAGAAACAGTGAATAATTTCAAGTGTGGTCTGAGTTATGAGGCTCCTGCAGTGGGCACAAACAGGAGATAATGGTGGCTTGGCTTCATAGTGTGGCAGTAACACTGGAGAGGAGTGGATGGATTGTTGGAGAGAATACGTGATTTAGAGGTAAAGATGGCGGGATATGTGTGCATCCACATGGATTTGACAAGATGAGGGGGTGAGTGAGGAATTGAGAATGGCTCTCAGGTGTCTACTTTGAGCAATGGAGTAGATGACGTTGCCCTTTGTGGAGGTGAGAAAGATCTAGAGAAGAGCAGGTTTGGAAGGGAGATTCAGGAGTTGAGCGCGGAGGCGCATGTGGTAGAGGAAGACTGTTGTTTATGTGAATCTGGAGGTCACAGGAGAGGCCAGAGCTGGAGAGAAACATGGAAGTCCTCAGCCTGGAGACCGTTTTACAATGGGCGATCTCACCTCGGGAGAGAGGGAAAGATGGGTCCCACACTGAATCCTGGAACACTCCTGGAATTTACCATTCAGAGAAGAGGAGGTTTGAGGAGAAAAGGAATGTCTGAAATAAGTATCTCAGAGGATAGGAGAGTGAGTTTGCCAGAATAAGGTAGGAGCATCTCTTAGCAGTTGACTGCCCATTTGAAATCAGAAATGATTAAAGGGAATGAATCTGATGGCGTGATTTCCTGCCCCAACATTTGACTTACCAAGTAAAGCATGGAGAGCGAGTATGGTTGCATTCATCCGAATCATTGGATTTTTCCAGTGGAAAGAAGGAGGTTGGTGGGAGGTGTGCGTGCCTGCAGAGGGAGGTTATAATAATGAACCACGGCATCTAAGCTGAATAAGAGAGACTATAAAGAAAATCTAGAGCTGGATGGATAGTGATAAAGAAGGCCGGTGGATTGGGGTTCATGAAGACAGTGAAGAATTTGTGTAATGGCAGCCTGGGGGGGCGAACAGAAGGGGCTGGGTGGAGGTTGCTGTTGACTTTTGAGATTTTGGAGGTTGTGCTGCTTTTGGTGACATCAATGTCTAGAATGTGAACTTGCTCTGTGTGAGGTGGCAGATATATTGAATTGGCCATTTTCGTCATAGAATTGTGGTGGAGAGATGGCAGAATCTGTGGTGGGAACTAAAGTCTTCAAAGAATGAGAGGAGTGACCAGGAGTTGCCGAATAACGGCGACAAGGACAGAGAGAACGATGGTGAGTCACTAAGGAACAGGGTCTTCATAAGAGGGGAGAGGCATTAAGATTCCGTAGCGATGACTGGGAGAGCCACTTCCTAGCCCGTAGGTTGCCTTGAGAAAGTAGGGGGAGGCTTTTCCTTTGGGGAAAACAGTGGCCCAGGGGACAGCTGTCCTTTCACACAAGAGCAAGAGGTAGAATGAAGCAAGAGGGAGTTGAGGATCAAGAGGAATTTGCTAATTACATAGTGAAAGTTCCACAGGGTTCCATAGTTGAGTGGGCTGGAGCTTGTGTGACAGGAGTAGTTGGTCTGATAATGAATAACCAGGGAGGCTGCTGGCTATGACTGAGATAGTCAGTCATTGATCCATTCGGTATTTATTGATCGCCTCCTCTCCGCCAGATACTGTGCTCGCAATAAACGAAGTGGAGAAGGTACCTGCCCTTGAGGGAGTTGAGCTCTGACTTGGGAGAAACAGAGTGGTCATCACTTGCATGTCCTGTAGCAAAGAACTGATTTTTTGTTTTTACAGGAAACACTAGAATTTGAGTCCCAGAGTTTCCAACAGTGAAGTCAGTGTCCTTAGCCTCTCTTAGTCTCAGTTTTCCTTTTGTAAGATTGGTTTAATGGTGCCTCCATGGGTGGTGTTGGTGCTGTTCAATCATTATTCAAACGTGGGAGAAGTGTTTTTGTTGGGATGTCGGGATGGGTCATCAGAGGCACCTCTAGTCCATAGATGCTTTTAATTAGAAAAAGGCACTTTTCCTTCTAGGAACTCTGCTTGTGATAAACACGTCATCGAGGAAGTCTGGGATGTGATTGGTTCTCCCTGGCGCACTGGCCCTTCCCTGCAGGGGTAAGGTGGAGGCGGGCAGGTGGAAGTGGTGGGAGGCCAGCCTGGTTTATTAACCAGTTACTTACCGAGTGCGTTCGTGCAGGCTTCTCAAACAGTAATGTGCACTGGAGGCACCTAGGATCTTGTTAAAATGCAGATTCTGCTTCACTGGAGCTGAGTAGGGCCTGAGAGTCTGCATTTCTGCTGACATCTCAGCTGCTGCTGCTGCTGCTGCTGCTGCTGCTGCTTCGGAGACCACACTTTGGATCAAGATGGCTAGGTGTAAACCTTTGTCTGAGATGCTGGTCTCAGGCAGAGGCTTAAAACAAACAGTAGAAGACCTGGATCCGTTGCCCTTAAGGAGTTTTAGTCTAATGAAGAGAGATTAATGCACCTGAAGTGATTAGAAGACAACTAAGTGGTCTGGAATGTGTTCCTGACTCCTGTTGGAGTTTAGAAGGGAAGGGGAGGTTCCAGGTCTGGACTTGCCGGAGGTCCCACAGAAGCAATGAGGACTTGAAACTCCTCCTGAGCTCCAGCAAAGGAGGAAAGGCATGGCAGGATGTTCGGGGTGTGTGTGAGGATGGCCTGGGTAAAGGCAAGAGGCGGGTATGATACTAGCACTAATGTAAATAGTGATGATAACAAAGCTACCGTCTGTTGAGGTCTGTCTGCTCTAGGACCTGTGTGGTAAGCTGAGTGAGGGCCAGCTCTTTGCCCTCCTAGATACTGGGACAGCACCTTGCAAGAAAGATTCCCTCGAGACTGGGGCGACAGTGTGTGACTGACAGGATTCAGCCACTCTTCTGGTTAGAATTGGTGGCCCAAATCTGTTATATGCCCGTACGATCAGTTTGGGATCTTAAGTGATTCTGAAGGGTTTTGGCCGTTGGGTTCCTTGGACTTTTTCTTTTTCTTTGTTTTGTAGGTTACTTAAATTTTTATTCCATTTTCATGTGCAATGTTTCTAGACAACCCACACATCCTGAACACCCGTGAAAAATTGTTTCTAACATCCGTGACGCTAATTAAAAGACAGCCTCTGGTGTTGATCAGAGATGGCTGGAGCTCGGCGTTTGGAATTGGGCTTCTGACTAGAGTCTTTCAGATGGTAACCAGCCACCCCAGAGGGTGTATTCCCAATTAGGATCCTACAGATGTTAACTCATTGCATCTAGCAAGACAAGTAGAACTGACACACATACACTACACTGTCTGCACCGAGGCATTTTGAACTGCAAGCATTATAACAAGAAGACACAGTAGTTCAAGCTTTTAAATATTTCTTAATTATAAAAGCAATACGTGCTCCTTCCTTGCATAAAATTTATGAAAATATATACTGAAATTACCCATATCCTATACCCAGAGATAACTTTCAACATTTAAGCCTTTTTTCATAGCTATAGGTATGTGGGTATTTATAGATGTATATACAATTTATTACATTGGACTGAAGGATATTTGCAATCACATTTTATGCTCAGCTTTGAATCGTGCTTTTGTGGCTTAACAGATCATGATAATTTTTCTAGCTCATACAATGTTCTTTTTTTTTTTTTTTCTGCTTTATCTCCCCAAACCCCCACTGTACACAGTTGTATATCTTAGTTGCAGGTCCTTCTAGTTGTGGGATGTGGGATGCCGCCTCAACGTGGCCTGACGAGCGGTGCCATGTCCACGCCCAGAAACCAAACCCTGGGCCGCCGCAGTGGAGCGCGTGAACTTAACCACTCGGCCATGGAGCCGGCCCCAAGAGTGTTCTTTATAAATGTGAATTTCATTGGTTAAGACAGATGGGACAAGACTGTTGGAGTAGACGTTCAGGCGGAGAAATTGACCAGCGCGGCCAAGGAATTGGCTGCTGGATTTGAGGAAGGGGCGTTCAGAGATGACTCTTAGATGCCTGGGTTAACAGGTGGGGCAGTCTCCCCTTCACCAGGCAAGAGCTGGTTAGAGACTGATTTTCTAGTTAATGCATCAACATTTGCACATGTTTGGGATGTAATTTCCAGCCCACCTCCTGTTTCTTCCTTCATTTTGCTTCTTGTGTTGATTCCTATATTGACTTCCTGGAGTAACTTCTGATATAAATTGAGATTTTTCTTTAAAATGTGTTTTTAGTGTGCAGAGGTGTCATTTAAAAGTCAGATCCATGAAGGAGTATTTTTTACCTGCTGGGTTTAATTTCAGATGCCAGCGTTATCATAAAATGCAAACCACCCTAGACTCTGTTTTAAAACTTTGTACAAATTGTGCTGGTTGAAATTGACTTCTGCAGATGGAGAGAGGGAAGGAGGAAAATAAGTGTTTTCAAGAGTTTTTTTAAAATGTTATTTAAATACTAATGCCACTCGAGTTCAGCTCCATATATAGTCCTACTTTCCCCTAAAGTCTAAATTCGTCTATAGCTTTCCACTTATATTTCTGTCTATTGTACTTGTGTTTTTTTTTGGAATGAGAGCAAACAGTGGTGGTATATTTGACCCTGGGAAAGAAAATAATCATAAGATTCAATATGAGGGATTTGGGTTATATCAAAAGCAAAATGCCCCCTGGCAAAGGTGGTTAGGATCAGTTACTGAGGGAGAACAGAGCCTGCAGTGTCTCTGCCATGGGTGTGTGTAACCTTTGGCCATTTAATCCTTCTAGGCCTTAATTTTCTCATCCATAGAATGGGAATGCAAAATAGTACCTACCTCATAGGTTATTCTGAGAATTAAATAAGTAACAAACATAGAAAAGTGCTGGACACATAATAAGTGCTACTTACTGCTTGTTGCCTTTACTGTTATTGTAATTATAAGTGAACTGTAAAACAAACCAACAAAAACAGCGATTTTAACGTGGTGCCTCCTGAAGGAGAATTGGTTAGAGGAGTCCTTCAGGTTTAGGTCACCCACCTGCCAGGCCACTTAGTACCTTTGTGTTGGGATCTGTTTCCTACCAAACCCTATGGGAGAGAGTGGGGAGGGGAGTGATAGGAACATGAGTAAGGCTGCCCCCTGGCTCTCAGGAAGAGGGGGAAAACCCCTGCCCTGTGCTTGATCAGTCCTGGCTGGTCGGTGATTCCAGGGCTCTCTGCTTTCTGCCTCATCACAGCCCTTCCGTGAACGAAGTGCTCCTTTGTTGTCTAGATGAGCAAGATGAAGTGTACCCAGAGACAGGGCACTTGCCATGGTCACAGCTAGTGGAGTGTGGCACCTGGATTTGAACCCAGATCTGTCTCACTGCACAGCCTTCTTCCCCCTTACACTCCTTCCTGAGAGATCCCCAGCATCTCCACGATTCGCATTCTTAGTGACCAGCAGAGTTTGTGTCCCTTGCTTCAGAATGAAAAACTTCCCTAGCGGGGAGCTTTCCTCAAGTCAACATTCGTTGTTTAAAGGGGTTTTGCTTTTTTGGTTTTACTTTCTGGTTCACACCCTCCAGCCCTGTGGTCTTTCATCTGTTTCAAAAGAGGGCCATTTAGAAAAGCGTGTCGGAGTGGTTGCAGAAGAGAGCCTGGCGTTGACAGTTGAGATCGGCTCCATTAGGTGTTTATTGCCAGCGACTTGCTGAACACCGTCTCCTGAAGCTTGAGAGGGTCGCCTTGGGTTAGAATCTGATTCCATTCATTCTTTCAACAGATAGTGAACTGGCATCTGCAGGTGGCAGGCAGTATGTGTCTAAGGGGATGCAGGTAAACTGGACAGGGCAGCTGTCTTCTGGAAATGCCAAGGCTGGTGGGGAAGGGAGACAGTTCAACCACACCATCGTCCTGTGGGTTTTAAGGGTGACAGCAGAGGACACAGTGTTGGAATATCCAAGGGGATACCCAAACCAACTGCTTCGTGGACATCCATTCTTTGGGAATCCGCAGTGGTAGGTTCTGCTCTGTTAGAGAGGCTCCATGTGGACTTCTCTCTCCACCTACAGCCAGTGTGACGTCTCTGCTAGGAGATGGGTGGAGATGAGATGGCATGGTCTGTTGGTTTTTTTAATAAGTCACATGAATTCCTGGTCAGGACTCAGGTGAAAAGTCATGGGCCCTCTACTCCAGCTGGATTGGCCTCCACCCTCTTCTTTTAATGTGCCTCAGCCAGTCTTCATGGTCTAAGGATGGTCCCTCTGCAGGCTGATTATATGCTATCTGCATGCTCCTCTCCATGTTGTAGTTATTTCTGTGCTTTTCCGGACCTCTTCTTCCATATTGAAGAGGAAGCTATTCAGACAGTCCCTGTCGAGTGTTTTTGGGTTTTCAATTATAGTTGAGTTGTGGTCTCCTGCAGATGATGTGGTGGCCCATCCAGTCTCTTTCCTTTGAGTGTGTTGTCAGTCGGCCCCAAATACCTTCCGCAATTCTCTCTGCCTGGAACACAGGGACCGTTCTGCCATCTTGACCGTACACGGATCAGTAAGCAACTTCACTTGTCCTTCCGTAGAGATCAGTGCAAATCTCAGTCATCACATTCTTGGAATTCCTGTGGATGTTTTATGGTGGGCTGTCTTGTTAGGTTGTGCTCTTTGAAGCCAACTCTTGTCCTAGGCGTTTTTGAAAATACAGCATGTGGTTATGTACAAGGTGCTAACTAAATGTTCCTTTAATAAGTATGTTAGTTCAGGGCCGGCCCGGTGGTGCAGCGGTTAAGTTCGCACATTCTGCTTCGGTGGCCCAGGGTTCACTGGTTTGGATCCCAGGTGCGGACATGGCACTGCTTGGCACGTCATGCTGTGGCAGGCGTCCCACATATAAAGTAGAAGAAGATGGGCACGGATGTTAGCTCAGGGCCAGTCTTCCTCAGCAAAAAGAGGAAGATTGGCAGCAGATGTTAGCTTAGGGCTAATTTTCCTCAAAAAATAAAAAGTATGTTAGTTCAGGCTTCAAAACTAACCTATACTATAAAATACACACACACGTGTGTGTGTGTGCGTGCGTGAACACATTACAGAGAGAAAGCTGGATCCCTTATAGTTTCTATCATCCTTTGTTTATTTTTTAAAGAACCATCTCACTTGTGACAGACTGCGAGACTACAGCGTCATCTCTTGGGATCAAAGGTTAGCAGGAAATCGTAGACGACGTGAGCTGCTTTCGGGATCTACAGGATATTTCTCTTCTGCGATTTGCATCCATTTATAGTGCTAAGAACTCAGCCCTTCTTCTTTGCTCTTCCTTTCAGAAACTATTATGAGGGAGGCCGAGGACTCCATGCTCTGGACAGAGAAACGGCGCTGGCATTAGGGATTGCCACTTCTGAGAGGATGCTGGGAATCTGCAGAGGGAGACGGAAATTCCTGGCTGCCTCGTTGACTCTTCTCTGCATCCCAGCCATCACCTGGCTTTACCTGTTTGCCGGGAGCTTTGAAGGTAAGAAGAAAGTTTTCCCAAAGTGAGAGGGCAGGAAGAAAGAGAACACTGGCTGTCCCAGGGTCCTCGGAAGAAGCTCCAAGTCATCTCATCCCAACTTGTCATTTTGTAGAGCAATGGAATATGGGTGCCCAGACACAGGAAAAGCCTTTCCCAGGTTTACACAGGTAGTTGGAAGGAGTCAGCAGTGTGAGGAAAAAAGATAAAATAAAAGCTAAATAAGGTGCACCTGGATGCAGTGACGTGGCGGAAGTTACACAAATGTCAAATACCCAGCTTTGCAAGTCCATCTCTGCGTCGATAATGGGGAAAGGTTGGGCCCTGGAGGGATTACTTAGCTGTTCAGGGTGCTAGATGTTTCATACATTCTTCATCTATTCGTTCACTGATTCACACATCCAACATTTTATTATTATTGTTGTTGTTCAACATCTGTGCTAACCCAGCTGCTGGGAGTACCGGGATAACGGATCTGGACCTTCCCAGGGCAGTGGAGGGGACAGGTTAACACATGATTGCTGCGCATCGTGATGCCCGTGATGACCAGGCGGGCCCAGGGTGCCGTGGGAGAGGCTGTCGGAGCCGGCAGGCTTGGCTGGGTGTGGAAGATGATCAGTCGTACTGACGGCTGCGTGCAGGAAGGCAACAGAGGCATTACCCTCCCCAAACAAAGAAAAACAAACGCTCGTGCCTGCCATTTTCCAGAAATCAGTGGAAAAGACAAGACTCGCCATTCTTCCAGCCAGCCATTTCCAACGCAGTGCGATGTTTTTGTCTCAAAGATGGTTTTCTAAGCTTCGGGGAGGGAAGGAACAGCAGTGTTGAAGAGTACACTTTTGTTTTAGTTTATCCCCACACTTGAGTTAAAAAAAAGAAATGATCTCCAAGGAAAATCTGTCTCAAGGAAGTCAGCACTGTGTTTTTAAACGTCTCCTTTATGCATAATTTTATTGACAGCTCAAGGCTACCTTTTAATTAGGAGTTCCACTTTGCTTTCTGAGGTTTGCCCTGAGTTAGCTAGACTGAATATAAACGAGGTGGAACTATGTGCCTGCATAGCAGGAAGGGCCCAGTGCCACACCCTTGTCCCTTTCCTGCCCCAGCCATCCCTGGAGCCGTGGAGCTTCTTCTGAGCTAGATAGAGTAAATTATGCCATGGCAGGGGATGGTTACTTTTTGGCAAAGGGATCGGAGCAAGGAGGGTGAGTTGGTGTTGATTCCATCATCCTTCTAGAGATGATGGAAGAGCCCTTAGGAAAGAAGGCGGAGGGCACATGGTGCCAGTACAGGGTTAATACATTGTAACATTGACTTTGACAGTATAACGAGACTGGTAGTACTACTGATAATAGTATAACAATAATGATGATGATGACGACAATAGAAACTACTAGCATTTTGTGCATTTCTACATGCCAGGCGTTGTTGTAAGGATTTTACACGTGGTAACTCTTTCTCCACAATAATCCTGTGTAGCAGGTCCAGATGAAGAGGGACAGACAGAGAAGCTTCAGTGATCTGTCCAAGGCCCCAAAGTCTGTCAAGATGGGGCCTGGGTTATGGGACTCAAGAGTTGGAGTTTTTACTACAATACCATGTTGTAGTGGGGCTTCAGTGAGGTGTGGAGTTTGGCAAGGAGTTTGATAAGGTGTCACCTGACCTTTCTGGGTGGATGTGAGGAAATTTTGATAAGTGTTCATTGATAGAAACCCAACGCCAAGTAATTTTGGCAAAAAGGGAATTTGGGGACTAACCAAACTAGTAAGCTTCAGGCAGGGTTGGATCCAGAGGCTCAAGTGATATTTCTATAGCTCAATCTCTTCATTGCTTTGCTCTATTTTTCTCAGCCGTTGTTTCTTTCGGGGTAGCTTTTCCTATACAGAGGAAGCTTTAGCTTACAACGTATGTTCTCCAGTACCTGTAGAAAGAAGAGTTCTTCTTCCCCCTAATTCTCCAGTATTCCCGCTGATTGGACTGCTTCCAGTCACTCGTGGTCCAGAATAAATCACTGTGGTTGGGGGAGGCTGGTGAGGGCAGCCCTAAGCCCTGTGCCTACTTCTGATCAGAGAGTAGAGAGAAGTTCCCTGAAACATATGGAGCGAGACTGGGGGAGCGGTGACCCCCAAAGGTACATAGTGAAGGTTCCCAAAAAAGAGAGACTAGAAGTTGATCTGGGCTATGGAGAATTCATAACTGGCTGTGCTTAGCGATGACTTTCAACTTCAAGGTTGCTGTCCAGCATCATGCTACCTGGCCCAGCCCTGGTCAGTGGAGTGACTATGATCCTTGACTTTGAACGATTTTATTAGACTGGCAGATAGATTACGGGAAATTGGGAGGATCGAGAAAACGCTCAGAAGCAACATACCCAGACTGGGTGTAGGTGCTGTTTCTGTCAACGTGATGCTTAAAAATAAATCCTACCTGTGGAACAGAATCACAAACGGCATTAATTAGGGGCTGGGTGATGTGGGTACATTAGCAGAAGTATTTTCACTAGAATGATAGAGGTGACATTTCTCTTGCTGAGTATCAGTTAGTTGGCAGCTAGGCCACTGCATTTGTTTTGGACACTACACTTTAAGAATGATCTAGACAAGTTAGCACACTTAAGAGAATCTAGGTGAATGACAGCGCCAATTCTAAACCTCGTTACATAAGAAATAGTGGAAAGAACTGGGGCTGTTTACCTTAGAGAAGCTGAGACGCCAGGTGGACATGATCAGCTTCAGCAAACAGTCAAAGGCTGTCACCTGGAAGGGAGGCTAGGATTACTCTGATGGCCCCTGAATCTTTGGAGGGATGTGACAGGGAGCCGGATGTCAAGCTCATCGTAATGAGGATCGTTCTGCCCAGTGCTGGAACACGCTGCCCTGAGGGTTATGAAATACTCGTCGTAAGAACTGTGCAAACACAAGTGCAGTCTGTGGGCACCAGGGGCCATTGAGCAGGAGGACCTGCCTGCCGTCCTGACCCAGAGATCCTGACTCTAGAAAAGCTGGGTATTTACCCACCAGGAGACACAGGCTGCCTCGGTGGAGCGCCTGCCTATTGCCGCAGACAGCGGTGCACTTCTGACGGGGCCTGTGGAGACGTTCTTCTCTCTGTAGTTAAACATAACAACTTTGCAGTCCATTTATTGACACCCTTGAGTTTTCTGTTGCAAGGCGGGTGGAGCCATAAATAAGGGACAGAGTTGCTGTCTGCGTTCACGGAAATGCTGTTCACACTTTATGTGGGTGTGTTTATATTTCAACCCTGTTTGTTTTGGTGCATCTCCTGCGAGCAGAGCCCAGACCTCTCCCTGAGATGCAGATGCCCTGAGCGTTTTGGAGTTGGGTTATGCTGCGCAGCGCGGTCTGTTGAGAGAGCCCTGGGTGGGTCAGGGGTTTCAGGCTCTAAAACCATCTTAGGCAGAGTAGTTGGGTGATTTGGGGCACAGTTGCTCGTTGTGAAATGATGCAAAAGTGAAGCCCGCTTACTGGCACTTATGTTCCACAAGTTTGTGTAATTCTAAGCATCTGATCTACGTGAGCTGGAAATGACCAGAATCCTCTCCAATGATGGGGAAATAAGACAAGAAGAGGGAGTAGGCTCATTGTGATGTGCTCCTGTGTATGGATCAATGCATAAAAGTTATGGAGAAGCTGGGGTCACTCCTATGGCCTAGTGGTGAAGTCTGGTGCACTCTGCTTCAGAGGCCTGGGTTCGTGGGTTCGGATCCCCACTGCAGACATACCCTACACCCCTCATCAGCCATGCTGTGGCAGTGATCCACATATAAAGTGGAGGAAGATTGGCACAGTTGTTAGCTCAGGGCTAATCTTCCTCTGCAGGAAAAAAAAAAAGTTACTGGGAAGCAGGCATTTTCTCTGTGTTAAGAAAGAATGCCTGTTCTAACAAGTTGATTTGCCAGGGGTTGGAGTCCACCATCTGGGAAAGTGATGCGATCCCCATTCCCAGAGCTGTTTTTCAGAGGCCAAGCAACTATTGGTTCAGGATGCTAATCAGTGGATGTTTTTGCTGGTGCTTTAACTCCTAAGTTCCTAAACCCTACTTCCTACATTTCTTCCCTAGTCCACCTCTCTGGCTCTGCCATCTCGTTAACCTCCCCAGCTGCCTGTGCTTCAAGCTCCAAGCTTTGGACGCTCCTTCACTTCCTGCTTCATTCCCTCCCTCGCTTGGTCGCCACATCCTGTGGAATCTGGTCTGGGCCTCTCGCAGATGCGTCTTTTGTTTGCTGCCTTGCACCGCTGCTGTTGGCCTGGCTCAGCTGTTCATCTTCATCTTCTGTGATCAGGACCGATGCAGCAGCTTGCTCCTTCACCCTCCAGACAGCAACCAGAGCTGTGCTCAGCCCCAGCGCCGCTCCGCTCCCTGTGGGCCCCTCCGGCTCCATCTCCTCACGTCCCCCTTCCATTCTCTGTTTGGCTGTGCTGACTTGCACATCCCAGTCGGCACCACCCTCTATGGCCTCTGGTCTTCTCATGTGCTGTTTCTTCTCCTGGGGACACTCGTGCCCTTTCGTCCTTCCCCTCCCTCTTTCACCTGGCCGACTTGGATCCTCCCGTCTCAGCTCTGCTACACGCCTCCCGACTCCTGGACTCTCCCCTTCTTCATAGTCACGACACTTTGTCTTTCTGGTTTATGTAATCGCCTGTCTTTGCAACTGCTTACAAGCATCAGGAGGAAAGGGAGTGGTTCTCTTGTGTTCATCTTTCCACCTCTAGCACCTTCTACAGTGTAGGAGAACTGTTTGTTGAATGAATGAATGAGCGAGCAAAGAAATGTGCCCTCATCTGGCTTTGAAGAGCTGACAGCTCTCACCGTTGCCTCCTGGATTAACTCCAGCCTCCCTGTCATGGCTCTGGCATCTTGAACAGGCTCTCTCCTTTAGCTTATAGTTTCTGTCTTTACTCTTGGGAGTGTCTCATTGAACGTCCTGAGAAAAGTTCGATTTTCCTGCTTAATTTTTGTACTTTGTTCCTTTGGCCCAATATACAGTTCTTTCCCCATGAGCGAACATTTTCAATGTCCATATTCAGTGTCGTTTTCTAAACTCCCATGTGGAAACTCCTGTGACAACACTCACGAAAGGATATTTTGTTTGGTGTCTTTCTAGCCCTTTACCTGTGAGTTTCTTAAGACGAGCGACTGTCTTCTTCGTCTTTACATTCCTAGAGCCTGAGCATCACTCTTAATGGGTCCTTAATAAATGTTGACCGGAAAGGATTCTGGGTAACGAGGGAAGCAGGAGCCGCTGGAAAGCAAGGGCTCTCCTGGTGCTCTGAGCGTCTGTGATTTTGAGACCTTAGGATGTGGCTCCGGGAGCCTTACCTTCCTTCTGGTTGTGGTGTTAATTCTGGGACTTGAGTAATTCTGCTTAAACACAGCTCCATTTGAATTTCCATCACCACTATCATTTTGTACCAGAATCACTTTTTCTCCTGGACACGGGAGTTTTATTTGCAGGGTGTGGCTCTTTCTATTCTGCCCATCACGGAGATGGTGTTCAGCTGGTGTGACTCATCAGCACATGGAGAAAGGGTGCTTTGTGGCCATTCAGAAAATTGTTCACACATGCTGTCCTTCCGTAATTTATAGCCACCTCCGTGCAGAAGCTTCCCGTTGTCAGGAGGCAGGCCAGTGAGGGGGCGGGTATTATTTAAAAGCAAGTGTCTTCAGAGGATGCAAAGGCCTGAACATTTAAAACCAGTGTCGTGAACAGGCACGGGATATTAATTTCTGAGCTGACTTCAGCCTGCACCCACGTCTTGTCACTCCTGGAGCCTCAGTTCACTGTTCATGCTGTTCTTATCAACACGGATGCCTCCTGACATGGTTTGAGAGTCGTCACGATAAATTTCAACGGGAAGAAATGGAGTCCTGACATTTGACCCTTTTGAAGAGTTGCAGCGAGGACCCAGGAGTTGTAAGTTAAAGCGTTTTCTTTGCTTTATCATGATGGGGGATTATGGGGCACATGACCCGTGGAATAGGGGAGATGCGGGGGTCTTTTATCCAAGTGGAGCTTGTCCAAACATGACTGATTCCCAAGCCTCGCATCCACTCCCCCCATCGTTTTGCCCAGAGACTGTGTGCCGGGCGGTTTGTGAATTCAGACTGTGCAAGGTGCTAGTGAATAATTTGCTAAAGGTTTCAGTATCCCCCAAGGCAAGGCTGTGTAGCAGCTTTGATGGCAGCAAAGCCATTTTGCCTTCCTGCCAATGGCCCAAATGTATCACTTAATAAGGATATTATGGGGTATAAGAACACAGGATGCTGAATGCACAATGAAATGGAAAGCATAATATAAAGGTTTTATTGATTTTTATTTTTAATAGATCCAAAACGAAGGACTTTCTTTGCCAATGCTTAATGGCTGTTGCTGCCAAGCTTAAGAAAAAGCTGCAAAGGGTGAGAATGTGACAGTGAGCTGCCGTGAGTGGTGCCTGAGCCACAGGGCACAGTGGGGCTGCATGTGTCTGTGGTTCTTACCTTGAGCCAAAAAGCGTCTCTTGAAGGTCTTGGAATCTGAGAGGGCAGTTGAAGTCCATCACAATTGTATTTGGTTGTGAGATGGTTGCCAAGGTGATCTCTACTTGTATCCAACTTTTGACCTTACAATAATATCAGTGGTCCTGCTGGGATGGGGAAAATGACCCTGATGTATCGGTTGGCTGCGTCTCCTAGAAGAGCTCATGGCAAGAGCCTGGGCCCAGGCGTCAGGAAACCTGGTTTCTATTAACCCCCAGCAGCCACCCTGTATGAGTTTCCTGCTGTAACAAAGTACCACAAACTTAGTGGCTTAAAAAAACCAACAAATTTGGGCCTGGCCCCGTGGCCGAGTGGTTAATTTTGCACGGTCCGCTTTGGCGGCCCAGGGTTTTGCCAGTTTGAATCCTGGGCGCAGACATGGCACTGCTCATCAAGCCATGCTGAGGCGGCATCCCACATGCCACAACTAGAAGGACCCACAATTAAAAATACACAACTACGTACTGGAGGGCTTTGGGGAAAAAGAAAAACCCCACAAATTTATTATCTTACAGTTTTAGAGGTCAGAAATCTAAAGTCAGTCTCGTTGTGCTAAAGCCAAGATGTTCGCAGGGCTGGTTCCTTCTGGAGGCCCCAGGGGAGAATCCATCTCCTGGCCTTTTTCAGCTTCTAGGGGCTGCCTGCTTTCCTTGGCTCGTGGCCCCTTCCTCTAGCCCCAAGCCTGGAAGGGTGGCATCTTCAGCTCACTCTCTCTGACTCTGACCTCTGTTTCTATTGCCACGTGTCTTCTGACTGTGACCCTCCTGCCTCCCTCTTATAAGGACCCTTGTGATTACATTGGGCCCCCTTGGATAATCCAGGGTAATCTCCACATCTCAGAACCCTTAATTTAATCACATCTGTAAAGCCCCTTTTGCCATGGAAGGTAACATACTCACAGGCTGTGGGCATTAGGATGTGGACATCTTTGGGAGGGAGGGGCCATTATTTGGTCCTCTACACCCCTCCCCTATCTTGTTATTGTTTCGACACAAAGCAAGGGGGCGTTGTGCCATCTGCTTTCCCATATGGATGGCTTATCCTGCTGTAGGAGTTTTGGGTTCTCTAATTTTAATTTGCTATATAAATATCCAGCAGGCCTTAACACTCTTGAAAAAGGCATTGTATTCAGATGTGTTGACCACAATGCTTTGTCTATAATGGTGTTTAATTCGTAACCAATGATAGGTTAAGGTTTTCTGAAGAGAAAGGCTTGTAACTTCTGCCCTTTGGGTGTCCTGGTCTTAAAGCGATTTCATTTATTTTTTATTTCAGATACCAATTTAACAAAAGAAGGGCGATTTCATTTGCCCTGTTGTTGGTTGAGTAGGCTATTAATTTTAAGTAAAAGAGAGCTATTTGTATAACTACTTGGGCATACTCTTTGGTGTTATCACCTAAACCTCAGCAGGCCCCATGACCCATTAGTTCTAGCCCATACCCTACCCATATACCAAAGAGAAGTGTGCGTACATTTGCCCAAAAGACACTTACAAGAATGTTCCCGTCAGCATTATTTGCAATAGTGCCAAATAGGAAGCTCCTGAAATGTCCACCCACAGTAAAATAAATACATAAATGGTAGCATGTGTATATAGTGGAGTACTACAGAGGAATGAAAATGAATATACTCATAGTGTTGAACAAAAGAAGATAGACACACAAGAATATGTACCATATGAGTCCGATTATATAAAGTTCAAAAACAGGCAGAAATTCATCTGGGGGTAGAGCCTGGGCAAGGCCAAAGGAAGACTTTGGAGGGCTGGTAATTATTTAATTTACTTCTTAATCTGTGATGATTATACAGGTGTGTTCACTTTGTGACAGTTCATCAAATTTGTCATTTATGCTTTGGTCACTTTTCTGTTATTTTTTAAAAAAAATCTTTGCAAATCTTGATAGTTAAATAAGTACCTGCGTTTGAAAGAGATTTTGTGGGTTTTGCATTCTTTTCCAATAAGAGGAATTTTGTTAACCTTTGGGATTTATGTATCTGTGTCACTGTTTAACTTTGAAATTGAAATGCTTTTTAAGCATGAAACTTTTCTTCTGGGATAGATGTTGAACATTTTGACTTAGCCACATTTCCTTTTTTCTTTCCTGACACACCTCACCATTTGAACACACATTCCCCTGCAAGGGTCTGATCACAGTGCTGACTTCAAGATCTGAGATTTGCTCATAAAACCCAATTCTGAAAGAGTGTTTTCATCACTTTGAAACAAGACCAGTATTCCTACCAGAACTCTGGCAATGACATAGCTCTGTTTAATATTAAAGTGGTCTGATTGATATGGACACCAAGCCACATTGAATAAGTCTTCCCATCTGCTTTTACTCAACAGACGTGCGTCTTCATAAAACCCTTGTGCCTGGCAAAGAAAGAACTATTATTATTGTATCATCAGAGATATGGAAACACAAGAAGGATATATTGTATTTAAACGATAACTGTAATGGAAGCGATAGCTGTAGCTTCCATCCGTGGCTTGTTAAACAGAAATTGGCTGCGTCTGGCCTGTAGTTGTGTTGGGTTTGGCCAACCCACTGCTTTTTACCATTTTGAATTCATTATTAACAGTTAAAGATTGGGAGATTGCACATAAAAATCATGATTTCTGGCTTTCCTTAACAAAACGGAAAGATCTAGCAAACTGGACCCTCCTTTCATCATAGCGGCCATTGGCTGGAACTGACAAGGAGCTGTCCTTTTGCACAGTGCGTGACCGCTCCAGTTTGTCCCATCCCCGTCCTTCCTGGTCGATCCCTGTGTCATCCCGTGCACCGTTGTTTGCCCTGTTCATAGAGCAGAATTGCGAAGAAAGAGCTTCTGCTATTTGCTTTTGTCTCTTGTTGACCCCGTCTGGCTCCGACTTTGAGTTTGGGCTTTTTGGCTTGTTCTCTCCCATGGGCTGGGCTAGGGGTTTTACATACATTGTCTCATTTATTCCTCCAAACAACTTCACAATTGTCCCATCTTGTAGACGAGGAAACTGGGGCTCAAGGATGTTGAGCTCCTTGGCGAAGGTCATCCAGCCGGTAAGGGAGCCGGCGTTCAAACCCTGGCCTTGCTTGAAAGGACCCTGCTGTATCCGCACAACTTGCAGATACAGAAACAACTGGTAGATGACGATTCAAAGTCAGTATGCTCACATTTCAGATTAAGGACAAGACAAACTCTGGGACAAGGGTGAAGCGACCATCTTGGATGAGAAGGCAAACCATGTTCTGTGGCTAGCAGGATTATTATAAGCCAATGTGAACAGAAAATTCGATTAGTCCTGTAATGCAGTTTGCATTTTGTTTCTGCCGTAGACTCATACAATGAAGAGGAGGAATGGACGTGAGGAGTGGTCTCGGCAGGCTTACAGCCTAGGCAGATAAAACCTTTGAAAACGACACACCGACTTTATCTAGGGCAGGGGCCGATGGTGGGGTGAACATGTCCCAAAATGACGGGCGGCACTGTTTACATCACAGAGTGACAACAGACAAGTTAACGTCTCTGCAGGTCAGTTTTTTCTCCAAGCAAAGGGGAACATAACATGTAGCTCGTAGACTTCTTAGGAAGGCCGAATAAAGTACCTGTTAGAGAGTGGCAGTCGTTCAGTAAATGTCAGTTTTCTTCCCTGCTCGTATTCCTAGAATATTGGAAGGTCATCCTGGGAGGGATGCAAAAAATCATCCATGTGGTCTGAATGAGGCCCACTGGGGAAACTGAGGCCTGGAGACTTGTGGCTGAACCAAGCTCGCAGCCTCAGCCAGTGGTGTCATGAAACCAGCACCCAGATAGTCTGTGTTACCACTGATTCCCTTCAACTTCTTCATTATCATTTTTAGTAAAGATAAAACGAGGGAGACTGTCGCATCAGTTCATTTCTATCCAGCTATGTTTCCAGACATTTGCAGCACCCCATTTAGATATTGCAAAGTGGAGGAGGAGGGAAAGGGCAGGGGGGGACTCGGAGATACACCGTAGCTACGGCCATAAATGCACCTGCAGCTGACTGTGGACTCAGTGGCCGTGTTTGGAGACAATGAAATTATTTCATGTAGATGACCTGTTGTGAGAACTTTAAAGGGTAACGAAGAGGAAATGGCCATCCTCTGATGCAAAATTGAATCACTTATGTAACAGAAGATTTGTCTCATGGGGCCATGGCTGAGTCAGCATGCCTGGTTCTAATTCCCAAACTTTCCCTTAAATGCTGTGTCTCCTCAGCTGAGTAACTTAAGCTCTCTGAGCCCAAAATGCCTCCCCCAGTATTGAACAGGGTTTTTGTGCAGATGAAAACGAGTCCACTGTGCCTAACATAGAGGACCTTTACAGAGTCATTTTGTGTTCGGCTGTGTTTTCCATGCTGCCTGTGCTCTCTGAAGCAGAAAAGTCTCTTAAGGAGCCAACTGAGTTGAATGTTTAAGATTGCACCTGACCATGCAAGATTCCTTCCCTTTCTAGGGTGGGACTTTAGATAATGGCTCTTTGTCATTTTTGCTCCAGCAGAGGGCACTCCATGCCCCATCTCCTACCAATGCCTGAATTCGCTCGATGGAGCACAGCTGGGCCTGGGTGTGGAAGCTTGCAGTGACATCCAGGCAGGAAGCCTCTCTGTTGCCCCCATAGGTAGGGATGACAGTTAGGCAGCTGTAGAGCCTGAGCTGTCTTATTTACATTGAAATAACCTCCCACCACCCCCTGAGGGAGGGTATCCTATTTCAGAGATGAGGTAACTGAGCTGCAGAGCCATTAGGAGGATCATCCAAGGTCATTCATTCATTCAGCAAACACAGGCACCATTCTAGGACACTGGGGATAGAGCTTGGAATCACATGAGCCTGTCTCCTCTTCTCGTGGAGGTCACTTTCTGGTGCAGGGAGAGGTGATTAGCAGACAGATGCGTGCAGTGCTGAGTGGTGGTCAATGCTCCAAAGGAAAGTAAAGCCTTAGTGAGATGGTGGTGAAGCAGCATGGGGAGAGGCTTGGGGAGCACCGTGCAGGGGGAAGTGCTCTTTGAATAGGGTGGTCTGACAGGCCTCTCTGGTTGGTGACATTTCAGCAGAGCCAGGCAGAGATGGGGAGGAAAAGCATTTCAGGCAGAGGGATGAGCAGCAAGTGCAGAGCTCTTAGTGCCTTTGCAGAACAGCGAGGAGAATCAGGGCGGCTGGCAAGAGCAGGAGAGGGAACGTGGAGGAGTCAGGGAAGTGGGCAGGGGCCCCCCACAGGACCTGGGACTGGGCCTCAGAACCCCTGCTCTGACTCCTTGTCTGCCTCGCTTCTTGGGGGAGCTCATTCCTTGCAATCTGGACTTGCCTTTAGCTGCTAACCTCAGGGGAACCCGAGAGAGTCGTTCCTCCTCCTGCCTCTAAGGTGGTACCCAGCTCCCTGGTTCCAGAGCTGCCCGATGATAAGAATCACCTGGCGCAGTTGTTGACTATAGAGACCCCTCCCACCCAGCCCACCCTGGGGCACCTGGGAAAGAGACAGTCCCGGGCCCTGGACCAGATCTGCTAAGTGGGATGCTGCAGGGGAGGCGCCCAGGTGTCTGCATTTTAACAGGTGCCCCAGGTAATCCTCATCTTCAGGCGAATTTGGGAAGTCTGACCTGGATAAAGTGGAGCCTTTGAGTGGCTGATCTCAGGTCCCCTCGTCTGCTCCAGGGCCCCAGGACTCGGGTTTAATGATGATGGGGGGGGGGGGTGATGACAGCACTGAGTGAGTGCCTGCTGTTTGTCTCCCCTAGCAGCCTGCTCTCTGCCTTATCTCTTTGACATTTAAATCTTAGTCCTCCCACCAGGTTCCCGGAGGCCAATATTAGGCCAATATTATTATTCGCAGCCAATATGTTGTTTGTCCTTCTGTTAATCATTTCCATGTTGAATTGCATCTCACATAACTTGCCTCCTTTTCAGAGTTGTTGCGTAGACTGAAATGATGGTGTGCGTTGCTTCAAAAGTCCTTGGCACATGAGTGCTGGATAAATGGTGGTTATTATGTTTAGTATTTACTCTGATTTCTAAACCTTTCAGATGGTGAGGCCCCGCCTTTCTGTAGTCATCCCTGAATCCTTATGAAGTCTTTGACATGATATCAGGAATAGAGCTGATGCTCAGTAAGCGCTGAAGTGCCAGAAATAAAAATATTAGCTACTACTTATGGAACATTAGATCATTGACTTAACTCATTTGTTCCACAGAACAGCCCTATAAGGTAGGTACTGATAGTCCCATTTTACACATGAGGAAACTGAGGCAAGGAAGGTTTGACGATTTGCTCAGGGTTCCAGAGCCAGTGAGTGGTAGAGCTAAGATTTAACCCAGGCAGTCACGTTTGCCAAGATCTCTCCAAGGTTCCACTCGTTTTTTATAGCGACATGATTCTAGATCTTTCTTTTTTCTAGGTGAAGTCCCTTCCTCCTGCTTCATTCTGCATGGAGATTGGGAGGAGCTGGTCATTTTCAGTGTGTGAATACCCCTTCATGTACCCTTGGAAATGTTCTCTTTCAAAACTCCTCCTCCAGGCCAAGTGGGCTCCGTGGTGTTAACCTTTCTTACTTTTCAGACAATGGGTTTTCTTTGCTGGCCTCCTGGGCTTATCCGCCAGTTGCCTGTTCTGAGCAGGAGAGAGAACTGGGCCTTCCCTTCCCAGAAGTCATACCTGTGCCTTACGCTTCCCAGAATGCTGTGTCTGGCTCCCTCCAGACAGCTTTGGGGCAGTTTGGTTTCCAGAACTTCTCAAGTCAGCGGTCTGGGAATGAACGCAGGGGCTCTCCCGTGCCCAGAGAGGTGGGCGCACAATCGAGCCCGTTCGGAGGTGGCAGTGAGGCAGACAGGTCTGGAGAGGGAAGAGCTGAATTTCACGTCTTGGATAAACACTCCGAGGTGAGTGGCGTGAAGGGGCGGATGAGTGAGGATCTCTGAGAGCGAGCATTTATAAAATGTTTGTATTTTCCTCTCCCTGGTCTCCATGAATAGAGAGTCCTCTCTCTGTGATGAACAGAGAGGAGTCTGCTTTTCCCTTTGGTCCACCCCTCTGCCCCAGACAATCTCTGTATTCCTTTGCAGATGCTTCCATGACAGGGAGTAATCAGAAAGAAACCCTTGAATTGCATATTTTCTCTGCTTCTTCACTTGCTCAGTTCCCAGGTGAAATTGCTGGGCTCCTTCAGGCTTTAAGGCAATTCCTTCCATCCTTCCTTACGGGGGGATAATGCAAGTTAACACTGGCAACCATTTGCTCTGTGTACAGTAGCTCCCCCTTATTTGCTTGGGTATGTCCCAAGACCCCCCTGGATGCCTGAAACTGGGGATAGTATCAAACCCTATATATATATATATATATAATATTATGTTTTTTCCTATACATAGATACCTAGGATAGAGTTTAATTTATAAATCAGGCTCGGTAAGAGGTTAAGAACAATAATAATAAAAGAACAATTATAACAATGTTCATTGAGATACAATGCCTACGGTGATGAGGCGAAGTGAGGTGAATGACATAGGCGTTGTGAGGTAGTGTTATTTTTGGACCACAGGTAACTGAAAGTGCGGATGCGGGAGGCTGCTTTACTGTTATAATTACTTGCATTTTCTTTTCGTAGCACCTCTCAGGTGGGTCCTATCATCATCCCCCTTTTATAGATCTAGCACAGGATGTTAAGAAACCTGCCCTTGGTCACCGAGCCAGTGAGTGTGACACGGAACCTGAAGTGTGTTCACACCCCTGTTGTGCAGCAAGCCAATCTCTGACGCCTGGTGCAGTGGAAGAAAGTAGGAATTTTATTGCAAAGTGCTGAGCAAGGAGAACGGGCAGCTAATGCTGTAATCCCAAACTCCCCTGAAAGCTACAAGCGGGGGTCTTTATTTGGGGTTTAGGTAGGGGAGGGGGGCTAGAGCCTTGCTGGCCAGCATTTTCCCACCAGCCTGAGTTTGGCCTTGAGAGGCTGCTTGCAGGAAGGAGGAGATATGGGAATCTGCAGGTGGCTGTCCTTGGTGCCAATTTGTGACTTCTGTTTGGTTGTAAAACTCAGGGAATCAGAGGTTAAAGAAACATATTTATATATGAGTGCTTTTGGTTTTAACCTCATATATGCTGGGTTTAATGTAGGGGAACTGATATCGGGGCCAGTATCAAGTGCAGACCCAGTTCAGAGCGCCTGGTCTTAACTGTCATATACACATCCTCTTGCTTCCCTGACTGCCTCCTTTTCCTCCCTCCCTTCTGTTATAATCAATAGTATGTATGTCGTTCTTCCTCTGTACTGAGCACTGTTGTGGTCATTAGAGAACAGAAATGAATACAGTATTTTCCTGGGGATGGAGATGGCAGAAGTACTGAAGTCACAGTGTACTGTTGGTACTATGAGGCCACAGTGGGCCCTACATGGGCCAGAGCTTGCAAAGGGCTTCATGGAGAAAGATGACCCTGGAGCTAAATCTTGGAAAGGCAGTAAGAGTGTTCAGGGGCTCCAGGAGAGAGCATTTTGTCATTTGGGAAACACAGCTGGGCAGGAGAGGCACTGGGAGGCACCCCATGCATGTTAAGTGATGCTGCTGCCTTTCTCAGAGGACCGTCCACCTGCTGAGAGCGAGGATAGCAAGTCCGAGTGGAAGGGACACCAGCTTTGTGCTTGAAAACTCTAGGTTTGAAACCTGCCTGTGCCACATGGCAGCTGGGTGACCCTGGGCACATCTCTTACCTTTTCTAAGCCTCAGTCTTCCCATGTATGAGTGGGAACAACAATACCTTCCATTTAGATTTATTCAGGGGTCTAAGTGTGATGATTTATGTAGGCAGCTGACACGTGTCAGGCTCTCAGTAAATCATAGCTACTTGTTTTATTACTTATATTTTTGATGAGGTCATTTATTGATAAACTTCAGATCTGTAATTGCAAATAAAATATAAAAAAAATCTGGGCACATCATTGTTGCCCAATAAATATAAAGTGAATGCTTAATTTGCATGCAGTTGGACTGGACTCGTTGCCAGCATAATGGAAAAAGCACGAAATGAGAACAGAGAGTGGTTAAGTGGATTTGCTCAGGGTCACTTGGCTAGTAAGTGGTGGAGCTCACTGTCTCATCGGATCTCTGCAACAGCTCTGTGAGTCAAGCTGGGCCAGCATTATCTTCCTCTCAAAGAGAGAAAATTAAGACCCAGGGAAGCTGAATTTCTTGTCCAAGTCAATTACATCGTTGATGTCTGGAATGGACTTCATTGCCAAACAGTCACGTGGCACGTCAAGGACTCTTGTCTCCTAATCCGTAGAATGGGAGTGATAATATCTGCCCTGATTACCTCAAAGAGTTGTTATGGAGATCAGATGATATGCTCCATGAAGAAGAAAACTATGGAGTGTATAAAGGTTAGCTGTCTTGACAAAGGACAGGTAGAATTTCATTGCCAGCTCCTAAGTTTCCAGGGTTTCCCTATTGAGTGCACTCCCATTTTCTAGAAATATGGAAAATGTTTGGAAATGAACGATTTTTGGTCCACACAAAGATCTAGGCTAGAAGTTGGCAACACGAAATGCCTCCTCCCTCTGACTACAGCTGAGGTCTGCAGGGTAGAAGGTGGAGGTACTTAGCGCCGCAGGAGAACTTCTGGGTTTATTGCTTGCTTCACTGAGTAATTCAGCTTGAGCTCACACCTTCACTGTCCCAGCTCCTCCCCACCCTTTAAGACCCAGCTGAAAGCCACACCACCCTCCTTGTACCCTTCCCAGCCCTCGATGCTCACTCCTTCCTGTGTGATCCATCTGCTGTGGCCAGGCATTCAGAACCAGGTCTGCAGTCTTTTGCTTTCATACTGCCTCATCCACTTACTCATTCACTCAGGGAAGAGTCATTGAGGACCCTTACTATGTCCCAGGCATACTTTTGGGTACTCTGGAAACACTTGGTCCTCATGGATCTTACAGTCTATCGCGGTAATAGATACTAGGCAAGTTTGCAAATAAGTAAGGTGATGGCACTGTGCCAGAGCAACCAGGTGCGCCATTTTGGATAGGGTGGTCAGGGGAGGACTGGGATGGAGTGGCGTTTGAGCTGAGACCTGAAGCCTAGTTATGAGCCCGCTGTGTGGGGAGAACAGAGAGAACAAATGTAACAGCTCCGAGTCTGGGGAGGGCTTGGTGTGTTTGGGAAAAGCTAGTGGAGGCCATTGAGTCAGGGGTGGAATGAGCCAGAGGCTACATGGTCTGAAATGAGGTGGGGGACAGGTGGATACCCCATGGGCAGGCCACTGAAAGGAGTTTGGATGCTTTTAAAGAGCAGTGAGAAGGCACCGGAAGCTTGGGGCCAGGCTCCCAGCATGGCTGAGTGTATTAGCTTCCTATTGCTGCTGTGACAAATGACCACAACCACAGTGTCTTTAAACAGCACTGATTTATTCTTACGGTTTTGGAGGTCGGAAGTCCAAAATCGGTCTCCTTGGGCTAAAGTCAAGATGTCGGCAAGGCTGGTTCCTTCTGGAGGCTCTGGGGCAGAATCTATTTCCTTTCCTTTTCCAGGTTCTGGAGGCTGCCTGCCTGCCTTGGCTCTTGGCCCCTTCCTTCATCTTCAGAGCCAGTGATCACACTATTCCAACCTCTGCTTCCATCATTACAGCTTCTGACTCCGACCTGCTGCCTCCCTTTATAAGGACCCTTGTGATTCCATTGTGCCCCCTGGATAATTAGCATAATCTCCCCATATCAGGTCCCTAATCACATCTGCAAACTCTCTTAAGCCAACATAATCACAGGTTCCAGGGATGAGGACATGGGTGTGTTTGGGGACCATTATTCAGCCAACCACACCGGGTTTAGATTTCAAAACAATCAGTCAGGTGTCTGTGTAGAGAATGATGTAAGGGGGAATGAGCGTCTAGGCCAGGCCTCCAGCTGAGGCCTCCAGCTTGGTGGCTGATGTACTCGTCAGGTGAGCAGTGAGGTGACCTGAACTAGATGGTGGCAGTGCAGCTGGGGCAGGAGTGGCCGTCTGGAGATGGGTTGTGGTGGTAGGGCCTCCAGGCGATGTTTGGGCTGCGAAGGTGGGAAAAGGGAAGATCACAGGTGACTCCCAGGTTTTGATGTGAGCACGTGGGTGAGTGGGGGAGGAGCTGGGGGGCAGAGCTGGCACGGGGCAGGTGATTGATGGCCATTTGGGACATATTGATAGCGGAATCAAGATCTGACAGGGACCACCCCCAACTTGCTCATCCCTGGGTGTTGGGACCCTTGAACCAGTGACACCGAGCAGGGAGGTGAGCTAGGAAGCCAGTGACAACATTTCCTAGGGGGAAAAAAAAAGATGTTATATGGAAAAAAAGATGAGGATGCCTTTTTTCATTTCCAGTGTGAAGCAGACAATGTACTTTTATTTTTGTCATAAAAGTGTGATTGAAATAAAGCTGGCGTGCCAGCGGTGGCTTTGTCAGACAGTGCTCTCACAGTGTGCTAGAGTAGAGAGCGCACGGGTTCTCGTTCAGGAGACCTGGGTTCTGAGTGATTCTGCCGCTCCCCAGCTGCGTGGCCTTGGAGCAGTCCCTTGACCTTTCTGACCTTCAGCTCCTGGACAGTCTTTAGGGAGTGCTTGTGACCAGTTAAATGAGCTCATGTCTGACAGGAGCCTTGCACGCGTGGTGCTAGGTGTACAGGGGTTGTTCCCTTTCTTTAGGGGAAGACGGATGGAAAAGAACATCAGCGTCTGCAGCAATAATATTTATCGAACACTTACTGTGCGCTAGGCACTCTATGATTTACACAGATTACTCATTGTCTTCACAACCCGCCTCTGAAGCTGGTCCTTTTGTTACCCCACTCACAAGTGGGGAAACTGAGGTTCAGAGGTTAAATTACTTGCCCAAGGTCACTCTGTGTGGAAGTAGAGGAGGTGGGGCTCAGGAGCTGTCGTCTGGCCCCAGGGCCCATGCTTTTCATTACTCTGCTGCACCGTTTCAGGCTGTAGAGACGAACCATGATTCGCCCCATCTTACAGATGAGGAGACTGAGGCACACAGAGATTAAATGCTCTACAGAAACACAGGGAGTCGGTGGCCATTGGCACGCTTCTCATTTGTGGATGGTTAAAAGCTGAAGCTGGTTCTGCTGGGACTCTCAGCCAAGGAGGAGTCCTTCATCCTGAACGGAGGCTCCATCTGGAGGGCCGGCATGGAGCCAGGCTCAGATCCTCTTCCTTAACTCACGCCCTCCTTCTGGGCCTGGGTTTTGGAAAGGTTGGATCTTTTGTGAGGTTGTCGCAGGACTGTAGGCCCTTTCTCCCTTCTGGCTGTGGTTCCAGACGCTCTGGCACTGCTGCCTCCACGTCCCTGTTCCTCGGCAGCACCTCCCACGGGGTCTCCCCCCGGGCCCTGCCTGTGGCTTCATGAGAAATTACAGTCATGGGTGTGTGTGGGGCGTGTTGGTGCTTCAGCCAGGATCCTGCTGCTCCGAGGACTCCAGGCCCAGCAGGGTTGAGTGTAATTGCTGGCACAGCATTTACACACTTGGCTCGAGCACACTTGTGTATTTAGCAAAGTCTTAATTCCACCAGCGATGTTTGCAGCTAACCCCAGGTGACTAACATCTGATCTTTCAGTTGCGGGTTTTTCTATGGATATTTACATTCCTACCAGCCTGTAAGAGCCTTGAAGGTTCAAACTGGCTTTTGGGCCTCTTGAAATCCCCTACTGTGCATTGCACATAGTGGGAGCGATCCAGTAGTTGAGATGGAGATGGTAGTCCTATAGCAATGACTTTTTAAATTTTTCTTTTTTAACCTAAGCGTGTTATTGCATGATATATTGACTTTTTTTTTAGTGTAGGTCAGCTATAGTGTTGTCAGGACTGCAATCTGATGACAGCTAGAGCAGAGAAGCCTCTGTGTTTGTAATGCTGCTGCGTTTATTCTGTACGTGTGTACTTTGCGTGCTGGTTATTATACCCACAGCGGATACAGATGTTCCTCAGGCACATTTGGATGGTGATTTGTCTTGTATGAATCCAAAACTAGTCCCCTTCCCCTGTGAAGGTTTTCATCCACTTAATAACATGGTTCCGGTTCATTCTGTGAAACCTGGTGGTAAACATCCTTCTGCGGACGGCCTGCCCTTCCCAGAGATTCTCCCATGCCAACTCCACAGTCCCCAGACCCTAAAGCCCACGTGTCTGATGGTGTGGGATCTGGGGAGTCGGGCATCCTGAGCTTATTGGAGATGAGAGTTTGAGCGAGTGAGGATTTGCAGGGAGAGGGGGGAGGGGCTACCCCCTTTTGCTGCTTTTTTTTAAAAATAAATGACTCCCTTTGGGAAAGGTCCCCGTACTTTTGAGCAGGTAAGACCTGTGCCACCCCCAATGCGTTTGCATGTTTCCTTGTAAATGCTGAGGTTTCTTCGGGGTGGCCAGCTGATTTTGGAGTCTCCGTTTCCTACTCTTGTTTCCCTGTTAGACGTTGGAGCGGATATTTATTAAGTACCCCGTATATGTTGGATATTGGACTAGAGTCTAAGAAAGACAGAAATAAGGTTAAGCCATGATCCGCCCTCAAGGAAAATTGTTCTCTTGTTGGTCTTAGATGATAGTGATCTTTCTCCATGTGGTCATTCCCTGAGGATAGTGAGTCCTTGGAGGAAACCAGAAGATAGGTGATGGGGACACTGTTCAATGGGTGAGGGGGGTTCCAGGTGTTGGGGACACTGTTCAGTGGGTAAGGGGGGTTCCAGGTGATGGGGATACTGTTCAATGGGTAAGGGAGGTTACAGGATGATAGGAACCGAGAATTTAAGACCAGCAATCTCTTTTGGGGGAGATGACTCCCATTTGCAACCCAAAATAATTACTGTAACAGAAGTAAGTACGCCTGTCTTTGGGAGTCCCGAAGGAAGGGCACATAACTATCTGGGGACGTCAAGGCAAGCTTTACGAAGAAGGTGCCTCTTGGGCTGAGTCTTGAGGCATGACTAGGAATGGGCTGTGGAGAGTGGAGTTGGAAGGCCACACCTGAGCTGTGGTTGGTTGGGATGATGAGATTGCAAGGGGGTGATGGTCAGTTTGTCTGTGAGTGAGGTCATCCACTGATACCAGATGTGGTCTTTAGATCAGCATGTTTAACTAAATCGGCCAATGGTCTTAGTAGGAAGAGCAAAAAGTACGTCTGGAGCCCTGTGGAATCGTGTACTGCCTTCGCTAGCAGGCTTCTGTGTTAACTTTGGAGCCTTGCAGAAGTACTGTCTTCATACATTCAAGGTGTTCCTCTCTGCTTCTGTACGCCATTGGCGTGGTACTCTCATCCCATCCCCCACCTCCCTCCACGCCCCCATCTTTGGCTCTCGGTGATTTTGTATTAATAGCAGCGATTAAGCCACCTCATCTCATCAGGGAGGAGATATTAATCTTCATCAGGCCCAGGGAGGAGCTGAATTTTTTCTGCTCTTCTCTCCCTGCTCCCCCCATTGAGCTCAGGGGCTGCTCCAGTGTCTGCTCCATAATCTGCTTCTGCAGATGCGTTTCAGGGGGTCACTTCTCTGCCTCCCTCCCTTAGCCTCCCTGCATCGGAGCATCGCGCACTGTAATTGAAGACCGCTGTCAGGAGATGGAGAGAAGGGAAAAATGCTCCCTCAGATGGAAACTCTCAGCTTCATTGTCCTCGCTGCTGCTGGGGAAATTAGAACAGGGCAGTACCACAGCTGGAAGCTGTAGGCTTTTCGGTTCATGAAATCCTATTCAGACCTTGGAGAAGTGCGTCAGCACTCCGGTGCCTTTTTCATGCTATGTTGCTGTGATTAGCGGTAAGCTGAGGATTCTGGATGCCAGGGGCAGGAGGCAGGGAGGCTGAGGATCAGCCAGAGAATTAGGATGGAGAGGAAGTATTTCCCAAAGCTCAGCATCCCAGCCTGGTCCTGCTTGTGGGAGTCATCTGCCAATAATAGGTTATCTTGCATCGAGTTTCTGTTATGTGCCAGGTGCTGTGCTGGCACAGGAAATTACGCACATTGTCTCATTTAATCAATCACAAACAAACTTGGCGGATACGTATTGTTATTCCATCTTCCAGATGAAGAAACTGAGGCCTGGGTGGTTAAGCACCCGTCGAGGTTGCGTGGTGAGCAGGGAGGAACCCAAATTCCATCCTAGGTTTCTTCACTCGTCCTATCGCGCTCTGCCCACTGTCCGTAAGCTGACTGTATGATTTATTGTCCAAATCTGAATGGTTTAGAGAATGAAAGAGGATTCTGTAAATAATTAGGCTGGGACGGGAGGCACAAACAGGGACTGGTCCAGGGTAAGCAAGAAGCCTTTACTGCAGCTGGAGACAGGGATACCTCCATGCGCCTTTTGGAGATGACAAAATGGACATCGTCCCCTCTTCCTCATTTTCCTCCCGTCTCTCCTCCCACCAGGAGTCATCTGAGGCCCCTGAGAGCCTGCTGGCTTGCCACATGCCTGGTGCAGAAGGACCTGATTAGTTTGCTTCCACAATGAAGAGTCTCAAATAACCACTGCCCCTTCTGCTCAGCACGGAGCCTTCATGCCCGGGCTACCTCCGAACATCTATTTAACTCCCTCTCCTCGGTGGGACTGGCCTTTCTTCAGCTCTTGAGCACACCTGGGTTGAGGAAATGGCTCTTTCTCCGAGAAAGGGTTCTATTTGCATTCCACCAGCAATCTTCTTACTCAGAGGGATTCCTGTGACATTAAATTAGCAGAAAATGACATTATCGCGAAGAACCAAACTCGATTACCTGACATACAAGTATTTATTGTCAGGAATAAAAAAAACCTCATCTCCCCCCCCCCCCCCCCCCCCGACAGATGGCATCCTCACACTGAATTGTATTAATGCCCATTTCCTTTTAGTTGGAGGCATTTCTTTGTTTGGGGCAGATTGTCTCAAAGGCACACAGTATGTAGTAATAATATGTATTAGCACAAGGCACGTTTGTACGTGGCCTGTCCCCATGTAATTTGCTGGCTCTCCAGGCTATGGTCTGTGAATATGAATTTTGACTGAGGCTGCACCCTTTCTCTTTTCAGGGTCCCATCTCCCTCCCATCTAGCCACATCACCCTGCTCACTTTTTCTGTAATTTGACCTATTTTTATGCCTTTATTTTTGCCCCACTCTGCTTTTTTCCTTAAGAAAAATTTCACTCTCAAAGCTCAACCCCAGGCACGGTTGTACTCGAAGCTATTCCCAACTCATCTCTTATTCTCCTGCTGTCTTTGCTTGTCCCTCTGGGAGACTTTTTTTTTTTTCTTTTTTGAGGAAGATTAGCCCTGAGCTAACATCTGCTGCCAATCCTCTTTTTTTTTTTTGCTGAGGAAGGCTGGCCCTGAGCTAACATCTGTGCTCATCTTCCTCTACTTTATATGTGGGACACCTGCCACTGCATGGCTTGCTAAGTGGTGCCGTGTCCGCACCTGGGATCCGGACTGGTGAACCCTGGGCCGCTGAAGCGGAACATGTGAACTTAACCACTGTGCCACCCAGCCGGCCCCTCTATTTTTGCACAGAGTTGGTGCTTAATATGTGCTGTAAAATGAGACAATAATACTGCTGCCTCTCAAGTTGTTAAGGGGTCAAATAATTAGAGCACAAAGAACAAAACCAGGCACACACTAATTAATATTAGCAATTACATTTGTTATTAAGTGTTGGGAAGGTGGTAAAGTGCCAGTACTTACTGTGTGTCTCCCCCACTGAAGTGACAGCTCCTCTGGGGCAGGGCCGTATCATCTTATTCAATTTTGTATCCCCAGGGCCAAACACCGGGTATGTGGTATGCGTTAAATTAATTCATTTGAGCAAAAAAGATAAAATAAAAGCCCACGTGCGGAAGGGAAGTTTTGAGAAAGATACTTTACTCCCCTAAATACCTGGGAGCCAGGTTGGGGTACAGGACCTGAGATTAGTTAGAAAAGATTCTGGGATGACACGCAGGGACGAGTCTGCTCAAAGTGCCCAGGGTCATTTCAGGCTGCCGCAGCTCTGCGTCAGTGTTTACCTGGGGGTACCGCAGCCCTCTGAAGAGGGGGGGAGGGCTCCTTCTCACTGACGCAGCATCGGGATGTTGGGTGCATTTGGGGAGGTTTGGCCCCTACTGTGTTGCAAGAAGTGGGAGTCATCTGTGGACATCGAGGCAGAGAAACCGAATCCGTGTCCAGCCATGCCTGAAACTCATTGTGTGGTCGTGGGTAAGTTACTCCTTCCTTGTAGAATCGGTAAAATCAGGTGGCTTGGGGTTGGGAGAGTTAAATTTTGTGTGGATTGCCATCGTCTCAAAAGGATAAAAATGAAAATCAACTCAAAATCCATTGTCGACCTGAAACATAAGAGGTGAAGCTATGAGACTTGTAGAAGGACACGTAGGAGTAAATCTTTGTGACTTTGAATTAGGCCATGGTTTCTTAGATAGAACACCAAAAGCACAAGCAAAAAAAGAAGAAAAACAGATAAATTGGACTTCATCAGAATTAAAATCTTGTGTGTGTCAAAGGATACCATTAAGACAGTGAAAAGACAACCTAAGACATAGGAGAAAATATTTGTAATCATTTATCTGATAAGGGACTTGTATCCAGAAGAGATAAAGAACTCTCATAGGTCAACAATGAAAAGACAAAAAACCCAATTAAAAAATGGGCAAAGGTCTTAAATAGACATTTCTCCAAAGAAGATATACAAATAGCTAATAAGCCCATGAAAAGATGCTCAGCATCATTAGTCGTTGGGGAATGCCAATCAGAACCACAATGGGATGCCACTTCATACCCGCTAGGGTGGCTGTTATCAAAAAGATAGAAAATAATAAGTGTTGGAAGGGATGTGGAGAAATGAGAACCCTTATTCATTGCTGTAGGGGAATGTGAAATGGTGCAGCCACTTTGAGGAACTGCCAAACTGATCTCGAGGAAGTGAAACAGAATTATCATATGACCCAACAATGCTACTCCTAGTGTGGCCACGAGCCCTCTAGGACCAGTTCAACTGACCCCATCTTACAGCATAGTTAAGAGTGGTTTTTCAGGAACTGAGAAATGACTCCTTGTCCAATTCAGGCCCGTTGAGACCACCAACCCATCAGCTGGGCCTGCGCAAATGCCCAGTAAGTGACCCTTTTGACGTCAAGGGGCTGAAAACTCCACCCTCAGATCATGCTAACGCCACCATTTTGTGAACATGCGTCCTATGAAGAGGCATGAAGCTTGATTACGATTGCGCAGTTCATCAATTACCTTACTTCTCCTTACCGCCAATCATCTATTCCCACACTTCAGACCACCCTGCCTTCAGCCCATAAATTTTACGCCAAGCCCTGAGTCAAGGAGACAGATCTGAGAGCTTATGCCTTCTTGTCTCCTTGCAGATGGATTTTGTAAAAAAGCCTTTCTTCCCTCAAAAGCCAGTGTGCCATGGTGTCGGCCCCATGTTTGGTCACATTGGTATATGCTCAAGAGAATTGAAAACATGTACAGGAATTTTCATAGCAGCATTTCTCATAATAAAATGGAAACTACCCAAATGTCTATAAACTCTTGAATGGATAAACAAAATGTGGTATAGCCATACGATAGAATATTATTCAGACATAGAAAGGAATGATATATTGTTACGTGCTACAACATGAATGAACCTTGAAAGCACTAAGTGAAAGAAGTCAGACGCAAAAGGCCGTATAATGTGTAATTCCATTCATAGAAAATGTCAGAATAGGCCAGTCCATAGAGATAACAAGTAGATTGGTGGTTTATATGGGTTGCGGGGAGGGAAAATGCGGAGTGACGGGGAATGGCTACAGAGTTTCTTTTGGGGGTTGTGAAGTTGTTCTGGAATTATAGTGGTAATGGTTGCAGAACTCTGTGGATATACTGAAAACCACTGAATGGTACACTTTAAAAGGGTGAGTTTTATGGTATGTGAATTATATCTCAATAAAGGTGTTATTAAAAAAAAAAGATAAAAATGGAGCTGCTCAGGGTCAAGCAGGACCAGGAGGCCTGCATCCCCTCATCTGGCCATTCTCTTGACCCCACCCTACAGAGAGTTCCCTGAGATGCCCTCATAGTTCCAGGGGACACAGTTTGGAGCACCTATGTGGTCCTTCTGGCTTGGATATTGTGTATTTCAGGAAAGTGATGTGAGGGATGACATGGCAGCAAGATGAAGTTGGGATATGTTTCCTTTTCCATGTGTCCCTGGCTCCCTGGCTGTGAAGGGGTGTGACCACCAGCCTCCCAGTCTCAGCAAAGTGGGAGAAGGTCATCATGATGACTTGCCACTTAATTTACACGTCAGTCCTGTGCCAGAGTTGAGACAAGGGTTATTAGGAAAGAGAGACGAGAACCCCAGACTCTCCTCCCTCATTGAAATGCGAAGGTTGAATGGGGCTTCCATGCCTGTTCCAGGGACAAAGGAAACAAAAGGACAAGATATAAAGTATCTTGCAGATGGCCTACTGTTGTATTAGTTCCTTGCTTAAAACCCCTCAGTGGTTTCTCATCCCTAATAGGATGAAATCCTTTGTCTTCCATGCCTGTGCTCCGGCTCCAGCAGCCTGCTCGCTGGGCGTGTGCTCTCCCCACCTCCATTCCCTTGACCATGTGGTGGTATTTTCTGCCATCCTGAAGGTGAGTTCATATTTGTCTTTCAAGATCCAGCTTTTCACCATGTTATGGGTTGAAATGTGTCCTCCCCAAAAGATGGGGAAGTCCTAGTCCCCCCTTGCCTGTGAATGTGAGTTTATTGGGAAATAGGGTTGCTGATGACCAAGTTAAGATGAGGTCATTAGGGTGGGCCTTAACCCAGTCTGACTAGTGTCCTTACAAAAAGGGGAAATTTGGACACAGAGACCTGTACAGAGGGAAGATGATATGAAGACACAGGGAGAGTGCCATCCACAAGCCAAGGAGTGCCTGAGGCCACCAGAAGCTAGGAGAGAGCCTGGGGCAGATTGTCCCTCATGGCCCCCACAAGGGACCAGCTCTGCTGATGCCTTGATCTTGGACTTCTGGCCTCCAGAATTGTGAGAGAATACATTCCTGTTGTTCCAGCCACCCGGTTGGTTGGTACTTTGTTATGGCGGCCCCAGGAAACTGATAGACACCAACTCCATGACTACTGTGGCCTTTCCACATTTCTCCACCAAACCATTCGCTTCTCCTTGTGTCCCCTGACACTTTGTCATTTGATTATTATAGTTAACATAGTACGTTGTGTTTACTTCTGTTTGTCTCTCTGAGTAGACTGTGACGGTAAGGTTTTCTCTCTTTGCCTTCCTAAAGCCTAGTGATGTATAGATCATGTAGGAAGAGTGGATGGATGGATGGATGGATGGATGGATGGACGGACGGACTGATGGACCGGCAGATAAATGGACGTGTAGGTGGGTAGATGGATGGATGGATGGGTAGGTGGATGGGGCAAAAAATCCATCAATCTCTCTGGATTTCCTGATTCCAAAAGAGAAAAGCCAGCTTCTTTGTATCAAAGCTCGAAGTTTAAAATGCAAATTAACGTCTGAAAGATACACACGTCACCTCCGTTTGACTCTCTTTGGCAGGCAGTCTTTAGGCGCCCGTTTCCCAGTGTAAATAACTTGGAATGTGTTAAAAAGTTCACCCGTGTTTAAGTTCATTAAATTAATGTTGTCATTTTGAGCTGCTGGGTGGGTTGCTGGTGGTAAACTGTTCATCGCGTGTAGTTCTGCAGTAGCGTCATCTTCGGGAACGTGGGGTGTGTTGAAAATAGAGGTGCTGCTTTATACCAAAGAGTCCTGGACCAAGAATTAAATGACTCGGGTCTGCCACTTAATGCTGTGTGGATTTTATTTATCCACTCAGGCATTCAACTCGAATTTGAGTGCCAACTTTTTGTCATGAAATCTGTTGGGTATTAGGGGTACAGAGGTAAATGCAATAAGCTCCTGTCCTCAAGGAGCTTATAGTCTGGGTGGTGTATAGGAGACAAGTAAAGCAAAATTCAGGTACATAATTATAAATGATATGATGGAACTTATACAGGCTGCTGTGGGGTATGGAATAGGGTACCCAGGCTCTAAAGGTGGCTGTCAGGAAAGACTTATCATAGAAGGTGATTTGCCTGACAGCAGGTAAGCGGGCAGATGGTGTTCTAGACACAGAAAAGCATATGCAAAGGCCCTGAGGCCTGTGCAGAGTCCCACTGGCACATGCCTGGGGAAGGGGCCAAGGTGAATGCCTAGGGTGGCAGCAGTGTGAGAGTGAATGAGTGGCCTCTGATGGTAAGGACTTTGCAGGTGACTGCAATTGTTTGGATACAGAGGTTCCAGGGTCCTAATTAAAAATTCAGTCACATATGTTAATTTTTTTCTCTTTTGCCAAAGATTTGCTTACTTAGTTTTTCATCCCTTAGCTGCCCACTCACCTATTCGTCCATTGACAGGACGCATACTCTTGTGCACACACTTTGTGTCAGGTCCTATGCGAAGCACTGAGCACGTGACAGTGAATCAGACAAGCCGCATGGAGTTTCTGTCTGCCAAGGAGACCAGCTGTCCTAGACCCACTGCCTCCAACCTTGTTCGTTCTGCTCCAAGAACACTAGCCTTTTCCTCCTTGCGGCTCCTCAAGTGTATGCCTGCCCCAGGGCCTTTGCACTGACTACTGGATACCGCCCTTTGCCATCTACTCACCCTTCTCCACCCTGGTGTCCCTCAGCGTAACCTGTATGAAGCACACCCACATGCTTCCTTGCTCCTTGGTGGGAGGACCCTGGCAGGAGATGGGAGGGAAGACAGTGAGGCCAGGGTTGTTTCTTTTCCAGGCTTTTCCTCTGTGAGCTAGAGGAACAAAGCAGTGAAGACCACAGTCCTGCAGGTAGCCCTCCCTGTCTAGTTCTTCTGTCGCATTCCTGGGACCACTTCAGGTCTAGAGGCGGCCTGGTCCCCACTCCAGCTGACCCTGGGCTCCTAAAGCTCTGTGGTTTCCCTAAGCTCTGCTCTGTGAGTACTCTCCTCAAATTACCCAATTTGAATGTGCATCTTTTTCCTGCCAGGAATCCCTCTAGCTCTTCCCTTTCCTGAAATGTGTTTTTTCCCTCGTCTATCCAAGTTTTGCTCAATTACTACTTTTCAGTAAGTTCCCTGTGATCATTCTACTTAAAAAATGCAAGCTCCTCTCCACTGCTTCTCTCTAGTCCCAGCTTTATTTTTCTTCTTAGTACTGGCCACTTTTTAATATGTTGTCTAAGGCAGTTATTTACTTTATTTTGGTCCATACGCCTCTATAACACACACACATACACACACACACACACACGAGTGTGCACACACGAATGTAAACTTCATGAAGGCTGAGATTTTTTTCATCACTGGATATTGCTGGACCCCAACACTGAGAATTGTCCCTGGCACGTTATAGGGCCTCTGTAAATCTTGGTTGAAGGGTTGAGAGGGGTAGGCATGAAAGATGCTGCGTCTCTGTAGGACCTCACACACACTAACTCGTTTTCTTCTCATAATGGCCCTCAGCAGGAAGTTGAGAAAGTGACATTTGCACACTTCGGAACCAAGGCTTAGGACCGGGGCCAGGCCATGTCCATCCTGTGTTCCTGTCTGTTGATCTTCATCGTTGTCCTCAGCATCATCTCTTGCTTGAGAATGAGCTCTGAAGGTGGATCTAAATGGGGGTGCCCCAGTTCTCTGGGGCAATTGTGGTATTTTTAACTTTAATTTAATTTTTATTGTATTGAGGTCATAATAGTTTATAATGTGGAATTTCAGTTGTATGTTCTTATTTGTCAGTCATTATATATACGTGCCCCTGCACCCCTTATGGCACCCCTAACCCCTTCTCCTCTGCTAACCAGTAAACTGTTCTCTTTGTGTGTTAGTTTCTCTTCCACCTATGAGTGAAATCATACTGTGTTTGTCTTTCTCTGTCTGGCTTATCTCACTTAAGGTAATACCCTCAGGGTCCATCCATGTTGTCCCAAATGGGACAATTTTGTCTTTTTTTATGGCTGAGTAGTATCCATTGTGTATATACACTATATCTTCTTTATCCATTCATCGGGCACTTGGGTTGCTTCCACTTCTGGGCTATAGTGAATAATGCTGCAGTGGACCAAGGGGTGCATAAGTCTCTTTGAATTGTTGATTTCAAGTCCTTTGGATAAATATCCAGTAGTAGGATAGCTGGATTGTATGGTATTCCTATTTTTAATTTTTTGAGAAATCGTACTGTGTTCCATAGTGGCTGTACCAGTTTGCATTCCCACCAGCAGTGTATTGAGGGTTCCCTTTTCTCTACATCCTCTCCAACATTTGTTACTTTTTGTCTTGCTGATTATAGCCATTCTAACAGGTGTAACAGTGTTGTTTTGATAAGCATTTCCCTGACGATTAGTGATGTTGAACATCTTTTCATGTGCCTATTGGCCATCCGTATCTCTTCTTGGAAAAGCGTCTGTTCATATCCTCTGCCCATTTTTTGATCATGTTTTTTTTTGTTGTTGAGTTGTGTGAGTTCTTTATATATTTTGGAGATTAATCCCTTGTCAGGTATATGATATGCAAATGTTTTCTCCTGGTTGGTGAGTTGTCTTTTCATTTTTTTCTTGGTTTCGTTTGCCTTGCAGAATCTGTTTAGTCTGATAAAGTCCCACTTGTTTATTTTTTCTTTTGTTTCCCTTGTCTGAGTAGACATGCTATTTGAAAAGATCCTTTTAAGCCCAGTGTCAAAGAGGGTACTGCCTATATTTTCTTCCAGGAGTTTTGTGGTTTCAGGTCTTACTTTCAAGTCTTTGATCCATTTTGAGTTAATTTTTGTGTATGGCAAAAGATAATGGTCTACTTTCCTTCCTTTGCATGTAGCTGTCCAGTTTGCCCCACACCGTTTATTAAAGAGGCTTTCCTTTCTCCGTTGTATGTTCTTAGCTCCATTGTCAAAGATTAACTGTCTATAGATGTGTGGTTTTATTTCTGGACTTTCATTTCTGTTCCATTGATCTGTGTGTCTGTTTTTGTACCAGTACCATGCTGTTTTGATTGCTGTAGCTTTGAAGTATGTTTTGAAGTCAGGGATTGTGATGCCTCCAGCCTTGTTGATGTTTTTCAGGATTGCGTTAGCTATTCGGGGTCTTTCGTTGCCCATATGAATTTCAGGATTCTTTGTTCTTTTTCCATGAAGATTCTGATTGGGATTGTGTTGACTCTGTAGATTGCTTTAGGTAGTATGGACATTTTAACTATATTTATTCTTCCAATCCATGTACATGGAATATGTTTCCATTTCTTTATGCCGTCTTCAATTTCTTTCGATAATGTCTTATAGTTTTCATTGTATAGGTCTTTCACTTCCTTGGTTAAATTTATTCCTAGATATTTTATTATTTTTGTTGCGATTGTAAATGGGATTATATTCTTGAGTTTTCTCCCTGTTAGTTCGTTATTAGAGTATAGAAATGCAACTGATTTTTGTAAGTTGATTTTGCACCCTGCAACTTTGCTGTAGTTGTTGATCATTTCTAATAGTTTTCTGATGGATTCTTTAGGATTTTCTATGTATAAAATCATGTCGTCTGCAAACAGCAAGAGTTTCACTTCTTAATTACCTATTTGGATTCCTTTTATTTCTTTTTCTTGCTTAATTGTTCTGGCCTAAGGCTCCTCTACTATGTTGAATAAGAGTGGTGAGAGTTAGCACCCTTGTCTGGTTCCTGTTTTTAGAGGGATGGCTTTCGGTTTTTCTCCATTATGTATGATGTTGGCTGTGGGTTTGTCGTGTATGGCCTTTATTATGTTGAGGTACTTTCCTTCCATACCCATTTTATTGAGAGTTTTTATCATAAATAGATGTTGGATCTTGTCACATGCTTTCTCTGCATCTACTGAGATGATCATGTAGTTTTTCTTCCTTATTATGTTAATGTGGTGTATCACATTGATTGATTTTGCAGATGTTGAACCATCCCTGCATCCCTGATATAAATCCAATTTGATCCTGGTGTATGATCTTTTTAATGTATTGCTGTATTCAGTTTGCCAAGATTTTTTTAAGGATTTTTGCGTCTATGTTCATCAGCAATATTGGCCTTTAATTTTCCTTCTTGGTGTTGTCCTTGTCTGGCTTTGGGGTCAGGGTGATGTTGGCCTTGTAAAATGTGTTAGGAAGTGTTCCGTCGTCTTCAACTTTTTGGAATAGTTTGAGAAGGATAAGTATTAAATCTTCTTTGTGTTTGGTAGAATGTTCCAGAGAAGACATCTGGTCCTAGACTTTTCTTTTTTAGGAAGTTTTTGATTACTGTTTCAATCTGTTGACTTGTGATTGGTCTATTCAGAGTCTCTATTTCTTCTTGATTCAGTTTTGGGAGGTTGTGTGAGTCTAAGAATGTATCTGTTTCTTCTAGGTTATCCAATTTGTTGGCGTATAGTTTTTCATAGTATTCTCTTATACTCCTTTATATTTCTGTGGTATCTGTTGTAATTTCTCCTCTTTCATTTCTAATTTTATTTATTTGAGCATTCTTTCTTTTTTTCTTAGTGACTCTGGCTTAGAGTTTGTCAATTTTGTTTATCTTCTCAAAGAACCAGGTCTTTGTTTCATGGATCCTTTCTACTGTTGATTTTTTGTCGGGGGGGGGGGGGGAGTTCTATTTCATCTATTTCTGTTGTAATTTCTATTTCCCTTGTTCTACTGACTTTGGACTTTGTTGTTCTTTTTCTAGTTCTGTTAAGTGTGGTTTAAGATTGTTTATTTGAAATTTTTCTTGTTTGTTGAGCTGGGCTTGTATTGCTATGAATTTCTCTCTTAGGACCTCTTTTGCTGCATCCCATATAGGTTTGTATGTTATATTTTCATTTATATTTTCTCCAGATATTTTTTGATTTCTCCTTTAATTTCTTCAGTGATCCATTGATTGTTCGGTAGCATGTTGTTTAGACTCCACATATTTGTCACTTTTCCCAGCTTTTTGTTGTAGTTGATTTCTAGTTCCATGGTATTATGTTCGGCAAAGATGCTTGATATGATTTCAATCTTCTTAAATTTATTGAGGTTTGCCTTGTTTCCCAACACATGGTGTATCCTTGAGAGTGTTCCATGTGCACTTGAGAAGAATGTGTATTCTGCTGGTTTTGGATGGAGTGTTCTGTATATATTATGTCCATCTGGTCTAGTTTTTCATTTAAATCCACTATTTCCTTGTTGACTTACTGTCTGGATGATCTATCCATTGATGTAACTGGGGCATTAAGGTCCCCTACTGTTACTGGGTTGTTGTTAATATCTCCTTTTAGGTCTGTTAATAGTTGCTTTATGTACTTTGGTGCTTCTGTGTTGGGGGCATATATACCTATAAGTGTTATGTCCTCTTGGTGGAGTGTCCCTTCTATCATTATATACTGCCCCTGTTTGTCTTTCATTACCTGTTTTATCTTGAAGTCTACTTTGATACATGTATGACAATACCTGCTTTCTTTTATTTGCCATTAGCTTCGAGTATCATCTTCCATCCCTTCACTCTGAGCCTGTTTTTGTCTTTAGAGCTAAGATATCTTTCCTGGAGGCAGCATATTGTTGAGTCTTGGTTTTTAATCCATCCTGCTGCAATGGTGGCATTTTAGTTGGAGTAAATGAAAACCTCCTTAGGTGACTACCTGGAAGTGGACAGATGTCACTGGATGGAGAAGGACTGGGGGGTTACAGTGTGATTCATCACTTTATTAGCACATTTCTCTCCTATGGTAGTGAACATAAAAATGTATTTGATTTCTCATCTTTTACAATGCATTGGTGATAGTGTATATCCCCTGAAAAGATGGGGCTTAACCCCTTCCCCATGGCGTTGTTCGTTGTCCTCTGCCACATGAAGGAGACGTGATTTGACTCTTCTCTTGCCATCCTTTCCTGACTGCCTTTAAATGTCCTGGTTGACTGCCACTGCTGTCCTTTGCTGGGACTGTACATGATGCTGTCCTTTCCAACTCCTTACCCCATAATATATCCCTTCTTGCTTAATTTGCACTTTGGTGTTCCTTATACATACATACATATAGTCATTCATTTATTATTATTATTTTTATTTATTTTAGGAAGATTCCCCTGAACTAGCATCCATTGCCAGTCTTCCTCTTTTCGCTTGAGGAAGATTGTCGCTGAGCTAGCATCTGTGCTAGCCTTCCTCTCTTTTGTATGTGGGACCGCCACAGCATGGCTTGATGAGCGGTGTGTAGATCCATGCCCAGAATCTGAGCCAGCAAATCCTGGGCTGCTGAAGCGGAGCATGTGCACTTAACCACTACACCCAGGCCGGCCCTTGTATACATATATTTTAATTGTAAGCCAATGCATTTGGGAGAGGAGCAGGAAGTAAGGTTTTAATTATAAATTGAGAATTCTTATTATCCCTTGATCAGTTTATCATCAGTGTATGTTGTTTTACAATGACACTGGATAAGTTGGTTCCTTTTCTGAAATAAAGGCTCGTTCCAAAAATTACTTTTTTCTAAAACAGTGAATACTCCTGAGCGTCTGGATCTTTTATGAATATTACTTGACAAGCAGAGAAAGCTGGGTATTATCCCTTTGACAGAGTTGAAAAACCTGGGACCAGCTATAGGCCAACGACTCCCTCACCCAGGGCTGGGTTTGCTCCCTTCCTTTATCCGTCATCCTCTTTGTGGACTTGTCGTGTTGATTGAGTGTCTGCCACATTTGAGGACCTGCATAGGTTAGAGCTACAGGTCCTGCCTCGACCCTGGGGGAAGCCAGACACAGCAGGCTGGTCTAGTAGAGTCTCCACCGTACAGAGTGGGGCCGTGGCCTGTGGGGGGTGGGAGAAAGGATGTAGGTCTGTCCTGGGGGGTCAGGGACAACTTCCCCCAGGAAACTGAGGGCTGGATCATATGAGCTGTGTGGCGGAGTGGATGGAAAGCCCTTCACAGGGCTGTGAGAAGGGCTTTCTGAGTCAGCCTTGGATTTTAATCAGTTTATTGGGACAGTTGATGTTTGCTGTCAGGCCTTGTGAGCGCCAGGCCCTTCTGCCGGCCTCTCGCGTGTCCCTTACATGTCCCAAGTCCTTTGATCCTGTCGCTCATCCCAGTGATGTTTTCCATGCTGGCTCCACTCCTCTGCATCCTTCAAAGCTCAGCTCAAATCCCACCTCCCCTCGGGAGCTTTCTCTTCCTTCCCAAGCCTCAGGACTTCTGTTACCCTCCTTCCCTGGGCCTCTTCGCCTCTGTTTTCTGTGTTAGTTTTAGGGAATGGACCTGGTTTGAGGTCCCAGCTTATTAGCCACTGGATTTGTGATCTTAGGCATATCATGTGACCTTCTGTGTCTTTCTTTCTTCATCAATAAAATGGACATGATGATAATAGTTTCTAGACAAAGAAAATAAATGGACTCACACACATCTGTCTTCTTCCTCAAACAAACTCGGGTTTGATCTTGTTCCCACTGGACGGCATTCATGATAAAAGGCCGTTTCTCTTCATGTTCTCTTGTCCAGCTGCATTCACATTACTACCTGTGTTGGAAGAACACGGCGTTAGACACCCAGATTTGAATGGTGGCTCTTTCTCTTACTTGGTTTAGCAAAGTACTTAACTTCGGGGCCTTGGTTCCCTCACTGCAGTATGTATGGGGTGATGCCTACCACCCCCTTTAAGGTGAATCAGTTGGTGAATGGATCACCCCTGTTCAGTGCCCAGCCCAGAACGGGTACTAATTAAATGGCTTAATCAAACCAGCCCAAGCTGCATTATTTGATGGAATCCCTTAAAGCAATTTGATTCTTGTTAACAACCACATAACAATGTTGTCTTTAGAAGTAGAAAACATCTTTCTCTTTGGGGGGCCAATTCTGGGGTGCTGTCGTTTGTGAAGCCCTGTTCCTTTCCATCGTTATCCATCTTTCAACACCTCATGGCTGCCCTGTGTCTCCTTGACCTTCAGGAGGCCCTGGTCCTGTTGCCAGCGTGTGCCTGTGCATACTTGCCAGGGCAAACTGTTCCTCCCTACAGTGCTTTTCCAAATCTACTCACACCTCATCTCAAAACCCCTCTCCTTCCCTCACTTTCATTGCCTTAATTTCTTGTTCCTCTGCCATTAGGTAGGTATTGATTTCTACTAAGATGAACATCAGAATTTATTGAGTGGAGAGGTAAATATTAACAGAGGCAGGGAGGTGGGGAGGTCTGCCCCCATCCCCATCCCGCTTGCTGCTTCAGAGTCCCAGGGTCGCACACTGTTGATGAAAATAATCCATAACCAATCTATAAATGAAAATTTGGGAGAGTTTATTCTGAGCTAAAATCTGAGGACCATGGCCCAGGGCCTTTCTTCCCGAAGGAAGAAAGGGCACCAAAGAAGTGAGGTGTACAGAGTGGTTATATACCCCCAAACAGGATGTTTCACATAGGATTGAAATGTCCTTTTTACAGTAGTCGAGAGACTGCTCTGTTGGCACAGCGATTGATGGACACAGCAGGTAGGTCTGTCTCGAGCTGGGTGGTCACAGGTGAGCTGGGTGGTCAAAGCTGAGTGCAGCAATCAGTTCCTAGCCTAAGGAAAGATGTTTATCCTTAAGGAAATGCCAATGTGGGGGGAAGTTGCACCTTTATCTTAAGGCCATTTGTTCTTACCAAAGGAAATGTTTTAAAGCAGCTATACAATGCATGCTCAACGGCCGCAGTCAGGCCCTTTTGGAAAAAACAGTCAGGCCGAATTAGGTTTACACCAAATGGCTTCTTCATATACTCCAATATATCCTATTACTTGCCATTTTTATTTGTCACCCCCAATCTGTTGCAATAGGGGAGTTGCCCGGGCAGGTTATTAAGGCTTCACAAGTCGACCAGGTTAAGAGGAACCCCATGCATCTTACTAGAATAGTTCCAGTGGCACAGGGTGGGTGTCAGCAGATGTTTTTGCAAAGAGGAAAAGGAGGGAGGAAGATCTAGGAAGACATTTGGCACCTCCTGCCTTCCCTGGGTAAAGGGGAAGGAATTTAGGATTTGTAGGACGAATGTCACCACGAGTTTGTATTTATATAAAGCTCATGTTTCTGCTACATCAAAAAATTAGTCCTACAAATGTTAAAACTGGAAGTTGAGTGATCTTCCTCTCCTGGAATTTTATGGTTGTGGGCACGGAGGTTTAGAGTGGGGGGGCAGGGGGGGATGTCCCAGGGCCACTTGCCAGTTCTCGGCAGAGCTTGGCTAGAGATACTTGTGGTCTCTTCCATGATCTTTTCCATATTTCTTGATTTTACCATTTTCATCCCAATCTGTCTGCCTGTTTGTTGTACTCTAGCTGTCTGTCTCCATACCTGTGTGATAATTGGAAATATACATTTGGCCTTTGCCCTGGTTCCTGACACACAGCTTCTAAAACCTGTGGAATTTCCTGAGTGATAGGGGTGAGAAGAATATCTTTTGTTATTCATAACAAACTTCTTCCAACCATACCTGAATTTATGCTAATGAGGTGATGCCCGATGTGCTTCTAGGTAGCTTCAGGATTGGGGCTGGTTGCCCAAGGAACCAACTGGGGAGGGGAGAGGGGCTGGAGATTGATGGAATCATGGCCATCAATGATTACCTCAGTCATGCCTGTGGAGCTTCCAGGCTGGTGAACACATCAAGGTGCTGGGAGGGTGGTGCCCCCCGAGAAAGCATGAAAGCTCCATGCCCCTCCCTGCTCACCCCTTGCCCTATATGCATCTCTTCTGTTTGGCTGTTTCTGAGTTGCATCCTTTATAATAAACTAGTAATAGTTTGTAAAGTGCTTTCCTGATTCTGTGAGCCAGTCTTGCACATTACCAAACCTCATGAAGGGGTTTTGGGAACACCCCAAATTTATAGCCAGTCAGTCAGAAGTACGGGAGGGCCAGATTGGCGGTGGGCCCTGAAGTGGGGGCAGTCTTGTGGAAATGAGTCCTGTGCCTGTGGGGTCTGCACTAACTCCCTCTAGTGTTGTTACCGCACAGAGGGCACCATCTGCTCGCCGAGAGGCAAAAGCCAATCGTCAAGAGGCAAGATGGTGGTAGAGAAAGGGCATTGTATTATAGCTTGCTGGCAAGAGGGAAGATGGCCGACTAATGTCCAAAGAACCATCTTGAGGGGGGCACAGACTCTTGGAAGCGGTTATATAGGCTAGTGGGCTATAGGGGAGGGAATAAGGAATGTTGACCCTCTGGTGTCACAAACTGGGAGTCCCCACACCAGATCTTTCTGTTTTCATTGATGAGGGCTACCAGCATAGACTCTCTGCTTAGGGGTCATCACATTCCTCAGGAACTCAAAAGAATGAAGTTATCATCTTATCGCAGCTGGGAGGTATATGCACTAGCAGGGGTCATATTTTCTACAGAACAGGAGAATCTCCTGGAGGGTGCAAATCCAGCTGGGTTAGTTAGTCAGAGGTCATTCAAAGTTACTACATGGTCTCTTTTCTACAATATGGCTTCCTTTATGTCAACCTTGTGTTGAGCCAGTTTCAGTGTCAGAATTGAATTGGAGTGTTGGACACCCAGCCGGTGTGAGGAAAAACGCCCATATATTTGGTGTCAGAAGTGTTGTGAGTACAAACCATTCAACCTGCCTCTTGGTTTCCCTGGTTGTCATTTTATAGTTTAGAATATTCCTCACTGTGTTCTTCTGGACGAGTTAACATCCCAGTGGCCCAGTTTCCTTGATGGAACAAAGAGTGTTGTAGGATTAAGTGAGCAGGGTTTCTCAGCCTTGGCACGGGACATCTGGGGCCTGAGGCTTCTTTGTGGGGGCTGTCCTGTGCATCATTTGATGTTTAGCAGCTTTCCTGGCCTCTGCCTACCAGATGCCAGCAGCACTGCCCTCGTCCCACCCCAACACACACAGGTGTGACACCAAAGATGTCTCCAGCCATTGCCAAATTTCCCCTGGGGGTCAAATGACCTCTAGCTGACAACTACTGGCATAGTGTAAGACATCAACAAGTGTTGTTAAAAACGTGTTGCCAAGACAATGAGATTGCAGCAGAGAGTTTGATCACAAGGCAGCCACATGAGGAATTGGGAAAATGCGTCTCAAATCCACCTTGCCCAAAGTGGGGGCTCAAGGATATTCATGGGGTGGGGGACAAGGTGGTCTGAAATGTGGAGATGGATGATTGGAGGTGAGGTAATTGATGATCTGCGCAAGCGTAGTCAGACTTCCTGCCTCTTCATAGGACACATGTTCACAAAATGGCGGTGTTGGCATGATCTGAGGGTGGAGTTTTTAGTCTCTTCATGTCAAAAGGTCACTTATTGGACATGTGCTTGGGCCCATTTGATGAGTTGGTGGTCTCAACCAGCCTGGAGTGGACAGAGGGTTCTAATTCCTGAAAAACAGCTCACACACCCATTGCCATGGTGACCCAGGCTCCAGGGAGATGTTGTCTATAGGAGCCTGGTGGGAGTCAGACAGCATATTGCCTAAGCAGCACAGCTAACAGTGGGTGAGGGAACAACTAAAAGCTATAATCAGTAATTGCAAAAAGGAAAAAAACTTTAGTTACTAGCTAGTTAATCATCAATGGCTGTCTGCCATTTCAACAGCATCGTCATTCTTATGATGATGGTGTAGTTATTTATCCAGCAAGTATTTGAGTAGTGTTTACTGTGTATATTACGTTGCACTGAGCCCAGAGATAAGTGAGAAAGCCATTGTTCCTGCCTTCCAGGAGATCATGATGGGGTTTGAGAGCCACACCTAAGCATGGGCTTCCCGGCTTGCTCTGAACGTTTGGGTCTGGCTAAATAGAGCAGGAGGATGGCGAGGCCGACTGGAGAGGCAGGTTCCCTGCTCTCCAGCCTTCTTCCTGGGCTAGCGGTTTCCCTCCTTTGATTCCTGGTGAACATGGCCATGGGGAGAGGGAGGACCTTGTTCATTGGTTCCCCGGTTCCTGATAAACCTGGACTGGGAGAGACTGTCCCTGAATCCCAGCAGCTGGCTCTTTGAAATGACAGACACTGTCACATTGTTACTGTTACTACCCTGTGCCTTCAAAATCCCGTCAGAATCGGGTGGGCAGATTGCTGCCACCTCTCCCCTGTGCTCGCCCCACACAGCCACAGAGGGGTCCTCTCAACACACAGCCATATTGCAAAGCTCCTCTGCTCAAAACTCTCCATCAGACCTACCACTGGCCCTCCAGGATCTTCCTGAGCTGCTCCCTCTCTGACCCCATCCCACCAACTCCTCTCCTGTCTCTGCTCCTCCTCCTCACCCCTTCAGCTCCCTCTACTCCCACCACAGCTGCTCTCCTTAGTATGCCCATTGCTCTTGCTCCTCTGGGAATGCTCTCCCTCCAGATCCATCATGGCTCCCTCCTTCACTCCCTGCAGGTCTTTATTCACACTTCACCTTATAAGAGAAGCCTTCCCTCAGGGCCCTTTATGAAATAGCAACCTTCTTCGTCCCCACCCCATATTTCCTTACTTTATTTTCTTCACAACTCTGATCACCACCTAGCACATCCACTGTGTTTTATTGTCATTGAGGCTGTTGCATATCTGTGTTCTCCCACTAGAATGTCAATGCCCTGAGGGTAGGCAATTTGTTGGCCTTGTTCAGTGTCTGGAAGAGTACCTCACACATCCTGGGCACATAATAATAATTGGTAGATGAATGGATGGATGGGTGGATAGACTGGATGGATGGATGGATGGATGGATAGATTGGATGGATGGATGGATGGATGGATAGATTGATGGATGGGTGGGTGGATGGATGGATAGATAGATGGGTTCTCTCATGAGGAAGGAGTTGTTAAGATGACTCCATGTTAAATAACATTGCCAAGAGTGTGCAGAACCTTTGTTTGCCATTTCCTGGGAGGGGTGGTCCTCCAGTACTGTGACCTGGGTACTGGTAGAGTCAGTACCTGTTGACAGCTCTGAGTGGTAGCAGTTCCATGTCATGTCAACCCTTCCCTTCTCTATCTTGAGAGAGTTCTCTCCTAGTTGATGAGCCCACCTGGCCGTACAGATGAGGGCATGAAGGGTGACCCTTGTAGAACTCTGTGCTGACAGCCCTAGATTCATGCCTCTGACCCAAAAGCATTACCAGCCTCATCAAGAAAGACCTGTCTTTGTGTTCTGGGCCTTTCATCCTGGAACTCTTACTGCTCCCTCTGCTTTGTTCACTCCCCCTCATGCTCTCTTTTCATCCTTCCCATCTAATGCATGTGGAATTTTTAGGAGGAAAGAAAAATATGCATTTCGTTGTTGTCGCTCCTCTAACCCGTTGTCTTCCACCCTGCGTCCTGCACAGAATCCACCTGTCACTCTGGCACGCTCCATTGCCCACAAGCCTCTTGCTCCCAGCCTGTGTTTTCTTGCACAATTCATTCTATTCCCTCTGTCACTCTGACTCACATCCTGCCTGTCCCCCCGCACCCTCCACGCTGTCACTGGTGGCACTTCCCTGGTCCACACCCTCCTGTCCACTAAGCTTCCTTGGACCTTTCCTCTCTCAGATCGTGCAGCCTTCTTCAGCCGATGTGTCAGCACCATTCCATTTTCGAAGCAGGGAGCTGGTTTGGTCTGCACTGGCCCCAAGTTTTTCCTCATGGTACCCCCAGACTCCCTTATTCTCTTCCCTGTATTGGCTGCCACCAAGGGCTGGGCTCAGAGATGAATCCCAGTCGCACTGGTGGCCGGGGCCAGGCCCTGCTCAGGCTGAAGGTGGTGTTGGGAGCTGTGGGCATGAGTGAGGTCCCCCAAAGACATCATAATGCATGGGGAGTGGGAAAAGCAAAGAGCGCTCAGAATGGCTGTATGGATGGCGAGGTCCTGGAAGATAGGATTTTTTTCCTTCTGGTCCAGCACAAATACCATCTTCCAACAGTGTCTTTGTCCTTTTCCAAGTTCTGAACCCCCTTCCCCTTTACCACGGCTGCTTGGTTAAACCTCGTGTACCCTTTACCCAAATCTACCTGGTACCAGAGCTACTTCTATGTGTACGAGCCTTGTAATCAACAGCTACCTTTTTCATCCTTGTTTCCACCTCTGCACCTTATGGAACATCGCACATAGTAGGACTTCCAGAAGTGTCTGTAGTCATGAACTTGCTGGTCAAAGAAAGACAGCATGAGGGTGGCAGTCTCTAGAATTTCTTTGCCTGTTACCCACCTTCTGGCTCTCATGTGAGAGATCCAGAGATGGCCTGCCTCCCTTTTTCCCTGGACCCTGGAGGTTGGACGTCTTTGACCATGAACCAACTCTTGACTTGCTTTGCAGCCAGCCTGGAAATTCATTTAATGCATTTCCCCTTTTACAAGAGCTTCATCAAGGTCTTTTAAACTTGGAACTTTTCTTTCCTGTAATTGCCCCTAATGGCTGTCTTGTCTGAAGAAGTCTTTGTTAGATCTTATCTGACCCCTCAATCATGCCTTCTGCCTCCTGTTATTCCCCGAGTCCTTCCTCGACATTCCAGAGGAATCTGTCTCAAGGGTTGTACCACTCCCTGCTCAAAAGCCTTCTGTGACTCCTTATTGCCTAGAGAACAAAAGAGTCTGGCCAGGAGTTTTTAGCTTCACATTTACTGCCTTCTGGGATTTTCCTCTAACTCCCCTTTCCAACTCTATCAAAGCAGTTCACCCCCAGCCACCAACCTCATCTCCTGCTCAGCTCACGACCCCAGCCCTCAACATACCCACGCTTCGGCCATCAGAGGTGATTCTCCAAATGGATGTGTCTGCATGCTGTCGCTCGTGCAGTGCTCGCCTCCTTTCTCCGAGGTCAACCCCATCTTTTCTGTACAGTCTACCTTAACTGTTTCCCTACCAATACTATGTCCTGCTCTGTCCTGTCAGAATTATTTCTTCCCTCCTCATTATTGCCATTATACCTCCCTCCATTGTGGGAGTTATTATAATGTGCCTTCTCCTATGACAGCTGTCTGTTTTTGCCTGTCTGCTTGATTCCAGGGGCAGGAATGGTGTATCTCCATCATGTCCAGCTTAGTATCATGCACATCATAGATCTCAACACGTTTTCATTCAGTCAAAGAACTTTTGATGTTGTCTTTGTCACATTTGCTGTCATCACTTTCATCATTGTCCCGTCATCGTCATTAATATCTTCATAGTGACTTAGAATTGATGAAGTAATTTCCTATCCAGGCTCTCCATTGTACTTCTGGCTGCTGTGTATAAAACAGTATGACAAAAGGCAAAGATAAAAAATAGAAAACTGTGTCAGGGTTATACACAGAACTTTCATGTTCCCATTTAGCATCAAAGAAGATACCACTCAGACCAGAAGATCAATGATTTCATGTGCAGAGGGGACGTGGAGTCCAGAGCTTCTGTGAGAAGAGAAGTTGGTTGTCCTCACAGGGCGCCGATAGTTTTTCTGTCATATCTTTAACCTGCAGCGACCAATCAGCTTAAAAGGAGTGGCACACGCATGGATTGGGTGGCTGTGCTGGTCCTGCATCTGTCAAATTTGTAAGCCGCTCTTGAATTGGGAGCCTAGATCTGACTTAAAAGATGCCGCTTCAAGACACCTCGCGGAAATGTTCATGAAAGCATTTCCTCTTTGTGCTCATGGGTTTCTGTCCTTTCTTTTTCTTTGCCCCAATTCAGCCAGACTTCTAAGTTAAGTGGGGAATTTCTAAGTTGTATGAATCGATAGGAATCCCCCATAATTGTCAAGTGTTGCATATTCAGATTCTCACAGAGTCTTCATGATAAACCTGAGAAAACATGTTTTTGCCCTTATTCAAGGAATGAGACACTTGAAATTCAGAAGGAGTAGATGCTTTTCCTGTGGTGAAGTGACTTGCCCAAGGTCACACAGCTGGATAGCCAGGATTTCGGTGTAAAGCTAGTGACTCCCAGTTCAGTCCTTTTTCTTCTACCTAACACCTGATCTCAGAGTCACTTCTACTGTGCAACCAGGTCACTCCTACCCAGCCATTTCACTTCCTTACTTAAAACCCTCCAGTAGCTTAGGACACTCTAAACTTCTCATGGCCTGCAAAGATTTGTTCTGTGTGGCCCCTGTCCACCATGCAGCTTTATCTCTAGTCAATTCCTCCTCTGACATTCTACATTTCAACCTTGTCTAACCACTGACCATCTTCTCTAGCCTTTGGACCTTGGACCTCCAAGTGTGCACTGGTATACTAACTCTCAGAAAAGGAAGAATAAGAAAGGCCCTGCTATGTAATATTTGCCCATTTCGGTGGTGTAAATTCCCCCACCAGTGGGAGCCAGCTCGAGTATACCACAGGAGCCAGGCTACTGGAATGCCCTCTCTTCTCTCTTTACCTACTAGATTCTTGGTTTCTTCTTGGGACTTGGTTCAGATGATGCTTCTTCCAGGCCCACCCCTCCGCTGCCTGGCAGAAGCTCTGTGTTTTCACTTGATCCCTTGCTAACATTAGTTATAAATAGCACTTACCAGACCGTATTGTAATTGTGTGTGCATGGGCATCTCCCTTCTGTTTTCTGCACTCTGTGGGTGGGTACCAGCTGTGTTTTGATTCATTTCTCTAACCTAGCACTAAGTACAAGGTCAAAGACGTAGAAGGTGTTTGACAAACGTTTGTGGAATGAAGGCATGTTTTGATTTTAAAAGGAGAGTAACCTTTGCACTTAGCTCAAGAAGAGTGTTTGTTGATGTAAGTTTTAATCCTGCAAACTTAGTTGCAGGACATACAGGTCTGCTCAAGTTTGAAAAGGGGATGGAGGTGTCATGTATAGATGGAAGTACGTGCTCGAAAACCCAGGAGCAAGAAGGACAGCTCAGTTTTTACCTGAAAATTTAGCAATTGAGGCCTTTTCTTCCAGGATGTAAGAAGCCATAGGTTCTTTCCAGTTCTCTGTCTCTCCATCTTTTCTCTCTGACTTTCTTACTGTCTTTCTTTCTCGCTCTCGCTCCCCCCACCCCATACTCTCTCCTTATCTGCCTCTCTTCATTCATCAGCTGTGTTCTTCTGACCAGCTTCCTCTGCTCTTTCTTCTTTTGCACGACCCAAAATGGTCGTCCAGTCCCAAATCTGTAGGACCTATTAGCTTAGGCACAACCACCATTGAGCACATCTCTTTGTGTGCCTTATTTAAAGTTTCCATAAGAATAAATGTGACTGGCTCAGCACTGCTGGTTGAAGCCCCCAGCCACCATCTTGGATCAGGGGTCCCTGGCTGGCACAATCAGTAGAGGGGAGGGCAGAGTCAGAGTAGGACACTCAGATGACGACGGACTTGTTTAAGACTTTAGGACTTAAGGTGGTTGCCTCTAAATGGTGCAATCCCACACTGAGTTGAAGCTAAAAATGGTGGTGAATTGGAACTGCGAGGAGGGGTAGCCACTTCCCTCTCAGTACAATAATTATGGATCAGGTTGGAAAGAGCTCAGTCCATTGGCCATGTGGCCAGCCAGCTCTTTCTTGGCTCATCTTGTTTCCACCCAGTAAGAACCTGAGTCTATTAAAAATGATCATGGCTTCAGCTTCTGCGATAGCCTCTGGGAGTCCAGTCAACACATTAATTAATTATGCTCCGTGTGCACAGATTTCCTCTAAAAAGCCTCCTGTCTGTTTATTTTCTTAGCCTCATTCTGCGCCTTCCAGTTTGTCCAACCTCGTTCCCCTCATAAATTGGTCACTGTCTTAGATTTCTCGCCAGCATCTGGTTTGGCTGTGCACAGTGTTGTACTCCGGTAAGCTAGCTGTGGTTCTGATGGACCATGCTTGGCCAGGGGTCCTCAGAGCAGAAGAGTGGGTCTCTGGCTTGGTCTGCCTCTTGCATCAGTACCTCCAGGTATTAACATCCTTGGGCGTTTGCTCTCTGGATGCAGTTAAGTCAGTGTGCTAATAAGAGACTGTGAGCTGATGATAAATAATAGCACATTTGGCTTGATTGAAGAGAAAGTATAGGTAGTGCCTAGAATTGTCTGCAGTGAGACAGAAAAGGTTGTCTACCTGCAGTATTGTGACTAGCCTTATTTTAAATGGCTTCTCTCACAAAGTATTACAGGAACCTAGATATTAGAAAGAGAAAAGCTTTGGAGTTGAGATGGAAGGCATGGAATCAGAGTGATGACAAGAAGAAAAGGATCTCTCAGAGGGGGAAATTAATGGTGAATGGAGTGGGGAGGCCTGGCACAGGAGGACTGGAATGGGGGTGGACAGCTTGGCTCTTTGAGACAAAGTGACTTTGAAGGAATATATTTGAAATGAAATTTCAGGACATGGTTAGTTAAATGCTTCCATGTGTGGTTTTGGTAATCTTTATCCTTCATGCATTAAGTTTCGTTTTTCACTTGTTGCACCAGAGAGAGAAATAAGTGCCAGTTGGTTTCTTAAGTACAGTCATTAGTGCCTAGGATTGTCCTGAAAAGGAACGTCTGTTGGGTCAACGGCCTCCTCAGATCACCTGTGGCTAAGAGCGCTCCTGTCCCACTGTAGGTACTTGAGTGTCCTGAGTGGATTTATTGGTCCATTTAAGGCCTCCTCTGTGGCTTTTTTGGATTTTTACAGAGTTGTAATCTGACCCCAAGGAAGTACTGAGTAGGCGAGAAGAACTGGGTCAGGGGAGAGACTGGGGCCTTATCAATATTGGAGGGAAAAAGCCATTACTCTGTGGTAGCAGCTGAGAGCAGATTTACAAAATTTTATTGGATAACAGGTCCCTGATGGAAAACATTGGTGATTGACTCTCAGAGAGTCAGGCAGAGGCACTAATTGGGATGTTTCTTCATAGCTCTAGAGAATTGCATCATTGGATGTTACAGTAGAATAAATAAATAGTACACTGTGAGTGTTGGGTGGGTGGATGGATGGATGGATGGGTGGGTGGATGGATGAGTAAATGAAAGGGAAGGAAGGGAGGAAAGAAGAGACCCATCATCATGACCCCAAAACAGAAACAACTTGGTCTGCTTGGAGAGGCAGAATATAACATACATAGCTTAGAGGAGTGTCTTTTGTGTATCAGTTGGGAATCATTTGAGTACTGGTAACAGGAAAATCAACTAACAGTGGCTTAAACAAGTAGGAGTGCGTTTGTCTCACTGTACAAGGTCTCAGAGGTAGGTGGTTGTTGCCATAGGTTCTGTGGCTCAGTAATGTTGATGGTCCGGATGGGCACCTCTCCAGCTCTTTTCTTCTCTTATTTGCGAGATGGTTGCAGGAACTCTAAGCATCAGCAAACACTAAAAATCATCCCCTCCCCAACAGCTAGTTTTTAAATATTTACCGCACACCCCTGCCTATATGTCTTATATTTGTAACAAGTAACACATAGTAGAGGCTTAATATATATTTTTGAATGAGTGCACAGGTATAGTAGCGTTGCCAGATAAAATACAAGACTCTCTGTTAACTTTGAATTTCAGATAAACATCTAAACAATTTTTAGTGTAAGTATATCCCAAAATTGCATGGTCATACTTATGCTAAAAAAATTATTAGTTCATCTGAAATTCAAATCTAATTGGATGTATTGTATTTTTATTTCCTGGTAATGCTAGGACGTAGGAGTGACTTTATGGAAATAAATCCGAAGGTTTGCCTCTGTTTCATAAAGGAAGGGTTACCTGTTTTAATTATAAGTATATGGGATGAGGTGGAAATTTGAGGGTAGATTGTGCAAAGAGTTGGAACAATTTATCTAGAGGGAAACATGAAGTTGGAATTAGTAGTTAGTGATGGAGAATTAACTCAAAATTAAATAAATTGTGGATGGCTTGTAACTCCTTAGAGAGATTTCTTAGTGTTGGTTTCAGAACAGGGGAAAGAAAGCCTGCTGCCAGCTAGGATCCACAGCATGTCAGTGTGGGTCCTTTGCTCAGTGACATCTGTCTGCGATCACATGAGAGATTTGAGCTGTGTCTGAAAGAGTAGCAGCTTGAGCTTGATGTGTCCAATGCCACTGGAGTTGCCGATGGGGTCTGATTTGTGATCCTTGCCATACGTTGCTGGATTACGGAGTTCAAGAGAGAGTTTTTGAACTGGGAGCTTGTTTGAAATCCAAATTCCTGGGTTCTACCCTTGCCTCCTGCAGCCTAGGCCCCGGAGGTGTGAGGCTCAGCATTCTTACCTTTTAACCAGCCCTGAAGGTGACTCTGATGCCACTTACGTTTGGGAGCCACTTTCCCAGAGAGGGGAGGAGCTATCAAGGAATGTTTGCTTTGCAGTTCAGAAAAAGGGCCGTCTGCAGTGGGGGACGTGAGCACAGCCAGCCTAGGGGGACCACTCGGAGACTGGTTAGTCACCCAGATGTTACCCCAGTATCCGGTTACCAGCCTGCCCTTAGGAACATTAACTTAAAGAAGCGGGATGGCGGGAATCTGTGGCGCCTCTGAGGGGCAGTGGGAGGGCTCAGTGGGCTTAGAAGAAGATGACCTGTAGGTGGTGACATGTCTTATGTTGATGTTAAGATGAAAGCCCTAGATATTAGGCAGGTACCCTGGGTTCTAGTCCTGATCTGGCCAGCAACTTGCTGAGTGACCTCATCCAACTGCCTGCTTTTCTCTGGACCTCAATTTCTGATTGTGTAAAATGACGATTTAGAGGAACAGTCCTACTTCTGATTCCTTCTAGCCCAAGGTTCTCATACAAAAGACAAAGAGTGGAAGCCCAAGGCTTTCCGCCATTGAGCATGAGTTCAGGTCTCCCTGCCTCCCAGCCAGGCTCCCTCCTCTGTTTTGTCACCTTCCTCATTTCTCTCCACTGCTTGCAAACAAGTCCTTCTGGCAGTGTCCCTGGTGCGGATGTGAGAGGACACTGGCTGTGACTTGAATTCCAAGGATAGCCCGGAGTGAGCTGGGGAACCTTGGAGCCCATCAGACCTGAGTTTCAAATTTCTAACCTGGGGGGTAGACCAGGTGATGCTGGATGAGTAAGTTAACCTGCTGGAGTCTCACTTGCTCAGTCTGAGTCAAGGCCTAATGAGCCCAAACTCAGAAGGGAGTGGTGATGAACTGAGATAAAGTACCGAGAGACTGACTCCCTCTCTCCTGCCTCTTCTGATAGGGTCATCCAAAAGATGCCTCGCTCAGGCCACTTCTGTGTGTCTTCAGAGGTCTCTGCTCAGTACACATGAGGTAGTCACCCTGCATCCTTCCATAGTCTGAGGTGGCTTAAGTTGGGATTCAGGATGCTGAGGAGGCCAGGGTGAGGTTCGAATGGGTCAGAGATCTGTGTGTGGTCAGTCGTTCCTGGAGAAGTATGTGGGGCCTATGACAGACCTAGGTGAGAGCAAGTTGGGTAGCAATATGAGGCGATGCCACAGTCCATTTTACCTGCACATTGCAGATTATTTTTCCAGTTTCTTTGTTTTTCTTTCTTTGATTGGTTTGTTCCTCAAGTAAATTTGTATTGCAATTCTTAATTTCACATTTATATGACCAAAGTGGTTATTACTTGTCTCCATCTCCAGTATGTTGTGTGGTGCCTTTTATCTCAATTTTGACTTTGCTCATTTAGTCCTATGAAGGTAGGTATAATTCTTTTCCCCCGTTCATAGATGAGGCCACAGGCTTAGTGAGGGAAGGAGTGTCCCCAGGCAAGGAAGCCAGGATTTGAACTGGTTTGTCTGACTCCAGAGGTGGCACTTTAATTTTCCCAGGCAAAGACCAACTTTCTCGTTTCATTGGAGTCTCATGATCACATGACGAAGTAGGGAGACCATTTCTGCCCTGTCCCTCACAACGGTAGGATGGTGGGAACTTCCGGCTGTAGTAGCCCATTTCGTAGGAAGGCAGGAGCCGGTCCCCAGTTGGCTGGACCAGTACACAAGATGATCCAGTTCATTGTTGTTGGCAGGTGGGGGCTCTTTTTTAAATGCTGAATATCAAGGAGGAAGCATAAACAAATACATGGATTTACCATTTAAGACTTAAGAAATTTATACCTGGAAGAGAAAAGTCTAAAACAAAACCACCAACTAGATAATTAGGGAACTGTCTGATTAATCAGGGTGTCAGCCTGGTTTGCTGTGTCCAGCTCTGTGTGCTGGCTGGTGTGTTTGAAAAGCAACCACTAATAACCACAGTAATGAGTGATCCCCAAGCTGTCATTACTGTGCTTCCAGCAGGAAGACATGGCGCCCTGAGTTTATGTACTACCGGCATAGCAGAGGTGGGGAGGTTCTTCATGAAAGCCTGTTGAGGGATACATTTTAATGTGGTTCCAGAAGGAAGTGGAAATAGCCCTCTCATTTTTCTTTCTCTGATTCGGGGGCGTCAGGAGGTGCTGGAACCTTGTTTAAAACCAACTTCATTCATTTCTTTAATGATCATCCGAACAGCTAAACCTTCAGGGACTATTATGTATAATCGTTCTCTAAGCTGTATCCATTTTCCCTGGTCTGTAGATATATCTATCACTCTCCTCCTTTTTAAACAAAACTGATTAATTATGAGAAAATAGGTATGGAATGAAGCTCTAAGCTTCTTAGCAAATCTCAGCCCTCAAGTGGTGTGATTTTGCTCTCAAGATGGAGAAGTTCATAAAGGGGAGATTTTGAGGAGAAACAGAAAACAAATGAGCCATGGGAAGACGCAGTTTAGGTGGCTGTAAGTGAGTAGCTGTCATTGTCACCATCAACAAATATTTATGCTACACCTTCCTTGAGTATAACTGCCACGCGAGGCAAATTCCTGAAGGAAAATTCCTGGAGGCCAAGGTTACTGGCCCTTCTTTTCCTGTTGTCGCTTCTGCTTCCTTTTTAAAAAGACTCCTACGTTAGTAGCTTTTCTTGCTAGTAGGATGCGTGATACCCTCGTGTGTACACACACACACATTCTCTCTCCCTCTATCCTTTCATCCCTCTCCCCATCCGTTCATCCCACTCTCTAGCTCTTCACCCCTCTTTATCCATCTATCCTTTCATCCCTCTCTCATCCCTGCATTCCTCTCTCCATCCCTTCATCCCTCCCTCCCTCCACTTGCCCCTCCCCTATCTCTTTCTTCCCCCCTCCCTCCCTTCCTCCCACTCTCAATTGCCGTGACTCTAACTAATCTTGGTTTCTTCATCCGAACAGCTGTTGTTCATCTGTTCCTTTCTGTGTCTTGACCACACTTGGAGCCAAGTTGAGATTTCCTGATGATTTTCCATCAGTGATATAGTGGAGTGTGTGGCTCACCTGGTTGCCTCGTGGCTGGACTGTCATTCTGCTGTGCCTCATAGCCAGTGGGTCCTTGGCCTCAGGGAACACTCCCCTCTTGTGCTGTTCTCTTCTTGAAGGCCTCTGGTCCCATGACCCATCTGATCTTGCCTGGCTCAAGACTACTTAGGATGCTCAGGGAAGGGCCATTTCTCCGTTTGAAGGTGGCATCTTTACTGGCCCAAGGCCTTTCATGTCCAGCGTTAGGCTTGGCCTCCAGGTTCTTTGGCTTGCCTATCAAGGTAGCATCCGCTGTCTTGTTCTTCACCCCACAAGGTTGTTGAATGGGGTAGTGGGAGTGGTTAAAGTTCTCTAGAATCAAACTACCTGGGGTCGAATCTTGGCATTAGCTTCTTCTGGTTGGGTGATTTGGGACAAGTTACTCTGCTTCCCTGGACCTCAATTTCTTCATCTATAAAATGGCACACCGCTAACTATGCAGCAAGCATGAGCTCTTTATTTTCTGCAATCTGAAAGAAGTAACTTATAATTAAAACTCATATTTCTGCCTTCTTTCCCCTACTCTCTTCTCTTTTCTCACTTTCTGCTCCTCTCATGTGGCCGTAGGCAGCACGCCTTTTTCCTGAACAGCATCATATGAGTTGGTCTACTGTGAGCAACTCACCTCACTTCTCTAGAGTAAGAGGATCATCTCCCTGGTTTCCAGAGCATCCTCCAGACTTTTATTCCATTCAGTATTTTAGGGCATGTTTCAATGAAAGTATGAGAGATTCTGGGTTGAAGCTGGGTGTAGCAGTGTATTGTGACACAGAGGTTCAAACCCTTGAAAGAGATCAATCCGGTCTGCTCTCAGAGTCTCAGGTTCTGCCTTCCTCGTCTCCTTTTGCAGCCCCACTTGGACCCTTGGCTCCAGCAGTTCACAAAATATGGGAGCCCCGTGGCCGCACCTCGCCCTTTGCACCGCCCCTGCCTTAGCACAGACTTTCTCCCTTCTGCCTTGTTCCACCGTGTTCACCTTGTGAAGCTGCTGTAACTCTGTGGATTTAAGTGGGAGTCAGGTGTTTCTCATTCCGTTACCACTCTTATAATACCTGGCACACTCATGCGTGCTCGGTACCTAGCACAGTGCCTCGTACACAGTAGGGGTTCAAAAAATGGTGAATGAGTGATTTTCTAAAGTAAGAGTTTGGAACAGTTTACTATCAAAGGTCTTTTTCAGCTCTGTGATTTGTTGCTTTGGAAATGTCTAAAAAGTTTCATTGGTCTTTTGAGAGGAATGTCATACAACATTTATATTCCACTCTGATAACCTTTTGTTGAGATGTGACCGCCCGTTGAAATGCGCCCATGATTTTAAAGAACTTCGCTGTCTCCTTCCCTAGCATATAGGACCTCCTCACCAGCCTTGGGTCATCGTGCTTGTCATTGGGGCCGTCTTCCTTGATTTGTTCTACTCCAGTCAAAGCAGGGCGGTTGGAATGCTATTAATTCCTTAGAAACCACTTGCGTCGTTTTATTCCTCTGCTCAGGGTAATTGAATGGGTTTCCAGTGCTCGCTGTATCCAGTCTAAATGCCTCTGTTGAAAGGACCATTCGTAGTCCGCCAGGAACCTGGGGCATCCTGCTGTTGTCAGCCCATCTTCCTTCTCCAGCCAGCCCGGCTCCTTGTTACCCTTCTCCCGTTACACATGGCATGGCTTCTGGGCCTTGAATGGATGCCACTGTTCTTCCTAACTTGCTCAGCACCCGGCCAGTTCATGCCCATGGTCATCCATGAGACCCAGACCTGGCCATTCTCTAGGGCCAAGGCCACGGTTTCCAGTTGGACTTCCCCATGGCTTCTTTGGAAACTGCGGCTGGTAGTTCTTTCCTTAAAGAGCTACTCAGACATTTGTTGAATGACAATAGCATTTTCCAAACAGGAGTGTAGACAACAGGGACAGTGGAGTTAGGTAATGATGGTGAAAGTTTTCTTCTTCTTGCCATCAAGCAGGGATCTGGCAAGAGGAAAGCACATCAAAGTAGCCTTGGGATTAATTGTCGGGGGAAAGTTTAATTGATCCTAGGGCTTTCTATCATTCTCTACCGGGGCAAAGGCCATTATTCTCAAGGACAGCTTCTTATCACTGCATTGTTTCAGTGGGTGACGCTGGCCTGACGTGCTGCCTGGATGGAAGGGAGACACACTGTAGGGAAGTACTGATTCGAGTCAGATGCGATCCTCAGCCGTGGAGCAGCAGCCCCAATGTCACCTCCTAGAGCAGAATCCTGAAACTGAAAACTGGGAAGGGTCTTTTGAGGTTACCTTGACCACTCCATCCATTCATACGTCCATTCATGCATTCAGAAAATATTTCTCGGGAAACTACTATGTGCAAGGTTTGCCACTAGGCCCCATCAAGAGGCTGTTAGGAAGCATGAAATCCTATTTGGAGAGCAGGCATCAATCAAATGGGGCCTCCCGGAGGGTTGTGATCCCACAGCTGAATGGCCTGTAATGCAGATTTTTAAAAATTGGTGCATTGCAATGGGGAATGGGTAGCTCTGCACAACCCTGGTGTCTGGACAGCCCTGAATAGAGGAGAATGAGTTATGACAGGCAGGTGCTGGCTCAACAAAGAGCAGTTTTAATCCATGAGCAGTTTCGGCATCCTCAGTGTGAATAACTGCTTGAGATAAAGTTAGTTAGACCCTGGGTACGAGTCTCAGTATCATGCTTTTTGATGCGTGACCCACTGGTAAGCTACTTAACCTTCCTGTGTATCTCATGTTCCTCAGTGGGATAAAGATGGTAATGACTGTTGTGGGTTGAATTGTGTCCCCCCTGCTCGAAAATGCTTATGTTGAAGTCCTAAGCCCCAGTACCTTAGAATGTGATGTATTTGGAGAGAGGGTCTTTAAAGAGGTGATTAAGGTAAAAAGGGGTCATATGAGTGGGCCCTAATGCAATAGGACTGATGTCCTTATAAAAGGAGACGATTGGGACACAGACACACAGGAAAGACCGTGTGAAGACACAGGGAGAAGACGGCCATCTACAAGCCAAGGAGAGAGGCCTCAGGAGACACCAACCCTGCCGACACTTTGATCTGGGCCTTTCAGCCTCCAGAATTGGGAGAAAATTAATTTCTGTTGTTTTAGCTGCCCAGTCTATGATACTTTGTTAAGGAAGTGCTAGGAACTTAATACAATGACAGTCACCTGAAAAGATGGAATGACTCAAGGAAGCCTGTAATGTAATGTTGAGGTTATAGTGTGTGGCACACGGCAGGAATCCTGGCGAGGCCAAGTAAAACAGGTTTAGGCTGGAGGCTCCATCCAGGTCTCTACGTACACATTCACCACCGCAGCCACCCTCTGTGGTGCTCTGTCCCCATAGACAGACTCAGCGCCTGGCTCACAGTCACGTTACTAAATTCTTTTTTAAATAGCAGCTCCATTCAGTGTCAGCAAGTTCTCTTCACTCTGTGGATGCCCAGTTGAAAGCACTTTTTTCTCCTCCAGGCCATGGTGTTCATTAATCCTGAGCCCTTCATGCTAGGAATGGCCAAAGGACTTGATCCTAAGGGTCGTATGGGGTGATATTTGGGGCTGCATCATTCTCAGCACCTCAGACTTCATCACCGTGGTTAACTGTCTCCACCTCTTTAAGACCTTGGCTCAGTCCAGTTGGCATGTGTGCACAAATGTCCATTTGATTGATCTCTGCTTGGCGATTCTGTGGACATTTTCACAGCCGAGTACATGTTGATTCCCTCGTTTCTCTCTCTCTGGCTTTCTCAGATGTGCTCACTGTTGTTGATTCTGATGGGGCTACTTGCCCCCAGGGCCCGCACGGTACTACTAAAATCACAATAGTGACATCAGCCACTTGGGTGTGTGGGTAGCCAGTGGGAGGCAGCTCCATCTGGAAACTAAAAAGAGAAACAAAATCCCCTTCTTGTACTTCCCCCAGACTTTCTGTGTCTTTGCAGGTAGACAGGGCCAAGTAGGGAATTTACAAATTGACACTTTTTTCCCAAAGCAGCTTGATTTTTTAAAAAGTTTTTTCATTCCAAAGAACTGGGAGCAGGGAGTCAGTCAGGTTGGCTGGGAAGCCAGCTCAATTGGAGAAAGGCGGGCTTGTGTGCCCGGAGTCCTGTATGCTTGGAGAGTCTTGGTTGTGTGCTGCAAGTGTCACCATAAACCCCAGCAAGAGAAGCCCTCCAACCATTTCCAGCTGTTAACACCTGGAGACTTTCTAAGTTACAATGAAAAGAGCATCCCTTGGCAAGCCGAACTTGACTTTGCGAATTTCATTAGGTGGAGCTTGAATGCTTTTCCTCTTCACGTGAGCACTCCCTGTATCTTACTGATGAACACGCAGTAAAAAGATCAGGCTGCAAGTGCCAGAGGGTAGGTGTGGTCCTGGAGGTCTCCCGGGAGCACTTGGCAGAAGGATGACAAGGAGAAATGCACATCTGGCTAGCGTCAGGACGGTGAGGACGGAAGCCTCAGTGTCTCTTCCCCCTTCTCCCTCCCATTTCTTTATTAGTCATAACAGGATTCAGCTGCAATTGGTCTTGGGTATCAATTTTGGATCTCCTGGAGATGACAGCATTTTGACTTGGTGATGCAAGTAATGATTTCTTTTTCAGTCTGCAGTAATACCAAGATGCGACTTGATGTGGAATCTGGAAGAATCTGTGATGGTAGCTGCCTTAGGGCAGAAAGTCTGTGCGTTTTGAGGAAAAGAACTTCTAAGGTGGTAGGTTAATAGTGCAAATGATCTAGGACTCAGGCGTCTTATCTGGATTTGCTGAATCACTTCCTTTCCTTGAAGCTATTCAGTCAGTCTTGACTAGAATCTCCCCGCTCCAAAGCGGAGACTGAAATGACATCATGTATTTATTTAATAATTTTATTAGTCTTCTTGAGGCCGAGACCCATTTGCCCCAGGTCACACATTGAGTTCTTGGCAGAGCTGGGACGTGAACCTCTGACTTCTTTCCCAGCCTGCTGCTCTTCCCCTGATTCTGAGCTACTTCTGCTTTCGAGGAGTTCTCACCTTTCTGCTCCCGCCTCTGCACTGCAGAGCGTGCCTCTGAGAAAGGAGCCTTCCGTTCTCTCCAGGGCTCTGAGAAGGCCCCTTTTAGCCGCTGGAGGCGGTCTGCTGGAGGCCTGTGCTGAGACGTGGGCTGAGCCTTGTGATCCATGTTTGCTATAATGGGAAGCAGCCCTCAGAAGACAGAGACACGCATTTGTATGCAGCCAGTCGGATGGCATTGACATAAACACAGCACTGATCAAACTACACACAGCCAGTCCCTCTCAGGGAAGACGGACCGAAATGGAATGCTGATTTTTCTCTCCGTCTTCTTTCGAAATCTTCCTTGCCGCCCACCTGATGTATGTTAACTGTGAGGGGCAGTCTAGCATTGCGATGAAGTGCTTCGGTTTTGAAGACAGCCCTATGTCCAGATCCATTTATTGATGGCCGCATCTTCCATCTGTAATCTGTGGAACTCTTGAGGGAAGTCACTTTTCTGAGCTTCAGCTCTTTCATCTTTAAACTGGGCATGTTAATGCTTAGCTCCTAGATTTCTAGAGTTAAAAGAATATATGAATGTGACGTACTTTGCGCAGTGCCTTGCACATATTCAGCATTCAGTGGTCGGTAGGTGCTGTCCTGATCAGCAGAGCATCGTCATCATTCCTGCCTCATTGACGTGGATGGATGTGGTAGTGTATATAAGGAAGTACCCAGTCTAGAGCCTGGCCTGTGGTTATCTTTAGTAAATGAAAGCTGTTGTGATGATGTGGGATAATGCAAAGAGCTGAACCTTTTAGCAGGTACAACAGAACTGGATGATTCCAACACGTAGATTCTTTTCCCAGCCCTGTTTCAAAATAATGGTATTGCCTTGGGCAAGTCACTTTCCTTTATGGGACTTTACTTTCCTCATCAACCAAATGGGGCCAAGTGGGCCCTGTGTGATACTGAAAAGAGCTAACGGAAGGGAGGGGCATAGCTCAGTGCTGGAATAGAGTTGGGGCCAATCAGTAACTGTTGAGTCTGAATTGCTGGTGACACCCACATGGCTCTTTCTGGAGAGTGAACTGCCAGTTCATCATGAGACCTATAAATTGTGCATACCCTTTAACTCAATGATTCTATATTTAGGAATATACCATCCCTGAATATAGATTCCAAGAGAAAAACTGGAACAGGGCAGAGTGGAGCCTGTCACACTGGTTCGTAATGGTGCGGTTTAAAATACCTCAAAATGGAAAACTTCACAAGTGCCCAGCGTCGTCAGGCATTTTTGGTGATTTTAACACCATCGAACCCACTTTGGCCATGAGGAATGTCAGATGCTTGGAAAACGTATGTGGCCCTCAATTTGTGGGGAGTCCCGTTTGGCAGGGAGTTGAGCAATGGTGAAGACAACAACCCGCCATTTTAACTGAGGCCCAGAGAGAGTTTGTGATCTTTGAAATCAGTGCCTCAGTCCCTTGAGCATTGCCTTGGAACCTCTGTAGTGCCAGGCCCATGGCCTCAGGGATCTGCTGGCAGTGCCAGAGCAAACCCAGCTTGTTCAAATCCTGGGCTGCTTAGATGCCCCCTCAGCGAATCCTTTGGCAGCAAGTGACATTCGGCACACGGTGTAGCTGACAGAGGCCCTGAAGCTGTATGTGTGTGGGGAAGGATGTGACGCACGTAGTGGGTTGGAAGGGCGAGGAGCCTGGAGGCTGGCTGGAATTTAAGGGTTAAAGGCCTTTCTGTGTGTAGGCAGAAAGACTGGGCAGAGGCTGGTGGGACCATGGGCAGACGGATTATCTCCTCGACCCAGGTTTCTCTGATGGGCCCGTGCCTTGCAACAGCCGTACTTGGGGAATGGGGCTTGGTCACACAACACTTGGGGGCCTCCCAGCACCTAGGGTGCTGGCCAGAATGGTGATAGTCATCCCTCATGAGAGAAGCCAGTGAGGGAATGTTCACGAAGCTTTTGGCCCCCAGTGAGCACTCAGTGTTAGCCACCTTCCCCCTTCCTGGAGGCGAGCGGAGTCTTCTCTTTGAGGGTGGACTTTTCAGGTATATGCCAATCATCTGGCCAGGATTTTTGAGGAAACTCCCAATTGCCAGTGCCGTCCGGCTGTCCATACTCATACCTCATTATAGCTCTGCAAATAGAGATATGCAGCTTTGAAAACATTCGAATGGAATTTGGAGGGCTGGAAATAGTTAAATATACCAATAGGTTATTCCTTCTTTTCATAAAGTCATTATTGTTGATGATAAAAAAGATGAGCGTCAGTAAAATGGGGAATTAGATATGTGATAATCCCTAAGATTTAAGATCTAAAACTTGGACGATTCAGTGCTGTAGCATGGGCAATCTTAATAGATCATCTCTCTCTTTAATATCGCTTAGCAGTGGCTCCACATTGAGCATAAAATGGCAGTTCAGCCTGGTACACAAATCCTTTCATGATTTGCCCGTGGCTATCTCCTCAGTTGGTTTCATTTTTCTGACATTTTTCTTGAATGTTCCTGAAGATGTACTTCAAACAAGGTATATGTATTAGTTTTCTGTTGCTGCTGTAACAGATTACTACATACTTAGCAGCTCAAAATCATATGGATTCATTTTTTTATGCTTCTAGAGGTCAGCATTCCAACATCAGTCTCCGGGCTACAGTCAAGGTGTTGGCAGGGCTGGCTCCTTCTGGAGGCTCTTGGGGGAGAATCAGTATCCTTGCTTTTTTTAGCTTCAAGCAGTTGCCTGCTTTCCTTGGCTCATGGCCCCTCCCTCCATCTGCAAAGCACATCACTGCAACCTCTACTTCCATCATCACGTTGACTTTTCATCTGACGCTGACTCTTCCTGCATCTCCGTTATAAGGATCTTGTGATTACATTGGGCCAAGACAGATAATCCAAAATCATCTCCTCATCTCAAAATCTTTAATCAGACCTACAGTCTCTTTTGCCATGTCATGTAACATTCACATGTTCCCAGTGGCCTTCTTCGGGGGACCGTTATTCAGCCTCCCCTGGTATCGTTCCCTGGTCTTTCTACCTAGTGTTGTTGCTGCCTGAGACACCTGTTTCTGCCTTCTTTGCCAGGCTAATTCCTCTTCACCCTGCAGAGCTCAGCCTCAGGGTCTTCTCTGCGAGTTGACTTCCTTGCACCTCCTCGCTCTCCTGCCCCGTCGGCCTGGTAATGTGCCTCTCCTCCTTGCCTACCTGACATCTTCAGCCTACGCCTTTCGTAGCATCATTACACACTATTATAATTGCGGATTTATTTGTCTGCCTGTCCCAGTAGTCCTTGGGGACAGGGAATGAATGGTAATCACCTTCTTATCTGTACCACATAGACCCATGGCTGTACTTCGTAGGCACTGGTTGATGGATGTCCAGGGAAATGGGACCAGGGTAGGAACCACACCTAGCACCATGGAGACGTCCCAAGGAGAAGCCCTTTGTCCTGATTTCCAGGCAGCCTTTTTGGCCTGGAATTGCATTTCCTCCTGGGAACTGAAGTCCTTTGAGCTTCAGCATGTCCAGGTCCTGTGTTTTCTGGCCCCCTCAGCTGTCTCATTCCGTCTTTGTTGAGCTGCAGCGGATTAACCTAAGTGAAAGCGAATAGATGATTTCCTATTAACATTTATATTGCTTTTCTTTTCTATTTCTTGACGAGGCTCTGAGGACTGGGATGGCTGCGGAAAATGTTCTTTCATCTGAATAATGTCCCTGTTGGGGGCTGGATTTGGCTTTTTGCTGGGCTGTGGAGAAGCGTGGGTGTGGTGGATGCATGAGCCCAGCAAAAATGAAGGCACAGAAGTCAGTCCAGAAACTGCAAGTGAGATTCAGTAAACGTGTCTTGAGTGCCCACTGCGTGTCTGCACCCGTGCTAGGGCTTGGCGTATGGAATGAACGTCTGGCATTTATTAAGTAGGTCTCACATGCCAAGCATTGTTCCAAGTGCTGTCATTTTATCATCTCTTTGACTTCTTAGAGCTTCCCTGTGAAATGCAGGTCTCATTATTATCCGAGTTTTACAGATAGAGAAACTCAGCCAGAGAGAGGGCGCTTCGTGTTCAAGATCACACTGTAGTAAGTGGCGTGGGCTCCAGATGCCCACCTTGCAGACAGGAAAGACTCAGTCCCTCTCCCCAAAATGCTCCTGGTCTGGAGGTGGTGTCTGACCTGGCAGTGCACTGAAGGGTGAGTGAGAGATCCACAGGTAGTCAAAGGTTTATGAAGGGCAAAAGGCAGAGGGGTTAATAGAAACAAAAGCAGGGAAGTGTGAAAGTAATTATTTCGTTCAGGGAAGAGTGAGTAGCAATTCAGGGTAGTTTAGGTTGCTTTTAAGCTTGTAGGAAAGGTTGACAAGGGAGCCAGAGACCTGAGGCACAGGCGGGTGTAGCCAGAGAATGGATTTCCCAATCTATGTCCTGGAGGTCAGCAGCTGTGGGTGAGGACGATGATGTCCACAGTAGTGTCCCTCAAATTGTAGTAGGCATACAGATGTCCTGGGATCTTGTTAAATGCAGCCTCTGATTCCTAAGGCTGGGGTGGCCTAAGAGTCTGCTTTCCTGACAAGCTCCCAAGTGATGCAGATGTGGTTGGTACCCAGATCACACTTTGAGCAGTGAGGGTGTAGAGGGGAATGCAGGCGCCGTGGGGTGAAGATGCTTGGGTATCAGCATAGTACCTTACTTTGCTGTCAGGCTAAAGGGTCGGCTGGGTCTCTGATGATGTTCTCAAGAGGAATGGCAGTAGATGGAGGGGAAAATGAGGAGTTGGGGGTAAAGGTGTTCAGCCAAGGAGGAGGAAGAACCTGGAGCTGTTCAGTTTAAAAGGAGGCCGATGGAAATAGAGCAGCGTGTCAGTGACAGACTCAATAGCATATGACAGCAGGTCCCCATAACAGACCGGAGGGAAGTTTATTTCTCTCCCACATCCAAGAGGGCAGGAGGTTGGCAGGAGGTAGGGTGGTGCAGTGGTTTAATGGTGTCATTTGGTTCTAAGAATCCTTTCAGCCTTGCCATCCTCAGCTCTAGGCTGAGGCACCTGGACATCCAATATGGCGCTTGAGCATCAACGTCCTTGTTGTAGGCCAGCAGCCAAGAGGAAGCAAGGGAGAAGGCCAGGACGGGCACATGTCTCAGTGGGCAGACCGCCTCTGAGTGGCCTTTCTGAAGTCCCACAGCCACACTTAGCTGCCATGGAGGCTGTAAGATGTAGTTTTTTTCTCTGGTTATTTTGCCCCCTTGAATGTAAGCAGGTGCTGTTCCTATGCGGAAAAGGGAGATTGGATATGGCTCAGCAACTTGGCAGTCCTTGCCACAAGTGGGATCCCTGGGGAGAACTTCAAAGAGGGGAGTGTTGAACTAATCAGGCTTGTAGAGTGCAGCTGAGTGACAGCCCTGTGTGCTCACGGGGCTCTGAATCTGCTCAGGCCCTTTGCTCATCCTAGTTCCTCAGTGTGAGTGTCTCTCCCCTCTGTCATAGAAAAGCTGTCCAAAACCTCACCCTACAAGTTCCAGCTCCACTGCCACCTCCTCCGAGAAGCCCACCAGGACTCTTGAGTTAGAATCAGTCATCCATCCCATGAACAGAGCGTGGTATTGGCACCTCCGTCAGCCCGCATTTGGTCCCATTTTGTATTTTATTTAGTCATTTGCACATGTACTACTTCTTCAGATTGCATTCGACCCCCAGCACAGTGCCTGGCGCACGATGAATTCCCAGGACGTTTTAGAGAAACTTCAGTGAGTAGTTAAACCGGAGCGATCGAGCTGAGGGTGTCCGGTGGTAGGTGTTTTTCCCAGGGTATCGCTTCTCAAACTCTAGTGTGCCTCAGAGTCAGCTGGAGGGCTTGTTAGAACGACGCCTCTGCCCCCAGTTTCTGATTTAGTAGGTCTCGTGTCGGGGGTAGGGGGAGTCTAAGAATGTGCACTTCTAGCAAGTTCCAAGATGATTCTGACGCTGCTGGTCCGGGGACAAGCCTTCGAGAACCACTGTCCTCAAGAAACACACCGATTTGCTGCTTTCCCCAGGAGAAACCTGCAATTTAAGTCGGGCCTGAAAATAGACACGGGGAGTTCAAAACAGGGAAATTAAGTCAGTGGATGAACCAATGGAGAAATATTGGGGATTGAGGGTGCTTTGGAGTCTTCTTCCCAATTTTCTTTCAAAGAAATTTCCTGTTTGACCTAATCTCAGATGCTGCCAATTGTAGCACACACCATTATTTTATATAAAGCCAATGAATTATAAAGGTTTTTAATGAAACAGTGGCACAATGGTTTCTTATCCCTTTGAATCTTTTATATCTATTGAAAGAGCCCATTTAGACCTAATTAGATGGGTTTTTATTATATTTTACTGCTATGCCTACATATATGGGAGAACATCGGCAAATATATTGGTTCAGGGGTTACTAAACCTTATGCATATCGAGTCTCACTTTTTGAATCTCTTCTTGACTCGGTGTCAGCGCCACCTGTGTTTCTGTACCTTGTGCCATCCTCCAAAACCATTGCGAGCCTCAGATCTCTTCTAAGATGCCCGCAAAGGCGCTGAAGCCCACTTTGCAGCTCTGTGCAGCTCGCCTCCTCCTGGCCTCTCTCTCAGGACTGTTGCTACCGCATCTGGTTCTCCGTCCCCTCCTGCCCCTTCCCACAACCATTTGGTGCAGAGCCTTAAAAGAGACCCCTCCAATGTTATCACTGCTGTGTGGTCCCCAGTTATCTCCAGAGGCTTCTCGACTTCCGAAATGTTAGAATGTGAAAAACTGTTTGTCTTAGACTCAATAACATTTTTTCAAACATCCACCACATGCTGGGCACATGTTTTCACTGTTGCGGCTCTTCATATAAATGGTCTCAGTTAATATTTATGATGGTGAGCCACAGTTGGCATTGTGACCCCAGTTTTATAGATGAGGACCTTGGGCCCTCATTAAACATGCAGACAAGCATTCATTCACTCCTCAGATAATTTATTGAGGTCCTACTGTAAGTCATCATTCCAGGCACTGGGAATACTGCCGTGGAAAATTCCCTGGGAGGATAGTCAGTGAAGAAATAGGTTTAAAAGATTGAATCATATGAGTGCTACAGGGAATGCTGGGTGTTAGGGAAGGCTTTGTGAGTAGATGCTGGAGTGTAAATGAGGATACACACTATATGCAAGTACAAAGGTCCTGAGGCAGGCGCGTGCTTGTCTTATTTGAGGAACAGCAAGTCTTGGATTGTTTTTACCTACAAAACTTCTGATACCAAATGTATGGGGATTTCTTCTCACACCAGTTCTCTAACTCTCTGGACAACAGCTGGGTGTCCTACAGTTCAATTCAGTTCTGACACTACCCAGAGTTATTATAGACCCCACAGGTTAAGGGCTCAGTCCCACAAGACTGTCCTTACTTCAGACCCCCATCAAAACTCCCTGGAGGTTGGAGGTGGGCTGGAGCTGAAAGTTCCAACCCTCTACTCATGCCTTGGTCTTTCTGGTGACCAGTACCCATCCTGAAGCTAGCTAGGGGTTCCAGGCCACCGGTCATCTCATTAGCATACTCAAGACCCTCTTACCATTCCAGAGATTCTGAGGGTTTTAGGGGCTCTGTGCCAGGAACTGGGGACAATGACCAAATACATGTTGATCACAACCAGGAAGCCGGTTGAGCTGGAGCAGGGGAAGCTCAAAAAAGGTTCAATAAATGGCCCAAGCTGGGGTGTGGCTGAGCTGAACTTTCCAGATCTTTGGGTTCCAAGTCCAGGGTTTGTCCACATGTAGGCAAGTCTGAGAAGCCACTGCAGATGGTACCTTTCTCTGTTTACTGGAGTGAGTTTAGTCTTTTAAGAAACAAATGATTAATTCAGTTCCAGTAGTGAGGCACAGGCCAAAAAAAAATGCTCATTGCTGTCACCACTGTGCTGTCTATGAAGGACCTAGGTGTCTGATTCCCGAGCAGCGGTTTAACCAACCCAGGTAGACATAACTGCAGGTGTGGGGCAGTCGGCGGAGGAAGCGGTGACAAAGAAATACAAACATTTCATTCCCGGTGCGTGTTCTCAAAATAGAATACGGGCCTTTCAAGTCTGTCTTCTTTGAAGAACATTGTCGAAAGGGAGACTCTGGGAGCTCACCGTGGAAGAAAGAACAGAGATCTGGGTCTTGATCCCAGCTCTGCCGGTAATTAGCCATGGGACTCTCCTATTAGAGTTCACTTACAGGCAAGAGAATGCGTGAGTTTAAACAGAAAAGGACTTATTGCCATTACGAGGTGCCTTGCAGAATTCTAGGAGAGCTAGAGGCACGGGCTCAGAGCTGCACGGAGCACTTCTCTGATCCACACGGAACCAGACCACCAGGGATGCCGTGGCTAAGAAGCCACTGAGAGAACTCCTCCTGCGAAGACCACACCCTGTCTGCCGGGGTCTGTGTGGGCAGGATGGGCGCCGTATTTCTTGATACTCATGAAGTTCAGAACTGGATACTCAGTTAGCTCGGGATCTAGTTACAGATGCCTCGGAAAGAAGCGACTGTTTCTCACTCATGCTCGCCAGAAAAGACAGAGGCGGCAGAAGAGATGGTGCACCTCCTGGTCTTCATTTTTGCCTCTGTAATCTCACGGTGTGTCCGCTTGGTGGAAACTACGTTTCACGGTAGGTGTCCTAGAGAGGGGCCAGCCCGGTGGTGTAGCAGTTAAGTTCGTGTGCCCTACCTGGGCAGCCCAGGTTTCGCCAGTTCAGATCCCGGGCGTAGATCTATGCACCATTTCTCAAGCCATGCTGTGGCAGGCATCCTACGTATAAAATGAAGGAAGATGGGCACGGATGTTAGCTCAGGGCCAATCTTCCTCAAAAGAAAAAAAAAATAAACGAATACTGGTATTAATCCAGTGATGTGTCACTCACTAAGCAATAAAAAGAAACGGACAGCTGATAAATGCAGCAGCATGGATGAATTGCAAAAATGTTATGCTGTGAAAGAAGGCTTACCCAAAAGAGTAGGTACTTTGATTCCTAGCAGATGAAGTTCTGGGACAGAAAGAGCCAACTTATAATGGAAATAAATCAGAAAAATGGTTCCATATAGGGAATGCAGGCACAGATTGACTGGGAAGGAGTTTGAGTAAATTTTGTCATCATTCCAGAATGTTCTGTGTCTTGAAAGAAGTTTGTGCTATACAGGTGTATGCGTTTGTCAGAACTCACTTAGTGGTCTGTACGTTGCATTGCATGTGCCTTTTTCCTCAAAAGAAAAAAATATAAACATTATTGAAGTCTAGTTCATGCTATAATACTGAAGGCTGATGACTATTTTGAAATGCATTAAAAAAAAAATAGGTTGGTGGATGGATAGAAGGATAGGTAGATAGGACCAAGCAAGTATGGTAGGATGTTAATGGCGGAATGCAAGTGTGGGGATATATGTGTTCCCTGTAGAATTCTTTTACCTTTATGGTGTGTTTGAAATTTTTCGTAAGAAAATGTTAGGGAAGAAATCTTTTTAAAAAATCATAGAATATATGGTTCCTTCCTCTCCTGCATCAGGCAGTGGCTAGTTGTTGAGAAAGTCACTTCAGTTGTCTGGCTCTACTTTATGTAATGAAGTGATTTTTGCTGAAATTGGCCAGAGAGCACAAAGGACTTAAAACACAGGTGACTGAAATAGCTGGGATCAGGGATATAGTCCGCATGTAGCACCCGGAGAAGATGCCCGATAAGTACTTAATTAATCTGTTTCTCTCCCTCCGTAATGATGGTCTGAAACTCTGATTTCTTTGTCGGCATCCCTGCTCCTCCACCCTGGAGTCAGTGCCAGCCGTGCAAAGACTCCAACTAGCCATTTCTGAGATAAGGAGAAGTGTAAACTTTTATAGTAGGAAGGGAGCCTGGGGGGCTACCTCCTTCTGCTGATTTTTTGGTGAGTTTATCTAAATCAGTTTGGTCATACAAAAATCTTAGCTGATTTTGTAGGTAACAGTAGCAGCCAAAAAGCTTGAGGTGGCAGAGTTGGCCTCCTACCGCAGCCTCAGTACATTCATGAATCAGTAGGCACCAAGTGACTCAGGCGACCTTAGAAATACCAATGATGTCTCTGCCTTCTGTCCTTTCGGGTGTCCTGGCCACCATCTTGCAGAAAGGGTCACTAGAGGCAGGCATGGCAATACGACAGGGATCATGGCTGTTGTCCTAGTGGCTGCCATAAGGCAAACAGAAGTCTTTCCAAACAGTGGCTGGAATCAAGACTGCTTCGGGATCACTCTCAGGATGCCATGGCCAGGGATGGTGATTCCAATCTCTCTAGATTTTCAGTCTGTTGATGGAAAGGTGGAGAGAATCTCTAAAATACTTTAGCCAGTCCACATTTCTTGAAAACCTTCTCTCACCAATGAGAGCTCTTTTCTAACATTCCGCGTGCCATTTAACAAGCTGCTGTGTCACCAAGAAAGCCCCGTTCCAAAATTCGCTAGATCCGGATATTGATAACACACACCCTACAGCAGGCCTTTGGGTTGACATTTTCCTAGTACAGTGCCTCTTATTTAATTGTCTTAAAATATACATAACATAAAATTTACCACTTTGTCCATTTTTAGGTGTACACTTTGTGGCGTTAAGTACCTTCACGATGTTGTGTAACTATCACCACTATCCATTTCCGGAACTGTTACATCACCTCAAATAGAAGCTCTGTACCCATTAACCGGTAACTCCTCATTTCCCCTCCCCCAGCCCCTGGTAACCTGTTCTGATTTCTGTTCCTATAAATTTGCCTCTTACTAGGTACCTCGTATAGGTAGAATCATACATATTTGTCCTTTTGTGTCTGGCTTACATGTCTTTAAGGTTCATCCATATTGTAGTTTGTGTCAGAACTTTCCTCCTTTTTAAGGCTGAATAATATTCCATTGTACGTATGTACCGCGTTTTGTTTATCCGTTCACCTGTGGACGAACATGTGGGTTTTTCCCCTTTTGGTGATTGTGCATAATGCTGCTGCCTCCTGTTTTTCTCTATTATCCAAACTTCATAAAATGTACGTGTCTAAACACCGCATTTTTGGGGTGATGTTTACATAGGAAAAATTTACTTTTACGTTGCAAAAATCCACATATAGTCGTGCTTCGCTTAACTATGGGAATGTGTTCCAAGAAATGCGTTGTTAGGCGATCTCGTCGTTGTGTGAACCTCATAGAGTGTCCTTACACAAACCTAGATGGTATAGCCTACTAGACACCTAGGCTGTGTGGGACTAATCTTTTGGGACCACTTTCGTACATTTGGTCCATTGTTGACTGAAATTTCATGTGGCTCATGACTGTAATATTTTTAACAAAATAATGTAATAAGTGTTAAGTTGCTTACTAGATACAATTGGTAGAAAATCAGAATCATGTACATGTAGAGATTTTGAGAAGCCTCTAAGCCTTGACAAGATGGGGATGGGGTCTCGGGTGTTGCTGGTACTGAGAAGGGCTGTGTGCACAGCTGCTGTTCACCGACAGCCGCATGAATGGTTTTCTGATCAGAAGCAGCATTTTAAGCATTTCGCATCCTAACAAGAGAATGTGTCACTTCTTTACAAGGCGTTTTATGTTTGTGATGGCTTCATTTCGTTTTGGGAAATTGGGAGGAGGGAGTTGGCTTAATATACGCATTAAGTAAGTTTTCATTATAATTTTAATTTATAATTTTAATTATAACTTTTCCCATATAAAATCACGGGAAATTGAGGCCAACTTGGTGGCACAGTGGTTAAGTTCGCGGGCTCTGCTTTGGCATTCCAGGGTTTGTCAGTTCGGATCCTGGGCACAGACCTACAGACCGCTTATCAAGCCACACTGTGGCAGGCATCCCACATATAAAATAGAGGAAGATGGGCACGGATGTTAGCTCAGGGCCAGTCTTCCTCAGCAAAAAGAGGAGGATTGGAGGTGGATGTTCGCTCAGGGCTAATCTTCCTCCAAAAAAAAAAATCATGGGGAATTGGTTCTGTGGTAGCTTTTTGGCACAAAACATTTTACTTTCAGGAGTGAATTATGGAAACGACAAGGGAAATGCTTGCTTTTTGAAGTATAATACAGATATTATAACACTCCTCACTGTGAAGAGGAGAAATGTAGGTGCAGAGAGAAGAAGACACCTGCTCCCGTGGAGTCCTCAGAGCTGCCTAGAGAAGAGAGAGGGGCTGACCCTGCCAGGCCATGGCTCTTCCTGGTTGCTTAGGGGTCTCACCTGTTGTCTCCATGTCAGAACCATTGAAGGGACTGGCCCAGAGACCAGAAGGAGGCTAATTGTTGAGAGGAGTTGTGGCCTTTGCAAATGCTTGTTAGAAACCAGCTGCGATGGGCCACAGGACACATTGGGAAACTTGGGGGAGGTTAATGGGGCTCAGCCACTTTTTATGTTGGAGTCTGTATGGAGGATGCATGGCTGTGAGCCGACAGGCATGTACTTTGCTTGTGTGCCCTCTTGCCTCCTCCTGACCTGTGAAGAGCTGTATTCCAGTCTCGGGCTCACAAGCTTTCTTACCGCACAGTCAATGTTTGCTGGTGAGAAATGAGTCCAGTGGTACCACCACATCCAATACGCAGTCGTGCTGCTGCTCTCTGTGATCAATGTCATGGGCATGGCTGGTAGTATCAGGGCAACAACAGATCTCTTTTTAATTCCCTCCTTTCTCTCATGTTTTAGAAAAGGGTGAAGCCACCCTTCCTTGCCAGGAACCTCTTGTCCTCCTCTTCCCTCGCTCCAAATGTCAATCAGATTAACCTTTTGCAGTTGTGGCTGCCTCCACATCTGCTGGCATGCAGCTGGACTTTGCAAAGCAATTGAACGGCACCTTTGTGGGGTTTCTGTATTTATTTTCTTTGAATAATGTCCATAGCAAATTTACTCTGCTCTCTAGCCAAAGGATGATTTGTGCCACTGCCGGGGCTGTGCTCTCAACCTGGGGCCCTCTTGAGGCGAGGGCCGTGGGGCCTGCTGCCTCACCAGCTCTAATGCAGCCTCTGGAACCAGGAAAGAACCATCTTGCTTGTTGAGAAGGTTCCAGGGCCCAGTCCACGTGAGTTCTTGTTTTGTGCACTGGGGCTGTGATTCTGGACAAGTGCAGGAGAGTATTGGGTAGATGGATGCTGTGTGGGGGGTACAGCCCAAATGGGACTGGGGGGAGGTGGGGGTGTGGGACCCCAACATGGTGCTGCCTTGCTGGCTAGAAGGACCCACTATGCCAGATGGAGCTGGTCCAAAAGCTGACCTTCAACTTGATTGCCTTTGTCGAGAAGGTCTCAAGAGCTGTCTTTCCTGCCCTTTTTCTCCTCTCTCTCTCTCTCTCTCTGTTCTCTAGTCTCTTTGCCTTCTCACTGTCTCCCTTTCATGTCAGGGTGGAAAGGGGCTTCTCTCTTTTCTTGCCTCTTTTCCCTGCTCTCCTTCCCTCCTTTCTCTCCCCTGTGGTCTCTGTAAAAGGATTATCGAGTGCATTTGAGTTCTGCCTCCTGTTGATGATTGGGTATGTGAACTTGGGTGCCAGCATCTTCAGGGGTTAACTGGGCGTGCGGATACCTATGTCTGGGGTCGTTGGGAGGACTGGATAATAACAGCAATCACTACAACTTTCATAGCCCTTATGTTTATATAGCACTTACTGGCTCTACATGTGGGCACTCAGTTAATCCTCAGGCCATTCATGAGGCAAGACTGTTATCCCCTTTATAGATGAGGAAACCGAAGCCTAGAGAGATCAACCAACTTGCTGGAAGTCACATAGCTATTTTATGGTGAAGCCAGTGTTTCTACTCAGTCTGCCTGGCTCTACCCTGCACACCACGACAAGGTTACCCATGGAAGCATCTAGTACGTGGAGAAATGAGGGACATTATTTATGTTTATTGAACATCTGTGAGTGAAAGCTCTTTATCTGCATTGTGAAAGATGCACATAGTCAGTGTTTAAAAGATTATTTCTTCGTATCATTTTTCTCTCCATTTTAATTGTCCCTTTTTCTTCTTTTTCTGTTTACACTTCTGCTTATTCTCTTCTCTTGGGGATTTGGCCTGACACCCCTTCCCCTTTCTTTGGGTCTGCTCTACTTTTTGGTCTCTTTTTTTTTTTTCTTTCTTCCCCACCCTCTCATCTCTCTCGCTCTTTATTGGTCTTGATACATGCCAAACCAAATCCCAAAGCCCCAGCAGGGATTGGAGGCAGCCCTCCGACTCACAGTAAGGCATGAGCATGAGCACCAGGAATCGTGCTAGCCCGGGGCCTCCTGTTCCAGGGTGCACACGAACAGAGGATGGAGTGTGGCTCCTTGAGCCTTCGTCAAGGCGTGGTATGTACTTATTCCTGCTAGAAAAAACGCACCACAGGCAGGAGATGACTAGCGCAGGACTGTGGTGAGAATTTCATCTCCCCAGTGTCAGAAAAGTTCTGAGATGGAATTTTTGCCTTCCTCATAACTTAGGCAGACACGTGCACGCACACACAGACACACACACGCGGCAGTAAATTTGTCAGCCCGTACGGTAGCACACAGTTCTAAATATGGGCACGGTAGGAAGAGAGATGGTTACTGTGGGAACTATAATTTTTAATTTACTGGCTTGGAGCTCTAAACCAGGGCTCGGTGCTTAATGTAGTGTTTTTACATTTGGATATGTGCTCTGGAAAAGCATAAAACCCTTGCAAAGCTGGGGCCACTGAAGGAGGTTCAGAGAGGGCATGAAATATCAGGGAGGTGGAACGGGGCCAATTAATTTGCCCCTAAGAATTGAAAGGAAGGAAGTAGACCAGTCCTGGGGATCCCAGCTCGTCAGCACGGGAGGCTGCATGACCAGCAAGGCCACTGCTGTCAGCTTGCAGGGGAGGAGACTCAGGTCCATAAAGAAAGGCTGATGGGGCCCAGAAGGAGGCTGAGGGAGCACAGGTTTTGCAGTCAGAGGTCTGGGTTTAGAACAATGCACATGCAAGGGATTTGGCCTTCAAAGATCTGAGCTCGCAGAAATGCGAACACGTAGGTACTGCTTCCCACATGCCGGGCACTGCTCTCAGCACGTTAGAACTCACCCGTTTACTCTTCAATGCATCTCCGGGCGATACCTTTCTACTGCAACTTTGCAGACGCCTGGACGTGGTGGTAGAGAGGGCGGGCACAGGGCTGGGATTTCATCCCAGGCGGTCTGGCTCAAGAGTCAGTATGCTTAATTAGCTGCATTTCACTGTGTTTAAATCCTGACTTGATTTCCTAGCTGTGTTATCTTGGGTAAATTACTTAACCTTTCTGAACCTTGATTTCCTCCCCAGTAAAATGAGGACACTACATTCAGCATGTGGTTGTGGTGAGCCTTAGGAGAGGCCGAGCATGTGGAAGGTCTCTGCAGGGGTGACATTTGATTGTTTACCATCAAGAGAGAAGCTGAGTGTGAGGGCCCTTGTTTGAGGAAGAACAGGACAAGAATTTGTATTGGGGTATTTTTACTCTAGGTGGGCAGCACTCATGTTGGCATTGGGCCTACCTGACAAATAGATCCTCTTCCCACCTCCCACCTCCTCCATGGGAGAGGGGGGATCGGCCCCACGTGCTCCTCCTCCTCCTCCCCCCCCCCCCCCGCCCCGTCCTGTCACACTTTCCCTAGCACACGATGTAACTGAGACATCAACAACACCTGCTGGGGTGTTTTGGACTGGCACAGTTCCTGGTGTCGCTCTCGGGAGTGGAGTGAAATACAATACCTCCTCGACTATGCATTCATTTAACAAATGTGTATTGTGCACCTACTGTGTGCTATCCATTGTTCTCAGCTCTTAGGATACAATCATGACTAAGTCAGTCTTTGTCCTCATAAAACTTACTTCCCGTCAAGGGGAGTGGATAAGAAATTCTATCAGCTAGCAATGAATGTTATAAAAAATTGCCAGGCAAGGTAAAGAGTTGGAGACTGAAGGTCTGGGTGGAGAGTGGGGTTTGAGGTCAAAGAGGACCTCTTTGAAGAGTCCATCTTGGAGCAGAGGCCGGAATGGAGTGATAGGATGGAGCTAAAAATAGGAGGGAAGAGTGTCCCAGATGGAGGAATGACAAGTGTAGCTGTCCTGAGGCTGATCAAGATTGACGCACCCGAGGGGCAGCAAGGAGGAAGAGATGAGAACAGAGAGTTAGGCTGATGCCAATGGCGTGGGACCTCACAGATGCTAGTAAGGAGTCTGGTTTTTGTTCCAAGTGCAATAGCAAGCCATTGATATGAAGTTGCCAGATCAAATACAGAATGCCCAGTGAAATTTGAATTTCAGATATACCACGGGTAATTGTTTAGTTTGGACAGAACTGGACATCCTGTATTATTATTTGCCAGATCTGGCAGCCCTACGTCAGTGGTCTCAGAGCAGGGGCCTGCTGTGTCGAGAGAGCATTGGCTGGAAGGAATTTTGCAATTGGGACCAGGAAGGGGGCTCTTGTCACGGTGGTCCAAGTGGAGGTGCTGAGAAGTGTTGGAATTCGGGGTGTATGGTGTCACCTATGGGACTTGATAATGGATTGCATATGCCAGGGAAAGAGGAGTCAGGCAGGGCTGGTCCTAAGTTCTAGTTCATGAGAGGAAACATTGAGTCTCAGGGCTTGGACAGCTGTGGACCAAGCTGCCCGCCGTATACCTGAGCTCTCGATGGGTTCAGTGTTCAGGTACCCATAGAAGGGACAGCGGTTTGCCACGTTCTCTTGCCTCTGTTTTTACACTCAGTAAATTTATATGTACTCTGTATAGATTAGATGGGTCAATAGATGCTATCATAGATGAATACATCATCTTCTGAGCACTTATCCTGTGCCAGACCCTCTGCTAATTGCTCTCCACATCTGTCTCCTCTTGTTTGATTTGTGGGAGAATCATGCTGGGATTGTCTACGTTTTACAGCTGAGAAAATCAAGGCTCCGTGACAGTGCTGTGTGTGCGTGACGTTGCTTGATTGGTTTCAGGGTTATTCCTTGGTTCCCTATAGTCGTACGGGCATGTGGGTTTATCAGACCCACTTTCAGCCCCCAGCAGGGACATTGTGTAGATGAGATCAGATCTGTCCTGATCCTCAGTGTCAGCATTAGAACCCGGTTCTGTCTGATTCCAATATATAAGTAGTATTTTTGGTCTTTAATGGGAATAAAAACTACCTGGGGGTTGGTTAAAAATGCACATTCTTGAGACCGATGCCTGGGATTCTGGTTCAGTCAGCCTGGGCGGTGGCCCAGGAATCTGCATTTTGACAAACCTCACAGTCGATTCCGATGCCATTATTCCTGTATTTGAGAAACACTGCATGACTTTGCCTTAATTATGTCAAACACAGAAAACCCCTGTTCCCCCAAGTGGCCGAGTGGGGTTTTCTTGGATCCCGTAATTTGGGTATTAGGGCTGCAGTTTTGAATGCGGTTTGATAGCATCTGCTGCTTATTTCATATTTTTAGGCATTTCCTCATGCTTTAATAGATGCCTCCAGGAGGATCTGCTTTCAGTGTTTCAGACAGAATCGCTTTGGGTGTTTTTTGCATATTCATGCCCCCTCACATTTGCTCATCACCTCCCATAGTACCAAGGGTTTTCAGGTCCCGATTACGTTGCCTTCACCCTTCTTCTCATCTCTGGGACCTGTGCCAACTGCCCCCAGATGCATTCCTGGGCCAGATGCCCTCCCACCCCTCTCCCTGTGTGCACATTTTAAGAAATTATTCAGATTGGATGTGTTTTGGTTACATGCTCATCCCAAGGGAAATTTCTGCTGTTAGGAGCTTGGAGAAGTATGATTGGTCTATGCCTAGTGGTTCCACCCCTGGCGCCTGGAAATCCTGGAAACGAAGGTGACAGGGAGCCTCAGCAGACATCATCTGGCACCTTGAAGAAGTGAAGTAAAAAGTTCAGTGCCTTGGCTGAAAAAGCGTGGGTAGAAAGGGGAGAATACAGCTGTGGGGAACAAATGGGATTGACATCCTGGGGGAGTGTGGTGGGGTTACAAGGAAGTGAGGGCAGCATTATGTAAAGAGTTCTCTGCTTCTTAGCCACGCTTTAACTGGCTTGGCAACATTTCACCCCTGGGTGTACCAGTGAGGAACTTATCATCATAGACACAGTGACCCTCGGTGAGCTAGGTCCTGAAATTCCACAGTTCCTCATGGGGTTCCCTGCAGCCATTAAGTGTCCCTAAATGGGCCACCCCCTTGCTAATAGACACTGCTACGCAGGAACTCAGTGACTCACCAGACTAGTCCTCCAAGAAAAGGTTCTTGAGGGGTCCCCTGTGGCTCTTTCTCCTGTATCAGTCTTGTTTCTTGAGGGTAGGACATGCCTGTGGGTGCCAGGGACATGAGGATAATGAAACACACGGATAGCCCGGGGCCAGTCTCTTGCTCTTGGTGTTCTTTTGGCCTCAACAATTCTACCATGATTCTCTTCTGTTCCCTGTGTTTGTTGTCAAGGTGTTGGTGATGGGGAGCTTGGGCAGAGAAGGGAGCAGGCACCAGAGAGAAGGAGTTCCAGAGAGAGGTGTTATTACAGCACTCCTTCCCCAACGCATCCCACGTTCACCACATGTACCACCCGTGATGATTTCTGAGGCTGCCGAGTTAGGGGCAAGCACATTTGGTACTAAATCTTGCTTCACGTCTTGTTAAAGAGCTTCTCACTATAAAACCTTTATGTTAGTATCTCAAAATGGTTTACTCTCTGCACATCCCCGCCCTACTGGCTTCCATGCCAAAGGATAACCTTCAGGCGAGAGCCATCTTGCTGCTGTTAGAACTGTTGCGACCACCACTGGTAATGCAAAGATGGCTGCATGTACCAGACTCTGCTGGGGCTCTCCCTTTGGTAAGCCCTCTCTTCTATTCTAGAACTTCTGGACCCACGCTTGGGCTTTTCATCAAAGGCTGCAGAGAGGTGTACAGTCAACCTTCTGGGAAGATGGTTCAAATGCCGTCTATACCATTTAGAAGCTGTGTGACTTTGGCACCATTCCTAATCATTCTGATCCTCAGTTTCCTCTCCCTTAAAAGTGAAGGTAATAACAGCATACATCTTATGGTGTTATAAGGATAAAATAAAATAAAAATGCAAAGTGCCTAGCACAATACTTGTTACATAGGAGGGTGTAGTATGTTACCTATTATTATTTCTATCATTGTTGTCATTGTCATCGTTACTCTTACATAGTAGGTTGGAGCCAGGAAAGCTGGGATTGAACTTCCAGCTCTGCTACCTGCTCTTGGTGTCACTTTGAGCTAAGAATTGGCCTCCTGAGTCTCAGTGGAATAGATCCACATGTCTCTGGTGTTCTCTTGGGCTCAGATGACGTATTGGCAAGCAGGCAGTGGAGTGATCCACTCACCCTCATATTTTCTGCAAGCTTCTGCTGTATGCCAGACTGCGTTAGTTGCTGGAGATGCAGCGATTCAAAGACTCATGGTCTCTGATTTCAAGGATCTTACCGTTACCTGAGAATGCGGATGCGACCAAAGGGGATTTCATATAAAGAGACAGCTGCTGAAATGGAAGACTGCATGAAGGCCAGCAGAACCTTCAAGAAGAGCTAGCTTCTGCGTGGGGGAGTCAGGAAGACTTCCCACAGTGGGTGTTGAGGGGGACTTGAGAGTTGAGTACGAATTTCCCACCTGGGGAAATAGTAGAGGCCTGGGTGACAGGGAGTAGTGTGGGCGCTCTGGTGAAGGATGAGGTAGGAGCATGGGAGAGGAGAGAGAGCCCAGGGCTGGATCGTAGGCCATTTTTTCTGTACATATCTCTTGGGCCTAAGTTGCTTCAACGACAGTATCTTGTGATTCCTTTCCCAAGGAACACAATTTTCACTGTGTTGACATAAATTATTTTCATTATATTCCTGTGCAACTTGGTGCAACCTCTTTATAGACATATCTTGAATAAACTATAGTAAGAGTACCACAGATTTATATAACACTTCTAACAAAATTGCAGAATTTAAAAAACGTTCAAATTATCAACATGATTTTAATATGTCGAGTCATGCAGTCTTACTCTCCTGGCATGAATATGGATGGATCACTGTGGCGTAGAATTTGGAAAGCTTGTGTGCCACGTGACGGTCTCTTATTCCTTGTTACTTTCCCCTGTTCCCACCGGAAAGCCCCAAACCGCTTCGCACCAGATTCTTGGCCTATGTGAGGTGTAACTGCATCCTTTAAGCTCGGACAGTTAAGGGAGTGGGTATGACCTGGGACTAGCGTGACCCTGAACACAGGTACAAAGGTGGGCGGTGACATTGGGCTCCCCGTTAAGATGGCTGTGTGGATGATCCAAAATGTGCTTCTATAAATTTTTAAAGGATTATCAAAGTGAAAATTCCAAATTAGCAAACACTTAGAGAACACTTGGAACCCCACCCACCGTTATATTTGAGAAATAGAAATGCCAAAGGGAATATTTGGTAGAAATGTAGTTGACAGAGTGAGGAAAGTATTACTCTTGCTATTATTGTACAAATAGTAGTAGTTATTAATACTAAAGGAAATATTTATTATAGCAAGCACTTCATCTGTGCTTACTGTATACCAGGCATCATTCAGACAGCTTTGCATATATTATCTGATTTAATCTTTACCACACTCCTTTGAGGTAGGTGGTATTGGTATTTCTGTTTAACAGAAGAGGAAGATGAAGCACAGAAAGTGTAAGTCATGGGCCTAAGGACACAAGCTAATAAACAGCAGACCTGGGATTTGAACCCGGGCAGTCTACCCTGGACCCCTTGCTTCTAACAACTACAGATATGAATTGACTTTTCAACTCCTCTTTTTATAGCTACCTACTCAAATAACTAATGACCCATTCCCATTATTCTCTGCATGTATTTAAGGGTTGACAACTTGTTTAAAATTTAATATTCAGAGCAATGCTGCCACAGCTATTTGACAATTTCAGATGTAAATCTACCTTAAAGATTACAAGTACAAATTATGCAATTTGATTTTTAAGTGCTTTTCCAGCAATATAAATAATGAAGTGTGTTAGAACTGGCAGGTATAGTACATTAAATTGAGTGCAATTAAAACACTGTGATATTTTTAAATTAACGAGAAAAAATAAGTGGCAAAATTAAGAAGTCTGAATCTGTCTTCGCACCCTCGTCCAGCTGGTAACTGGGTGGGTGACTGCCGAGGGTATTAGAAACATTTGTGCTCTGGATTTCAAGTGCGATGATAGTCACATTTAACACAAAGAGCACTTTGATTTTGCTTCTGCATAACAGGCAGATGACATTTCCAGCAACATCATCTTTTCATTTTTTTGGAAACAGATGACAAGGGGGTATTCTGAGAAGACATCTGAGTTGAAATAATGACTTGCCTTCTGGGTAATGTCTCAATGAGACATCTGAAAGTCAGGGTTCTCTTTGCTAGACACAAGAAGAATCCGCATCTTTCACACTCATGGGCGGGCTTTGCCCTTTCCAAAAGCCAAGAGTCTGTTCATTGGGAACAAGGCGGATGGCACAGCTGTTCAGATGGTTTCCCACGTCCCTTCCAAAGGCATGATATGGACAAAGTGAGAGCTGCTCTCAGCTGGTGGTTCCTGTAAAGCCTGATCAGTATGGGTTTGTTTATCAAAGATCTCCTTTGGCTTCCCCCTCAGTTCTGGAGTTAGAAAGGTCCAGGCAAGAGACCACTGGCACACCTGTACCTCTGAATTCACCTGAGTGTGTTTCCCCTGGAATGGTCATGTAATTGACATGTTCACTTACTCCCAGTACTTACTCCCCTTTCTCAGAGTCCAGAGACTCCATAGAAATCCCAATTTTTGAAACTGGTTGCATGACCTGCAGTGCATTATCTTGGGTGGTGTGAATGGCAACTGTGAACGGCTCTAGATTGGAAGGCAACTTCCTCAGTTTGGATTCCTTCGGCATTGGTTTGCTGGGACTGCCATAATAAAGTCGCACAAACCAAGTGACTTACACAACAGAAGTTTATTATCTTGACATTTCTGGAGGCCAGAAGTCCAAAATCAAGATGTTGGCAGGGCCGTGCTCCCTCTGAAGGTGCTAGGATCTGTTCCAAGCCTCTCTCCTTGCTTCCGGTAGTTCCCGGGCTTGTGGTGGCCAAACTCTGCCCTTCACATGGCATTCTGTTATGTGTGTGTCTCTTTCCTAACTTCCCATGTTATAAAGACGCCATTTATATTGGCTTAGAGGCCCACTGTACTTGAGTGTGACCTCATCTTAACTAATTACATCTGCAACCACCCTATTTCCAAATAATGTCACATTCTGAGGTACTAGGGGTTAGTACTTCAATATATAAACTAGTGTGTGGGGGGCGCACAATAGTCCGTAGCAGCAAAGTGGCTGGCACATAGAAGACCTAGTCATACATTCATTCATTCAGTGAATAGTTGAGTACTTACCTGGTGTTGGGCGCTGTTCTAGACGCTGGAGATAACTGAGCAAAACAGACTCCTGGATCTCAGGAAGCTTATATCTTAAGGGGTGAGATACATAGTAAATAAAATGTAATGTCAGTAGGTGCTATGAGGAAAAATGAGAAGGGAGATAACCAGTAGTACACGGTGTGAGAGGCTGTTGGCCTTGAGCGGTCAAGGCAGGTGTCTCGGAGCTGGTGGCATTTAAGCCAAAACTTTACTGAAGTGAGAAGTAAGCCATGGAGAAATCTGGAGAAAGAGTGTTCTAGACAGAGCTGAATGCTTAGTTGTACGTTAGTTAAATGGCACGTGTTTGTAGAGTCAGTTCAAGGAGGTGTATTTGGGGAGGGGGTTCATTTTTAAAATATCCTTGGAGTCTTTTGGGAGTGAATTCTGAAAAATAAGAGATGGGAACGCACATTAGGGAAAAGCAGTGAGGTTAAATGCGTAGTAGAACTCAGAATCTTCTGTCATGTTTGACCTGAACGTCGGCCTGGAAAACCATTTCAGGGTCCTCAGGGCATTCTATCCCTGTTTGAATCCTAGATTCATGGGGTTTCAAAGAAACTCCAAGTCCATTCAGACCTTCCTCCCACCGAATGTAGAAATGAGCCTTCTCTTCCAACATCTCCGCTGGGACTCTGCTTTCAGGCCTCTCGTGAGCCGCCCCTTGGATGTGTAGCTCAGTGGCTCTATTTACGTTCTCCTGCCCCAGTGCTGGACAAGCAGCTCCAAGCCTAGCTCATTGGCCCATGAAGATCCTTTACTCCTCTGCTTTTTCCCCTGCCCACAGTCCCTGTGTGTCCTTGTTGAAGTGTTTCATGCCCTAAACCAGCAGTTCTCAAGGCTGACTGTATGACAGAACCCTCTGGAGGGTTCCGGAGATGGCCAGTTCTGGGATCCCAACCCATACCTGTTGAATTGGAGTTTTGTGTGTAGGGTCCTGGCAAATATTTTTTTACAAAGCTCTAAAGATAATTCTGCTATGAAATCTCACTGCCCTAAAGCACTGATACTATTTCCCCAGTGATCAACGCTTTTATTAGTAGACTATCAAGAAAAGGGATCAGATGAGGATGTCTGCTCTCTTCCCCCGACAATGTCTAGGCCATCATGAGGCGAAACTGTTTCGGATGTGCCTCTTCCTCGTGGCGGTTACGAAGGGCTCTGTGCCATGGATTTGTGGAGGGTGTGCCACTTAATAACTGTGCTCTCCTCGGATCTCAGTGCATCATTGAGAAACGCTGAGAGATCTGGGTCAGCTTGGAGAAGCAGAAAAGAAAGAATGAGGTGGTTCTGGTGCTAATGCTAAAAACAGAACTTGAGCAGAGATTTATCTTGTCATCTCTTAAGGGCCATTTGGATAGAAAAATTGAAGAAAATAATGAGGTTTCCTAGTCTAGCATCTCCTTAGTGAAGTCTTATATAAAGTGAAAAATGTCAGTTATCCCTCCTGCCCCAAATGTCCTGTGTGGACATGCAGGTGATTATTTATACTGAGTTATTTATGTTGGTTCAGATGCTTTGTGCCCATTAGCTGCCCCTATTAGAATTTACTGATAGCGTCTTTACGTCAAACACGAGACCCCTGCTTCCTCCGTTCTTGTTCCCTTTCACTCTGCCCTTTATGGGGATAAAAAGCAGCTTTCCACAACTGTTGAATAGCCCCCCTTTATATAAAGTAAGAACAGCGTTCCCCACCCACAATTGTATTTTTATAGTTTTGCATATTGGGTTTTTCATTTACATGATCATTTTTATCACTCTCATTCGATCTCTAAGTCCTCCAGATTCTTCCTGAGTTGAGTAAACCTGTCTCACTTCTTTTAATTAATTCTTTTGTTCCAGCTTGGCTTTGTGCTCCTCCAGTCTGTCTGCTGTTTCTGTCAGGTTTGTAAATCCCAAACATCCTTTCTCTTTTTCTGATATTAGACATGTTGAGGTGTATACTCCCCTTCTCAGAGAGCTGGATCTTACCTGTGGTTCTGCATCCCTAAATGTGTTTAGCACCACAGGCTCCATCCTTGGCCACGATTGATCTAACTAAGAACACACCTGTGACTCACACTTAGGTTAATCTCTATGTTTGCTTGTGACCAACTGGCTGCTCCATCCCAAGAATTTGGACAAAGAGAGACTGAGCATAAGCTGTGAGTCTAGAGTGGAGGGAGAGGATGGTGTTGGGCAATGGCAAGTACTCTGAAAGATGTACTTGTCCTCGTGTCAACCGGAGATGTGAACGCGGGCACCTGTGAGCCAGCAGAGGAGATCAGCGGTGGAGCAGGGAGAACGCACAAATGAGAGACTCTCAGGCTTCTGATAGAGACAGAGGGGTGGAGAGAAATACGGAGGGAGGGAGGAAGGCATGGAGGGAGATGGGGTAGAAATAGATGTGGAGAGATAGCTGCCTCATTTTCCATGAGTTTCCAGGTCCTACAAGAACCCGAGGACTTTGTTCCTATACAGTTTCTATGCGTTTTTGGTAAACTGTCCTTTTTCCCATTGGGCCAGTTTGAGTGAGTTTCTGTTCCTTGCACCTGAAAGATGGCAGATTGAATCCCATCGAGAATTGTTACATCTTGAGGACCGTTTTCCTATATTCCCCTGTCGTTTTCCCAAAGGGATTGTTTCTCCATCCTTAAGCAGTTAGCCACACGGCAGAGTGAAAATCATCTAAATGCTAAAAGCCAAGCACACTTGGATTCTGTGCCTGCCTCTGCCACTTACAAGCTGAGTGGCCCTGTGCAAATTATTTAAGGTCCTGAGCCTCAGTTCCTTCTTTGGTAAATTGAGGATAAATGATATTTGCTTCACAGAGTGGAGTTTAATGAACAATCAATACAACTTTAGGAAGCATTTTAATTTTCCTTCCTGTGTGCCATCCAAGCTCTGTATCACTGCTTTGAAGGACATGAGAAGACTTGTTCTTCACCTTCAAAGACAGAGCTTGGCAAATTATGGCCTGCAGGTCCAATCTTGCCCACCATATGTTTTTGTAAATAAAGTTTTATTGGAACACAGCTTTATTTGTGAGCCATCTTTGGCTACTTTTGAGCTCCAGTGGCACAGTTGAGTAGTTCCAACAGGGGTCCTGTCGCCCAGAAAGCCTAAAATATTTAGTATCTGGACCTTTACAGGAAAAGTTTCCCAACCTCTGTTTGAGAATCTTACAGTCTCAGTGAGAAGTAATAGAATGTCCTTCTAATAGACATGTTGGATATTATTGTATAGTTTAGCTTTTTGATTTTCTTGTATAGTTTTATTGGTCTTTGATATGTATTTTGGATTTCACATACTTTTCTAGTACATTTTATACCATTCTCAGTTCTCTTTCACTGTCTTTGTAAATCATTTTTAGTTAGCTAGCTTTTTTTTTTTCTTGCCATTGAATTTGTAACCGTGAGACGTGTAGATTTAACCTGCCGGACATCCTCGCTTGTGCAGAGAACTTGGTGTGGGCAGTGACATCTCTCAGAGGATTCTCTCACCTCTGACTGACTGCACCTGCTCCTCTGGTCTCATCTGCAGAATCTGGCCTCTTTTGGGGAAGTTCAGAGCTGTGCCGTGAGTCTCTCAACTACAGTGAGCAGTGAATCTGCATGAACCACTTTTTGATGTTTTGTGCAAAAATATCTTTTGTTACCAAAATATCACCCTACAACTTATACTGCTCGTGTCTGTAATGCATAAAAACATGGAACTGTCTTTTGGAATAAGAATTTAAATGAGTATTTGAGAAAAAAAAAAATCCAGGCTTTCACTTGTTTTGGTGAAAATATCATGGATATTGGAGACAGGTCTTCATCCAAACCTCAGGCCCTTTGACTTACCAGCTGAATGATGTTGGGCCAATTGCTTAACTTGTCTTAGCTTCAATTTACTGTCCTCTAAATTGGAGATAATATGGCCTTCAGAGAGCTGTTGGGGGGTTGAGATAATGCATATAAAGAAATTAGAGTCATTGCCCTACACAGAATCCTTGTGTGGGGTAAGTGGCCTTGGGAGTTATTTAGAGACAGTTCTTCTGGCAAGTCCCTCAAAAGTATGATGCCATTTACACTAGAATTTCCTGGGGTCTGAAGTCTTCAGACTGCATCAGTGCCTCAGTTTGCCCAGGACTTCAGGTCCTGCTGCATCAGGCAGCCCGTCCCTTGGACCCCCTCCTTATTCATGCTGCTCCACCCACACTGGCCTTTGGTTTGTTATATTTTTTGTTGTTTGTTTGTCTTTCAGATTCCCAAGGGTACCCCCCTCTTTCTCACCTTAGGGCTTTGACTTCCCCTCGTTCTGTTTTGAAGAGCCTACCTCTCTGAATTTTGCCTAGTTAGTTCTTGCTCATTTTTCAGCTCTTGGATCAAGTCTCACTTTCCAAGGCTTGCCTTTCCTGAACCAGGCCAAGTCAGGTTCTACTCTTGTGTTAATTTGTTAAACAAACAAGGAGACAGAATTCTTTCTGAGACCCTGCCAGATGTCAGCAAGTATGCCGGGTGCTGTAGATAGAATGGAAATCAAAAGTGTGTGAGTCGAGGACATTCTGCTAAGCGAAATAAGCCAGTCATAAAATGACAAATTTTGTATGATTCCATTTATATGAGCTGCCTAGGGTAGTCAAATTCATAGAGACAGAAAGTCGAAGGTTGGGGGAAAGCCAGGGGCTGGGGGAATGGGGAGTTAATGTGTAATAGGTATGGAGTGTCAATTTTACAAGGTAAAAGAGTTCTGGAGATGGATGGTGGTGATGGTCGCACCACAGTACAAATGCACTTGATACCACCGAATTGAACAATTAAAACTGGTACATTTTGTGTTATGTTTATTTATCAGTTGGAAGCTGTTGCCGTAGACAGAGGGAGAGACCAGCTGGGAGTCTGGCATGTGGAGTTGCTAGTCAGGGTGGAGAGAATCTGGTTTACCTGAGGGGTGACTGGGGAGGCCAAACAGCCAGGTCTTGACGACAGATTAGTTATGTTGTGGTTTGGGAGTGACATTCAGCGTGGTTCCTGGGTCTCAGGCCTGCCCAGGAGGTGAGAACATTTACCAAGACAGAGAATCTTGATATCATGTCTCACAGCAGTTTGTCCTTATCACACTTCTAACTAAATAATTAATTAGGTGGTCGATTGACCTCCAGATGAACTATGAATAGAACCCAAGTAAAGACCACGTGTGCCTTCTTCACCGAGTGTCCCCGGCACCCAACATGATGTCTTGCACATAAGAGGTGCTCCATATTATATTTGTTAAATGCAAATGATTTGTAGTTTCTCAAATCTACCTTTTTCTGTAGCTGATTTGGGTCATAGGCTTATTTCTAGTGTTAAGGTTTTAGGGATCAATAAATAATACTCTTCTATTCCCTGTCTGAGGTGAGAACGGATTGAGAGACACCCAGGACGAGACAGAAAGAGAGCAAAAAGAGCAACCATTTGGAGAATCAATATGTCTCAACCAGGTAGACTTATTTCGTCACCCAAACTAGAGGGTTTTAGCAGCATAGCAAACAATGTCAGGTCTGGTCCCTGGGAACATGTGGCACATGCTCTCCACAGGCACACAGACCCTGGCAGAACAGGGGAGTGGGCCAGCTGAGCATGCACATATCCTTCACACAGACTCCTCTTCCCTAGGAAGGACTGAGTGACGGGTGAGATGAGAGCTGGGCTTGTTGCACTGGTCGAGCTCCCTCCTTGTCGTACTGAGTGAGGTGGAAGGATTAGTAACTATAGGATGGCTTTGAGCTAGTAGGTTTTTCTGGGGGAGATCTTGGGACAGGCCAAAGTCCCCTGGTCCCCTGATGATTTTCTATCCTCTCTGTATGAGAGAGCGGGCATGAGATGCCAGGTGGGCTCCTGGCTCCTCTGCCGTGCACTGATTCTAGGATACCCTTCGCAACATCTCTCTTCTTCCTTCTTCTTCTAAGACCCAGGGTGGACGTGATGATTTTTGATTACCCAATACCCTACTGTTTTCTAACTTTTGGAACTGCCAGCAAAGTTGGGTAATAATAGCCCGTTTAGCTTTAGGTTGACAAAAGCTTTTCCTTGCCCGGTGAGAAACTTTTCTTAAACATAACATTTTCAAGGGAAAAATACCTTCATATAAAATATTTTAGAAGATATGTTTTCAATATTCTTTATCACAAATAGATCACACATGCAGACAAGAATAGTCAGCATTCTTAAAATCTCAGATGATACTTCAGAGAAATGACAACGTACATTTTTTCAGGATGCCAGACAGATGAAACACTTCTTGAAGTTAAGCAGTTCAGATTTCCCTGTATAGCTCTTTTGCTTTGTGCCCAAAAGTTGCTCTAGGGATCAGAGGAATAACCAAGCATAAACGTTAGCATTAATATAAAATAAGAAAAGGAGATATTTACAGTCTGCCATGCAAAGGGTTGAGGTAGAACTTAAATTCCCTGTAGGTTGACTAGAGTTAGAATAGGAAACACACATGTATATAAATGCTAGATAATGATGCCTTTTGTTGGTAAAGCGTTTCACACGTTACATCAAGCTTTGCCTTTGGTTCAGTGGGTTAGGTGGAATTGCAAGCCGTTCTACAGAGACCTCATAATGGCTCTCATCAGGACTGGGCTGGCTTTGGACCTCACTCTTCATTGTGGAGTCAGCTGTGTGGTATCCACATAATGGGTTGTGAAATGCAGCATTCATTCTGAGGACTGGGGAAGTCCGGTGAAACTCAGGTGGTGTTACATTTTGTTCAACAGGGAAGTTTAAAACTCTTTGGTGACTCCCACTGGCCTCAGAGTAAAGGCCAAGTCCTTTACTGTGCTTACAAGGCCCCCTGGGAGCTGCCTCATCTGTCTTTCTAGCATCTTCTTTCACCGGCCCCACTTTGCCCTCATCATAGGAAAGTATTTTATGTCCACTGTAAGCACTGGTTCCAGTCTCTAAACCACAGGTTCCCACATTTTTTCATTCCTTGGGTGTCTTAGTAATTTTTTCACTCCACCCATAGGCCAGGTGAAATACCTAACTGTTCCATTTATTGTTTATGTCCTAAAAATTTAGTAGCTACTTGAAAAAAACACACCCATAAAGTGAAGGAAGATATATTTTATTTCACTCTTAAATAAGCCCAGTTATTTACTTATGTGATGTGTTTACCTGCTGGGTGCTGCACAACTTCTCAGACCTTGGAATCAGACTGGACAGCTATTGCACATTGATTTTCATGCAGTTATTGTTTTTTGTCAGAGCAAATTCTGAAAACCCAGCCGTGCAAAAAATATGGAATGTAGCACAGTCAAATGTTGAAACAATGAACCAGCCTGAGCTGGTAGTTGAGGCAGTGGCAGATACTGAGAATTGCTGTGCTTCTCTGGAAATTTAAGAATATCCTGTGGTGCCCCTGTGGGTTTACTGGGGCACCCTGGAGGACCTTGGCACACAGTGTGGGAACCGTGGTTCTAAGCCTTGGCATATTCTGTTTCTTCTGTTTGAATACTTCTCTCAGTCCAGCTTCTCGGTGCTCATCCTTCAGCTCTCAGCACGGATATGATACTCCTGGAAGTTTTCCCTGAACCTTTAAAGACTGAGCTCAGAGGTGGTGCTTCTGCATACTTCCTGAGCGCACTGTACTTAGTCCTACTTCTTTATCTCTTTGCACTGTAATGTTATCTTTACTTGACTTTCCCCCCACTGGGCTTCAAGTTCCTTGAGAGAAAGGGCCTGTATAGTGACTGTCATATTGCAGATGCTCTACAAATGTGCGAACTGAATGAATGAGTGAGTGACTAACCTATTGGATCTTGTTGTGAATGAGCTTGTGGACAGGAGGACATCAAAATAACACTTCCAAACAGACAGGTTGACAAGTACAGGGCTCTTTTCATTTCTGTGAGGATGTCTTTTGTAAAAGCCTGACCTTAGGGACATGCAGTGTCTCTTGCCCCCCATGACCGCCTATGCTCCTTGGCTGCGTACCTCCCTGGTTACAATCCCACGGCCTCATGAATTATAACACAAATCACAGTGGAGCTCATTTTGATCCTTTTGCATTTATTCATGTTACCAGACATTGACCCATAGACACATCTCTTTGCCTCAGAAATTGTGAGCATAGCTTGCTTCAAATGTGTTTGTTTTTTACCTTTAGAGGGAAATATATTAAGTTGCCGGATGGCTCAAACTCCCAGCATACTGTAGTGTTACAGAAAATACAGTTGTGCTGCAGCTATTTAATCTAGAGGTGATGGAAGCTTGGGGACTGTGGCACGGCTCCTATCGGAGCGAGCAGAACATGGGTTTTATACCAGAGGAATGGGAAAGGTCTCTCCAGGCCACAGCCAGCAGTTGGTGGTCATGCAGGTGCCTGCACACTGGTCTTATATATATTTCTGATGTCTGTTCCTGGAACTAATATAGCATCCAGGAGACTTCTGATGTGATAAATATCAAGGAAGCAGGGTGACCATTTCCTCCACCAGGCTAAAATAACTCAAGTGGCTTTTGAGAGCTCTGTAGATATTGTTTTTCTTGAGTTTTGCCTTATCCTCATAAAATGGAGATGATAATGCTATAATCTGCCACAGATAACTGTTTTTACTGCTAAATTAAATGATGTGGGGCATGAACATTGGCCAATAATAACAGTAATAGTAATCCCAATGCAGTCCTGTGTATCTTCACTTAAGAACATCGTGTTCCATTCCTGTACGATTCCCTGCCTTACCTAAGCCTTTCCCATAGGCTGTTTTTTGAAAATGCATTTTCAGAATAGCCCTGTAAGGTAGGCAGAAAAGTTTGTTCCCCGTTAATTGAGGCTCAGAGGTGTTAAATTACTTGCACAAGGTGTGCCCCGCTGATAACCCTTCTGTTTCCTCCTTCGTTCTCCTCATTTGCTGCAAGGGGAGACTTTTCTCACCTGTGCTGCACCTGTGTGGGCTTTGAAGACCTTAGTGACACAGCCTGAGGCTTCAGGACTCAAGGTCTGCTGAAGTGTTTCATGTGGAAGGACAAGGTCAGCTGAGGGGTCTACATAGTTGCTTCAAATCTTTTCTTTGCTGACCATTCTTTATTGCAAGGGAAGATCTGTTTCTATGCGCCTTTTCACATCATTAAATACTTATAGTACTACTGAAGTTATAAAGATGATGAAAAGCAGCAAAATATGCACTAGAAGCAATTTCAGGGAGTATGGAATGGCACAAGGGAATTCCGTTCTCCTTCTGGTCCTGCTCCCGACATGCCCAGAGAGGATAGGCAAATGCCTGTGGGTCTCTGGATCTCACTTGCCTCCTGTAGACTGGGCACCGTCCCGGTCCCCTCTCTACCTCTGTCAATTCACATGAAAGGTCAATGGCCCAGCACATCCGCAGATGCTCCAAACTGGGCTCATAGCATTCTACCAAGGTAAGGGAGTATTATTTTAATCAGAAGTACTTGGGAGTTTATTTCAGAGCCAGCATCTGTGGTTTATGGGAAAAGTGACTTGATGATAGAATAAGATAAGTAGTAAGAACTTTTACCAATCCTTTATCTCATACCTAGGAAGGGAAGCTAGATGACTGCTGCATATTATCTCATTTATTCTTCCCAACAATACCACAAGGGAAGTACTCAGTGGAAGATTCTTAACTCACCTCCAATTAACAGACCCAATAGCCAAGAAGTTCTCCGTTCCCTCTGTCAAAGTACTGTTCAGTCCCACTGCATGTGGAGTTTCCTGGCTATGGGCCTACTTTCTAGAACTGTTAGGCATTATTCATCCCACCAGTTGAACTGCATGCTTAGCAAAAGTCATTTTAAGATATTACCAAGCCTATTGTGGTATATCTTTACCATATAATTAATTAATATCATTTAATTATTACATAAAGCAGTGAAATATGAGTGCAGGAAGAAGCATTTCTATAAACAACTAAGTTGTGTATTTTGGAACAATGACCTAAAGGCAAATTGCTGTAACAACAGCTGTCAAATTAAATGTAAGCAAGGCAACTAAAAAGTGAGGGGAAGGATAAAAATACGAAAGGAATTCTGTACTCTCATTACTTCACGAATGTCTCTTAAGTTTCTGCTGTACTTGAAAGATACCCAAGCCAAAAGTGTTTGGCAATTTCTTTGTGGTTTAAGCAAGAAAGGCGTTGTAGATTTTCACACAGTGGGCACCATCTTAGAGGAAAGGCCTTAGCCCTACATCTAAAGATTGTCAGTGGTTAAGTTCATGCACTCTGTTTCACTGGCCTGGGGTTCGCAGGCTCGGATCCCAGATGCAGACCTACACACCGCTCATTAAGCCATGCTGTGGTGGCGTCCCACATACAAAAAGTAGAGGAAGATGGCACAGCTGTTAGCTCAGGGGCAATCTTCCTCAAGCAAAAAGAGGAAGATTGGCGACAAATGTTGGCTCAGGGCCAATCTTCCTCACCAAAGACAAAGATTGTCAAATTAATGCCTGTTTATAGGTTATAAAGTAAAATAAAATGTTCATAGTAGGGACATACCCTAATGATGCTGTGTAAGAGGGTTCCTGCAGAATCTTTACTCCCATTTTACAGATAAGGGCATTGAGGCACCAAGAGGATCACGAACTTAACCAAGGGTGATGAGACCTTGAGTTAATAATTTATATTGTTTTGTGTCCTGTCTCTGTTTTTAGAATGTCATGGGTATAATTTTAGACACCCTGTAAATTTAGACAGCCCTGGCAGCTTCTTTATGACAGTCACGTCGTGGTGCCTACAAATGACATTGGTATTTGAAGTCCGTGATTTTTCAAGCTATGCTAAGGACAGTGTCCTCGCTGTACTCCTGGGAGCGATGGCTTTTCCCTCTATGGCCTCTTTTCCTGTGGGAGGAGAGATGTGCTCAGTAACTTCTTTCCTCCTCGCCAGCCAAGATAAATGTCATCACAGAGATAAGTCAATCAGATCCTTGGAATCTGATGCTGTTTGCATTTCCTTCTGGCTTCTTTGGGGCTGAAGCTTCTTAATCAACAGGTGCAAAGATTGAAAAGTGTCAGGAAGACATGAGGAGGATAGAAGCCTTCATTTTGGAGAAACTAATAACCGTTCCATCATCCAGTAAAACAACCCAGGTGTGTTCGTGCGTGCCTGCATGCGCCGGACCGGGTAATCACATTCCTTATAGACACGTATTGTGGTAGACTGCATCCTTCTCAGATCTGGAGAGAGAGATCTCTTATTTGAGCTCTGGATTTTGACAAATGGCATATTTTGGGATGTGGGGTTCATTTCTGCTGAATATCTGCCTTGATTAGTGTGGAGAAGCACATGCAAAGCGGGCTGGAGCCCCACCCCACCCAAACCTCCCCCTGAGCGGCACAATCAGGAAGTGCATTCTCCCTCCCATTGTGGCTGAGGAGGGAAGTGTGCTTTACATATGCAAATGGAAGCCCCAAGTTTCACTTAATAATTATCAGCTGGAGATTCTATTGATGAGCAGCTGAAGCTACTCATCAGGAGAGAAACTGTGAGTTAACCATTTCTAGGCCCCTCTGGATACTGCTGCTTCCGACCAGCCTCTGAATACTCTGGTGATTGCAGACAAAGCTTTCTGATTCCCCGCGTTCTTCCCATCTCCTGTCTGGCCGGAGTCTGGCAGCTGAGTCTTCCTGACCCCTGTTATTATCATGTGTGCATCTTTCCCCTGCCCCCACCTCCTTTCTCTTTTACAGGCTCCAGAAGGCGGAATAGATCCATCTCTGTTTGCAGCAGCAGGATTGCTTACGGCTCTGGAAAGAATGGCCTCATGGACGCCCTGCCGTAGCTTTCCAGCTTAGACAACTGAAGGCATGCTTTTTAAAGGATACAGGGTGACTTCAAGGCAGGGTACTGGGATGTCTAGATCAAGAGAGGAGGAGCTTTTCTCCTTTGCTCTGTGTGCACGCTTCCCCTTCGGGGCGTCTGATAGTCTGACTGCTTCGTCAGCTTCGCTTGTTCCAGCTGTGCCATGTTTGTGTCCTCTGGCTGTTAGGAATGGTTTTAGTTGGATTCCCTTACGATTCTTCTTTCTTCAGTTCCTTACTTTCTTGATTCTTATTGCCAACTATCCTGCTTCTTGTCTTTCTTGTAAGTGTAGTGTGGGGTGTCCCCTGCCTGTCACCTTGGAATGCAACCTTTATTTCCTGGAAAGAGCCATTTAGAGGTAGAAGGTAGAATGAAAAGAGGTTTTTTTTTTTTTTTTTTTTTTTTGAGGGGGTGTCCGTTCAACCTGGTCTTTTTACTTTTTTTGCAGTAACTCTTGGAAAGTTCCTTAAGCTCAATGAGCCTCTGTTTCATCCTCTTTAAAATGGGGACAATAAAACCTACCTCAGAGATTGGGACTTAAGATAATGGGTGAGACTCAGCCAAAGTGGGTGGCTGGTAAGGGAGTTAAATGGTGATCCTCCTTTGAAACCTAATTCTCCTCATTGAACCATTCCAGTAATTGCTAATATTCATTGAATTAGTCGTCCAACACATATTTATTGTGTGCCTACATGTGCTTGGTTCCAGGCCCTGGAGACATAGTGGCGGATGGGACAGATGCACAAAAGAGTCCTTCACTATTGAACTTATCTTCTAGGGGTGGAGACAGGCAAACAAGAAGGAAACAAATTTATACTTGGGGGAGTGCTGTGATGTGCTCATGGAGAAAACCAGAGGGAGTGTTACTGACGCATTGGGTTCTTGTTGTCCCCCAGTATAGAAATCAAGAGAGACAGCAAACGGGAGTAGAAAAGTAAAAGTTGATTAGCTTGTGCACAGGGCAAGCACAAGGGAGCCAGCGCAGAAAGGAAATGGGCGGGTGACCAGCTTGTTAGGGAGCCAGATTGTGGGGCTTTTATGAGGCAAAGGCTGGGCAGGAAGGCCTTGTCATGGCATGGAGAGGTGGGGTTTATCTTGTGCTTGCACTGTTGTTCAACATGCCACCACATGTGTTGCGTGTATCATTAGCATGCTAGCATAGTAAAAATCACTATGCTAATGGGGCTAGGGTCACCTTCAGTAGATTCCTAGGTGCTAGGGTGTGGTCATAAGCCCTGGAAAGTCCCGAGGCTGTGGAATGTGGATCTTGGTGGTGTCTACCAGATTCTCTTAGCTTGCCGATTGGTTAGGGGCCTTATCTTGTTAGGCTGGTTCCTGTCTCAGAAGGAGTGAGAGAGAGGATGGGCAGGGATGAGGTTTTAGAGGCAGGCTTACAGATTCTTCTCTGAGTGGTGTTTGAGCAGATTTCCTAATTAAGAGGATGAAAGCCAACAGCAAGTGCAGAGGCCCCAAGGTGGGAGAACACTTGGTGTACTGAGAAGCATCTGGAGGCCAACGTGGCGGGCACTGAGGGAGCAGAGGAGCATGTGAAGCTCAGAAAGATAACTGAGGTCGGAGTTTTGTGGGGCCTTGTATTCCACCCTAAGGTATTTGGAGTTTGTTTTTAGTTTGACGTGAAGCTGTAAGGGGCAGTTTGAGCAGGTGAGCGATGGGGTCTGATAACCATTTCTAAATGTCACCTGGCTGCTGAGTGGCGAGTAGACTGCCTGAAGCAAGGTGGCCGGTTAAGTGGCTGTTCCATGAGTCTAGGTGAGAAATGGGGGACCGGGGACTGGAGCAGTGGTGGAAAGTGTTGACATTTGGGTGTACTTTGAAGGTAGAGCCAACATTCAAATATGTTGCTAATGCAGTGTATGTGGAACATGAGGGAAGAAATTCAGGACTGAACCCTATGTTTTTGGCCTGTGCAGTGGGAGCAGTAATGATGCCATTTCCTGAAAGGGGAAGCAGGTTTTGGAGGTAGGAATCCAGGGTTCTGGTTTGGATGTGGGGACATCCCAAGTTGTCATCTTTTTCCACAATGTTGCAGGCGCATAAGCATGCCCATTACTGATAGACACTGTGTGAGGTACTTGGGAAACAGAGGTGATTCAGTGTGGTCCCTGCCTTCAGTGGCACCATGCCCGCCCTGAAGAGGTGTTGAGGGAACGGATGTCACAGTGTGAAGCAAGTTGCATAAGCAGCTGTTACAAATATGGTAAGAGGGGCTGGCCCCGTGGCTGAGTGGTTAAGTTCACTCGCTCCGCTGCAGGCGGCCCAGTGTTTTGTTGGTTCAAATCCTGGGCGCGGACATGGCACTGCTCATCAAACCATGCTGAGGCAGCATCCCACATGCCACAACTAGAAGGACCCACAATGAAGAATATACAACTATGTACCGGGGGGCTTTGGGGGAAAAAGGAAAAAAATAAAAATCTTAAAAAAAATTAAAAAAAAAAAAAGCAAATATGGTAAGAGCCACTACCTTAGGTCTGTGATGTAGGAGGTTGCAGGAAATCTAGTGAGAGGAATGGAGCAGCCAACTCTCCCTGGGCAGGTTGGAGAAGGGTTCCCAAAAGGGGTTTTTCACCCGGACATTGGAGAGTCAATAGTAACCCACCAGGTGACAGAGACTGCAAAGGAAATAGCACAGTTTCTTATTGCTTATTCCAGTCGCTAGTCATGCTACCCAGGAACTTAGCATGGGGCTTGCATGTGTAAGAGCTCTGGAAATAGTTGTTGGTGAAGATCATTGATTTTTTCCAAGATATTCCTCAGGGCCAGACGGTGGAGTTAAGAAAGGCAGGAGATTTTAACAGCAGTTTCAGAAAGTCTACAAAGGCTTGAAAACACTTGCTCATCCCCATCCTGGTATGGCCTCTGAGGCCTCCATCCTATAAGGGGCTCTTCTCTTTGGGGCCAGAAATTGGCATCTTGCACTGGAGCTCCACCATCAAGGTATCTCTGGGTTCCTCTTTGTCTGTCACTGCTCCCTACACCCACACCCCTGCTTCCTCTCAACTTGCCAAGGAAAATCCTCCCTTGGCTTCACAATGGAGTTGACTAGAGAGTCCTTGGTTTTATTCATCTTGCTTTTATGATACGGTTTGAAGTGCCTTATAAAAAAAAATCATTATTATCCCAGGAGTAGGACTTGGAAGAAAATAACAATCCATCAAAAGTAGAGATGGCAGGTTTTGCTTAATAGGTATTAGCACAATATTGTACCCAAACGTGTGTCTTGCCCTTGGCTCTTGGCAATGTCTTCTCTTTGCCAAGGGCCCATCCTGATAAAGCGTTATTTCTATCTCCTGTTGTTTCTGAGCTCCTGATAAAATCTTCCATGTTCCCCCCTCCCCCAGTCCATCCCGATAAAACCTCAGTCTTCCTTTCTGCTTTCCTCCTAAGGGAAGGTTTGGATTTGTCAGGAAAGGGTGAAAAAAGGAATGATAAGGGTTTTACTTTTCTTCTTTTTTTTCCTTTGTTTCAATATAAGTACTCAAGGGAATTGGAATATGATTTTAAGTCAGTCAAACTGATAAGGGAGGTTGGCGACTGTGAAGAAAGGAAAAGAAGAGAGAGAAAAGGAGGGCAGTCCTTTAGAGGGGAGGGATGTTCGGGCAGGCTTTTGCTTGTTTTCTCTTGTTTTTAATTTGCAATTGAGCTGAGGATGATAACATTGATTTAGGTGATGTGGCAGCTTACAGGAAAGGCATGCTGTTGACGGAATCAACCACATTCACAGAAGTACTTTTCTTTTTGAAATGTGTTAGAATATTCTTTACGGCAGCTCCTCATGCTGTTGTTTGGCTCCATAGCCATTGCTGACTTTGACAGATACAAATAAAGAGCCCTACTTGTCTTTGGTAACTCTTTCCACTGATCTCCCTTCCACCCCTTCCTTTCAGTATCTCATCAGGTCTAATTGCCTTGTGAACACTATAGGCCACAGTTGGATTCTCCTGGTGCAGTGTGCCCTGTGTACAATGTGACATCCACAGAGGGTCGCGCAAAGAGTGGGAGGTTTGCATGAAGGACAGTGGCTTTGTCTGAAAGCTGGTTAACTGTAGAGGAGATGAGGTATGTCAGAGCGCCCAGAAAATATGATGCAAATCAAGCCAGTCCTCATTGACACTAGACCTCTGGAAACACCAAAGATGAGAGCAAGGGCTTTTCCCCTGTGTTAATCCTCACTTCCATGCAGCACAGAGGAAAAGAACTTCTGCTTGGATTTGGCATGTGCGTCATTTCAGGTGCAGTGGTCAGATAAGCAGACTGACCCACCATTGCTGACATGGCACTTGAAGAACACTCTAGACTCGTAATCATGTTTTGCATTTGATTTTTGCCTTTCAGTCCCAGGGCATTCATGAGAGTACCGCCCTCCAAACAGAGGAGAATAGCTGAGTCTGAGCGCGCAATTTAGTAGTCTTCCTCCGTGCCTAGGAGGAGACGGCACCATGGTTCAACTCGGATGCAGTCCGAGTAGAGACATATTCGTGATGTATGGCAGTCTTTCTTTTGGATCCTTTTCACAAGAGTCCATAACTCTTTTCCGTAGATCTGAATTTCGCTCTGAAACTCCACCCCTGAAATAAGATGATCTAGAAGCAGGATAAAGGAGCAGGAATGGATAGGCCAGGGCTTTGCTGATTTTTCTGGAGTCCTGAAACATTGCAGCCTGCCATTGACATCTTGCATCCCTCTGTACTGAACCAGACATTGTTGTCAATACTCCCCAATTTAAAAAAAAAAATCCTTTTTGGTAAATGAATATGGCCACCAAGAATGACAATTTGAGGTTGATGGCAAACATGGATTTACATATTTAGAAAAGGAGAGTTTTCAACATCCTTATTGTGATGAATGTAAAATAAAATTTAAAAACTTTGCTAAAGAATTATCCCATGTGGCTCTCTGGATGTGAGCAAGCTTTTACCAAAAAGAAAAGAAAAATCAAACTTCATTGAAAATTTTCACTATAAAATATGCTTCTCCCCATCACATATGATTTGCCACTCTTGGAACATATTAGTGGAATTTTATAAGGGCTATGAATATTTCATATAAAATAACACATTTATTGCTAAGGTTAAAGAAGATCAGTGGAAAAACACTTAGGAAATCTTTCATCTTCAGTGCTGCCAAAGAGAAAATTAAGATGAAATTCTAGAATATTTCTGGATCTGATTCTACACTCAGGGGCCATGTTGATAACTGTTGATGACCCAAGTAAGGATGCTGAGTTTGTGCTTTGCAAAGGATGAAGTCATCATGTTTGTCTTGCTTTTAGACTTGGTGCCTCTACCAATGGACAAGATTATGTCCAACTGTTACTTGCGTAGTGTATGCAACATGGCACAAGATGTGGTGGAAGGAGGAAGGCTGCTTTCTCAAGCTCAGCCATTGAAGACCCACCAGTAAAGCTGGGTGTCTTTGAGGCTATGGAAAAAGTGATGGAAGTTAAGGAGCTAAATGGGGGCAGAGGGTGATCAAAGATGATCGCAATGTGAATTGAGGATGCTTTCATACACTGGTCAATTCTCCTGATTTGGAATGAATATCAACTCACATTTTCTGGGATGCCCTGTATTGTTACCCTCCACTGGTTGTTTTCTAAATCACTTGGTGATCTAAGAGAAGGACTTAACTTTGCTGTCAAGTCGTTCAGTTAATATAAAAAATAGAGCACCAAATGCATTATCCTTTGCCTTGTTTGTTGGCGGTTTGAATGCTACTAACAAAGTCCTTCTGTCTATACTTAAGACTCCTTGGAACATCAAAGAGAAATAAGATTGGCCAGATTTAGAAACTGAAGACTCCGTTACTCTGCTATGAGCACAGTAGTTCAAAGACCAACTGCCTCAAACTTTCAGAACTTAGGATATTTGGCAAAAAAACATTTGAAGCTTTGAAATCATTGAACCAGAAGTTTCAAGGGGCAACCACTGGTATTATTGCTCATTAGGAGACACTTAGGCACTTACAGCCAAAACCCGGCGATGGATACAGCAAATTGGTGCTAAAAATGTCGTCATTTTCTTGACTGAATGAAGCTTTTTAAGACAAGGTTCTGGAAAATAATTTCACGAGGGAAAAAAGTCAAATCGCATTTAGCCTATTATGACGAAACAAATCTAGGCTTCTTTCCCTGGCCTGGTGGTTGCAAATTCTTTTTAAAAGCTGGTAAGGAACTCTTTCTTTGCTGTCGTTTAGTCTTTGCCAGAAGATCTCCAAGGTCTTAGTTGGAACTCAAGTTTTCTTTGGTTGCCAAAGATGACTTCCAGAAAATCACTTCGGGGAATTTTTGGGTAAAACATTCGCTGTTTACCCCATCGCAAGCAAGCAGCCTTTGCGTGTCATCCCTGCCGTTTTCCTCCCCACAGCAAATCTGGTTCCACAATTCTAGAACTTGCAAAGATGGCTCCACCTGGACCTTGACTTGTACACTGCCATGAAAGAGTGACATGTGAGCTTGTGACATGGGAGCAGACCCAGCCGTCACGTGGACATCCAAGGATCAAAATTTAAAAAAACATTTTAAAATGTGAGACTTTTAAGATCAAACTGACTTTTCTAAATTTTTCTAAAATGACTTTGGCTACAAATTTAATTTATTTTGCAATTTCAGAATGCATTGAACGAGGGTGTAAGGTTTTTACGTTAAAAGGAAGCCATTGTGTTTAAAAAAGATTACAGCATGCTTAATGAACACAGCCTAATGTGAAAGGTAAGAAATTGGAGAAATCATTGGCATGAAGTGACCTGTTGGTCGAGAGAAAGGAGCCTGGAAGTCAGGGAAGCTGGAAGGTCTGGCAGGTGGAGTAGCAGGGCCCTGCCTTGGAGAGAGCCCTCATCCTGGAAGGAGGGGGATTCACAGGAAGAAAACAGCTCCAGGCTTGGAGAAGCTGGAATACGAAGTGGCCTATGTTTTAGGAAATCAGGGAGTTCCTGGATCACATGGTGGGAGCTGATGAAGAATGCACTTAAGAGATGTGGGCAAGGAAGCTGGGGCCCGGGGTCAGAGCAGTGCTGGGATTAAGCGTGACAAAGCTCAGACCTCCTTTGCGTCTAAGCCAGTTCCTTAAATTTGCGTCAAGAAGCAAACTGTGTGCTTGCAAATGGGGTTTATGGCGTCTCAGGCAGAGGATGGGGGAAATGCCTAAGCCGGTATTTCTCAACCTCGACTACACACGTGAAATCCCATGAGGGTGGCTGCTTCTAAAAATGCTGATGAGACCCTAACTTCCAGAGATTCTGAGCTAATTTGGGTTGAGGGCTATGCACGTTGATATTTTTTAAGGTTCCCCAAGGGATTGTAATGGTAGCCGGGATTGAGAACCACTGGCCCAGGGGACCAGGGGATGAAGCAGGGACATCAACAAGTTCAGTTGGACTTGTTTGGAGAGGGGCAAACAGAGCAATGGATCTGGAGCCAATGACTCTGGGTTCAAGACTCTCCCTTTGCCATTTGCTGCTGGGATGACATTGAACAAATTAAGTATGTGTCCATTTCTCATTTTTTTTCTTTTTTTCATTCAAATAGGGATAGTGAGAACACCCACTTCATTAAGGTATCGTATAAATCAAAATGAGATGACACACACAGCCTCCGAATAGTGGACATGTACTCAATAGGAGCTGACTAAGTTTTGGTTGAATTTGATGAAGGACCTTGAAGTAGATGGAGCTGCTTCTGTACATTATCAGACTGCAAAATGTGGTGGGAATAGGATTATCATGAAGAGCAGTATCCCCGACACCTATGAGTGAGGCCAGCAGGCGTAGGTAGAGATTGGAGTCAGGGAGACTAACCAAAGAGACCAATGTTCTAGGACAAAGGTCCATAAACTAGGCCTTGTGGGCCAAATCTGGCCCCGTACTTGTTTTTGTAATTAAAGTTTTATTGGAACACAGCCATGCCCCCATGTTGCATATTTCTGTGGCTTCTTTTGTGCTACCATGGCAGAGTTGAGAGTACTTGCGTCAGAGACCCCATGACCTGCAAAGTAAAACATATTTACTCTCTGGGTATTTACAGAAAAAAGTTTGAGCCCTGTCTTAGGATAAGATTAAAAGGCTTGGTTAGGGATGAAATGTTTGAAATAGAATAAGAGAAACAAGTGCTTCAAGTCTCAAGAAGGAAGAATTGGCAGGCCCTGGTGACAGATTGTACGTAGGGGGATTTTGCTAGATAAAGGTTAGGGCTGCACTGTCTTCATCATGAGTAGAATGATGCACGGGGCCAGCCTTCCTGAATTCTGGGCATGACTACAGGATTTTGGGGTTCTTGACTGGAGAGCTCTAGGTCTGTCACCCCTGGGAGGGGCTGGTATGAGCCCCTACAAGGGTGGCCTCAGGGCTGGGAGGCCCACCCAGGTCCTGGCCCTGCCTCCCATTTGCGATGGTGGATGTCCCACACAGTGCGAGGCGCCAGTACCCTGGAGGGATGCAGGGATGTTCAGGGCGCGCACATTGATTCAGATCATCACTTAGGACGTTTTAGATGGTAAGTCCCTAATCTCTGTCACTGTACTGCACAGAGGTTGATTTTCAATTTGCCTTCTTTGTTCGGAACCTTAGATGTTTTGACTCTTAATTCAGAGCATTCATCTCAAGTGGATTGAGAGATTCAAATCCAATGCTAAATTCATGTTTGTTGAAAAGTTTTCAAGGGAAGAGGAAGATGTTGTCAACCAAGGTTTTGAATAATGTCTCCTTTGGCATTTTAAACTCAAAGTGGGCTGAACCGCAGATCAACACATATAGGCATTATGTGACAGAGAGATGCTCCATGTGTACAAATAGACTGTGTGTATCCAAAAATAGAAACCTGGAAGGAAACGTAATAGAGAAACAAAGATAAAGGGGCTCAGAAATGAGGGACCCCATCTGCTATTGTCTTTACGTGTGTGCCTCCAGATTTAGCGGGGAGGCTGGAAAGGGGAAATCTGAGTATTGACTCTGATTAGGCCTGATGGCAGGTGACATGCACATGTCCCCATTTTACATGTGGGGACACCGAGTCACAGGGAAGTTAAGTGCTTTGCCTAAGGTTATTTATTAGTAAGTGGCAAAACTATAATTAAACTCGGCTCTTTCTTATTCCAAATCTCGTGTTCTTATGACTCTACTTGATTTATTTGCTTTCCTGGTTATCTTTCCCTCGTCCCCCAGCATTCAATATTGTAATAAGGTCACTTTTTAAGTAGCTGGTAGTTTAAGATTTTTTTCTTTTTTAAGTTCTAGATGGTAGTCCTTCTCTTCATTTCTTCTTCAAATGCTTGGCAAATGTAGGTAGTGTGCCAGGCCCTGGGGATAAAGAGACCAGATATCGGGCACTGCCATTCAAAGTGGGATCTCAAGACTGTTGTTGGTCCCTGTATTAGTCAGGGTTCTGCAGAGAAACAGACTGATGAGGGGTGGGGGTGTGGGGGTGTATAAAAAGATTTATTATAAATAATTGGCTAACGTGATTATGGAGATGGTCAAATTCCAGGATCTGCAGGGTGAGTCAGCAAGCTGGAGACCCAGGGAAGCCAATGGCGTAGTTCTAATCCAAAGACTGGCAGGCTCGAGACCCAGGAAGAGCCAGCGTTTCAGTTCAAGTCCAAAGGCAGGGGGAAAAAAGCAATGTCCCAGTTTGAAGGCAGTTAGGCAGACATAATTCTCCCTTACTTGGAGGAGGATCAGCCTTTTTGTTCTATTCAGGCCTTTGACTGATTGGGTAAGGCCCACCAACATTAGGAGCAGCAATCTGCTGTACTCAGTCTCCTGAGTCAAATGTTAATCTCATCCCTAAGCACCCAGATTAATATGTAACCAAACATCTGGGCACTCCATGGCCCAGTGGAGATGATGCATAAAATGAACCATCCCAGCCCCTAAACTGTTACTGGTCTGTAACAAGATAGGTATGGAAGTTGAGAGTAGGCATTTAGAAACTTCTAGAGTAATTTGGACGTGCATCAAGCATGTGATCAGGAGACTTGTCTTGATGAACAGGATATAGACCGATTTGTGGAATTCAAGTGATGAATTGCATGTGGGGCAGGCTATGTTCTAGGTGTGTGTATTAGGGCCAGATTTTTATCGAGGATGGCTTGGGAGAAAAGACTCTTTCTTGACCACTGATGGTTTCAGAAATCCTGGTGTGGGCGCAGTTGTTCCCATAGGCCATAAAATTCCGTGTGATGAGCTTTATAATGACGACCTGTGCACAAAGCTCGGGGAGTCTTCCTGGGAGAGACCGGAGCCCATAAGACATCACAGAGCGGTGCAGAGCACATCTGAGAGGGATGGCCTTTCCCTTCCTAACCCTCCCCTCTCCCCAACCCCTGAGGGTTAGAAGCCTGAACAAAGAGGTCAGGAGCCAGAGCTGAGTCCTCCAGGAAAAAGAGAAGAGGCAGGATGAATAAAACCAGAATGAGCTGTGAACTTGGCAGAGCAGTGGCCCTGCTTGTATCCACTCTGGCCAGGTAGCATTGTCAGCTGGGTTAGAGGCTCAGGGTCCATTGGCACAACGAGGCCATCGAAAGTTAGAGCCAAGAGGGGCCTGGAGCACATCTCTACTCTACTCCCTTTCAGAAATGGAAACTGGACGAGGAAGAGGAAGGGGCCACCTGAAGATAACAGACCTTTAAAACAAACACACACACCAGCAATTACAACTCTGCTGTTTACTGAGCACTTCTTACCTGCCAGGCTCTGGCACAGCATGAGTGTTGCCTTTTCCTACGTGAGTTCCCCTTTTGCAGGCCTGGCGTTTAGTATTTTGTGTGTCTTCCTTGGTGACAAATCTATAGAGGTTTAAAGTGGAGAAGACACCTGCAAGTCTTTGAGAGTTAAGTTTGGTCAAAACCATTTGGGGTCTAAAGCAAGTTGGAAATGGACCCAGGATGTTGATCGCATTTGCCCGGCAGCAGCCCTGGAATTGTGATTGCTCAGGGATTACATAATGATGCCTTTATTTATAAGCCCCTAATCAAAGAAGTATAAACATGTAAGATGTGGGGCTTTGGGGAGAGGAGCTAGAGGAGGTGATCAGCCCCCATGGGAAGGCTGCCTGCTCCTCCTCTTTGCCTTTGGATGAACTTTGACCTGCCTAAGGCTAAAGGCAAGAAGGTTCAGAGATGCCACATCGCAGAGTAAGTCAGGGTTTGTTGGCCACTTGCTTCCATATACCACTCAGAGAACAGCCCTGGATTCAGAAAATGTACAGCCTCTGACACCCGAATTTACATCATCAACCCATCTTACCCACGATGTCCCTTACCCCGCGTTGGGAAGAGATTGGAGGAACTAATTTATACTGAGTGCCTCCCAATGAGAGGCACAGCGCTCCGTGGTTTGTATTTCCGTGTCTTAAGCCTCCCATCACTCTTGCCAGGTTAGCATTCCTGCTCCCATGTCACAGAAGGGAAACGGAAGCTCAGAGCATTTAAGTAACGCCTCCAAAGAACAAACTTATAGGTCTCATTTGTTGCTAATTTTTGGGAGCTTTTGGGAGCTTTTGGGACCCTGGCGCAGGCTTCCACAGCTTCTTGGGTTCCTGCACAAATGCTCTAAAACCATTTCATGAGAAAGAAGCCCCACTCAGCCCCAGAGCATCTGTACCTCTAACTCAGTGCGTAGATGCAGGCGCATGGCCACATGCAGTCACGGAGACCTTGTTTCCAATCCCAGTGCACCACAGCGGGAACACAGCTTAAGCTTTTAGAGTCTCAGTTTCCTCATCCGTAATGGGGACACCAATGGCCACCTGCTTGTGCCGTGATAACCTAAGACGTTGTCTGCGGGAACTACCCGGCATGTGCAGGTACACAACAGACGCGACACAATGCATAACTCTGCCGGCTGCTGGGAGCTGGATGCTCATGTTTTCCCACCCCTGCTCTGAGGGTCGATGTCTGTTGAGAAAACACAATTGCCGTTAGCTGCCTATTCTTTTTCATTTTTGGTGGAGCTAACTTGATTGTACCAAACAGAGAGACGGGTTTCAAAAGCCTGGGTCAGAGCTTGTAATTGGCCAGCTCGGTCACAGTGCAGCCCTAATCAACCTGTGATTTCACGTCCCCATGCACGCGGCCTCGGCCTTTGATCTTCTGTCCTGGGCAGTGGAATCCAGTGAGTCATATTTGCCGCATTGATAGGAGAGGACCAAGAGCTGAGGCGTTTAACCCCGAGGTGATTAAGAGTGGAAAAAAAGGAGTCATGTTTGTGAAGGCCCAGAGACACATCAAAGGCCCTGGGCAGAATGGCAGCACAGTGAGCCCCGCAGGATGGAATTCATCACATTCTTTGATCCTCAAGTTTTGTGAGTCACACACACTCTCTGGGACAGTGTGGAAGCTCAGTGTGGTCTGGGCAGGAAGGAGAAAAGCTCGAAGTCTGGAAAAAGAGGAGTGTTTTTTGGTAGGTGGCTGAGAAGGCAATTTTCTAGAGATGGGATTTCTGCTCGGTGGTCAGCCAGTGTGCAGCTGGACCCTGGGGTTTCTGCAGTCTGGGAACAGAGCAGTGATGGCGTTAGGTGTGTCTTGTGTTGCTGGGGCTCCTCAAGGGTAAGCATGCACTGAGCGCCTACTGTATACAAGGTGGGATGCTAAGTATCCTTGGGAGATGGAATTTTTACATTAGTAACTTGTTTTTAATCCATGGCTCTCCATATATAGTCTATTATGAAACTGCATTTAAGTAGAGTGTACAGACTCAGGTGTAAGCAAGACCTGGGTACGAATTCTGACACCACTGCATTCTGGCTGTGTAACTTTGAGACACCTACATACCCTCTCTGTGTGTGATTGTTAAATGGAGTGTGGCTGGCTCTCAGTTTAATGGTAACTTGTTTTGGGAAAACTTTGATTACACTTCTGCCTCCTTTTTCCTTGTTGCCCATAATTATTTCACTCCTGGCACAGACACCTGCATCCACCCTTCCAACATGTATCAGATATTATGCTGTTACCACAAAGATAAGTAAGACCCAGTCTGTGTCCTTACCAAGCTCCCAATCTTCATGGGAAACATTTGGTAAAGTAATTTACCAAATACAGTATGACAGATACGTGCTTTTCTTAGCACAATGTACAAAATTCTGTTGGAATATGCTAAAGGCTATTTTGCCTGCAAATTGAAGAAGGCTTCCTGTTGGAGGTAATGCTTTGGAAACAGGGTTTTGAAGGGTGAATAGGAGTTCACATAAGAAGACCTAAATAAACTTGGTCATTTTTAATATTTCTTCTTTTTATTCCTTCTCTTCCTTTTATGCTCTCTTCCACTTCCTCCTACTCATTCTCCCCTCCTTTCTCCTTTTCTTCTCCTCTCTCCCTCCTCCTGCTTTCCCTCCTCCTTTATATTCATAGTACTTTATTGATAACAACAACATCTACCTAGAAACATGCCAAGTAGGGACAAGAAGATAATGCGTTTAGTTAGGAAAAATTATATTATCATTGTCTTCTCTCGACAGCATGTTTTTATCACCCTAGTAAGTCATTCTGTTCTCAACTCTGTTCCCAGTTGGATGCATTTATTTGTGACTCACTTTCCATCTGCCTTCCCTCACAAATGGGATTATGAGAGGAGCCTTCCTATGTAGGAATGGATGTCTGGGGTACGTGCAGGGGCTTGCGTGCGTTTCATTCGGGGTTAACTCTTCCCTGGTCTTTCTGCACCCTCAGATGGGAAGCCGGTGTCCCTGTCTCCGCTGGAGTCGCAGCCCCACAGCCCCCGGTACACGGCCTCCAGCCAGCGGGAGCGCGAGAGCCTGGAGGTGCGCGTGCGCGAGGTGGAGGAGGAGAACCGCGCGCTCCGCAGACAGCTCAGCCTGGCCCAGGGCCGCGCGCCGGCGCATCGCCGCGGCAACCACTCCAAGACCTACTCCATGGAGGAGGGCACTGGCGACAGCGAGAACCTCCGCGCCGGCATCGTGGCGGGCAACAGCTCCGAGTGTGGGCAGCAGCCGGTCGTGGAGAAGTGCGAGGTAAAGAGCACTGGAGCCGTCCCAAGGCCCTGTGGCCCCCACCCCCTTGCGAATGCCGCCCGGAAGCACCGCCGGTGCCTGGAAAGAGCTGGCCTTCTTGCCTCGAGCCTGAGTCTGGATCTGGGGCTCGATCACTAACTTTGTGGTCTGGGCTGGCAGATTCTTTAGCTTCTGAGTCTCGGTTTTGCCATCTGAGAAATGGGGACCAGAAGGCCTACACCACAGACATGTTAAGAGGAGCAGGGGCCAGCCAGCCCAGTGGAGGAGTGGTTAAGTTCTGTGCTCTCTGCTTCTGTAGCCTGGGTTCCCCAGTTTGAGTCCTGGGCCTGGACCTACACCACTCATCAAGCCATGCTATGGCGGCATCCCACGTACAAAATATGGGAAGATTGGCACAGATGTTAGCTCAGGGCCAGTCTTCCTCACACACACACACAAAAGAGCAAACTGATAGTACCTACTGCTGGTTTCTTTACCATTCATTTTGACAGGCTCAGGGTTTCTACACCCAGTTACCCGGTTGTCATCCTGGGGATCCCTGTTGCTTAGACTACGATGTGAATGATGACCTGGAGTTATGGTTCTGTTGGGCAGTCCCCTTAGGCCTCATTCTTACTTTATGAACAGCTTTTGCAATTCAGAACCAGAAACTTGGTGCTTATCTAAGGCTGTGATTTAAACGTTTGTAGCTTAATATCATTTCCTCCCTCCTTTTAGAATATGCTTGCTTTCTTAGTAATTCTTTGGGAAACTTGCCCACTTCCTCTCTCTCCAGCCCCTCACCTCCCTCGTTGGTGCATCCGTGCTTCTATGTGCACTGAACACACACACACGCATGCATCCTCATCCCAGACCTGCTGCTTACGGTTCCCGTGGACAAGAGTTACAGCTTCCCTGTTGAGAGTGAGGCCTCTTGAGACACAGACAAGCCTGAGTTCATATTCCAGCGCTGGCGGTTTCTGCTGTGAGTGCTTGAGCAGGTTACTTAAGCTCTCTGAACTTCAGATGTCTTGTCGGTAAATTTGAGGAAATAATACCTGTTCACAGAGTATTCGTGAGAATTAAATAAGATGACCATGTAAAGCCACAAATAGTGCCTGGGGCATAGTACGTTTTCAATTATAGGTAATTTTTTAAAATTTTTAGTTAAATACGGATATTGCCTCTTTGTTCCATTTCCTGCCCATATTCTCTGAATGTTAGACTGCAGACTCCCTGAGGAGGAAACCCTTTGCACACTGTAATACGTGGTTCACATGGATGGGATTGTTACTGATGTTGGTGACACTACACAGTCTGTCACGGAGGAATAGACGGCTCATTGCGTGAGGCAGACTCAGTTCTGTGGAAGGTCTGGGACGTGAGGAGCCCTTAGACGGGAATGGTTGGGGAGAGCCCCGGGGATGGTAGGGTTTCTCAAACCTGGGTGACGTGTGGAGAGGTGGAGAGAGGTAGACGGAGGATATCCAGTGAGGGACATACATATGAGGTGGGCAAATGTGAAGCAAAGTGTTGTCATGGCAGGAAAGAATTCAGGACACGGACCATCGGTCAGTCGGGCGAACACAGAGAACCTGGGCGGGGAAGTGGCTGCGCTGCGTTATCATCGTTCATCCAATCAAGAAATCACCTGATTTCTTGCAGGTTCTGTGCCCTCAGGTTATGGTCATGGGGTCGGTTTAGAGCAGATGCTGGAACCCTGCTAACTAGGTGGGAAGGCCCAGGGGGAGGAAAGTTTATCCTGGAGTGTATTTATGTTCTTAGGATTCAGGCCTCCTTAAAGAACTAAGAATCAAGGAGGTGGAAAATAGAAAAGGAAAAGAAGGGGAGACACAGGTATATCAGAGAGAGAAAATGGGAGACTTCTCATCCTGCTGGAGTCTGTCTGGCCTGTGGCTTCTTTCCCCTGCTCAGTTTTCTGAGAGAGACATCCTATTTCTAAAGAGGGCTCTACCTCAAGTGCCTTGCAAATAGTGTGGGCAAAAGCTAAGTAGCTTTTGAAGCTGGAAGACATGAGTCTAAATCCTGGTGCACTCCTGGCCTGAGAGCCGTGTGGCACTGAGCAAGTTATATCACTTTTCTGTGTTTCAGTTTCCTCACTTGTAAATTATGGAGTAAAACCAAGTTCCTGCCTCATACTGTTTGAATGGTGACAATGAATATCACAACTTTAGGTGAACTCAGGTAGTTGTATTAGCTTTCAGTTTCACTGTGATTGATCAAAAAATCCCAAGTAACAATGGCTTTGCATCTTTTTTCTCTTTATGTTTAAAAAGTCTGGAGGCGTTTGGTGAAGGGATGTCCATGTTGGGGATGCAGACTTCCCTTATCTTTCACTCAGCTTGCTTGAGTGACATTCTAAAGGTCGTCTCCTAGTCCGTAATGACTGTCAGAGCTTCAGCCGTGTTGTCTGCATCCCACCTGGCAGGAAAGTAGCCGTATTAAGGTGGGGCGTATCCCCTTCCTTTAAGAACACGTCTTAGACATTTCACAGTCGGTTCCTTTTGGAACTCATCAGCAGAACTTCATCACTGGGCTACCTTTAGCCGTCACATAGCTGCAAGGGAGCCTGAAAAGATAGATTTTTATTAAAGGAAGCTATGTTTTCCGCTAACACGTTGGAGTTCTGCAACTAGAGAGAAAGATGTTACTATTATAGTGAAAATTCTGTGTCACCTGGGTGTTTCCAAACTTGATTGTGCATTAGAATTACATATCAAAAATGCGAATTCATGGGACCCACCCCAGACCTACTAATTGAGAATCTCTGGGAGTAGGTCCCAATAATATGATTATCAAAAAAATCTCTCCATGGGATTCTGAGATAGCAGACACTGGAACCACTGCTTTAAGGCAACGTAACTACACGATGGGGTTCTCTTTATCTCTGTGCTCTTTGAAAGGTAAGGTAGCAATTCAGAAAACTGTAACTTAGTTTTTACTCTTTTCACATGCACCTGAGAATTAGATTTTATTTTTTTCTTCTTTCACTGTGTTTCTTGATCATGTTACTTCTTAGACTCTTAAGAAGTTATTTTTGGTAGAATTCATCTGTGATGAACCCCTGGTCCTGTTCAGAGCTTCTGTAGATGAATTTGAAAGTCTTGATCTGATGGCATCTTATTTCAGTGTGGTCTCCTCTGGGTGCACGTTTACCTTGAGAGGCTGGCTTCATCCCCATTAGCAGTATGCTTCCTCTGTCTCCATCACATGGTGTCTTTCAAGATTTTCCTGAAAAAGCCGTAGAGGCAAACCTGAAATGTCAGTCAGTGAAGTCACAATAGAAGCCTCCTTTCCTCGCGACACTTCGCGGTTACAAGTGCTGAAGTCGCTCCTGACATGCTGTCAGAGTGCAGGGCTTCGTAACCAACGACGTTGCCATCATCTCTTGTTGTGCTGAAACTTCTCTGAGGTATGACAAGTATTTCTGAAAACCCTTCTGTAACGATGCAAAGGCTGTCAGCTAGGATATCCGGTGATAGAAGCACCGGGCCCTCGCCAGTCCTTGTGCCCTCTTACCATTCCCTGAGTTACGTGGCCTTCCCACGGCCATGCATTTATTCTTCCATGTTTCCCTTGTCAGGGCCAGGCTGCTTCAGTGAGGGCCTGGTTTCTGTGGGCCTCGGGACTTGGAGCAGGATGATTCTCTTTGATTTCCACTTGAGCCTGTGTGTGTACAGATATGTGTATTTTTCTGGCATTTCTGGTTCTGGTCTCTTCTGGAGTTAGCTGCGGTACAGGAGAAAAATCGCTGGAACTGCTCAGAGTTCCTGACCAAGAATCTTTGCTTTGCCTTTCGCTAGTCATGTGACCTTGGGCAATTCAGTTACTGTCTTAGAGTCTTTTTCATTGTTACAAAATGAGAATAATAATATGTTTTTCCCGTTGCTATTGTGAGGATGAAATGAGATAGTGGGTGGGAAACTAACTCCGTACAGATGTCACGTGTGCTTACTGTGGGTATTCAGGTTCCCTGTTGTCGCCTAATAAATCATCTAAAATGTGATGGCTTAAAACAATACCAGTCATTTTATTGGCTTTCATGGTCTCTCTGGGCCTGAGAGTCAGGAAGGGCTTACCTGAATGGTTCTGGTTTGGGGGCCCTCATACAAATAGTTGGCGGCTGGAGCTGGAACAGGGCAGGGCTGGAGCACTGGGTGCTGGCCCAGCATCTCTCTTCTTGTAGACTCAGGGCTCCTCCATTTGGTCTCTCTGCGTGGCTAGATTGGCCTTCCTCACAACATGGTGGCTCCAGGCCAGTCGGCTGCTTCCATGGCAGTTGAAAGCTTTAAGTGCAAGTATTCCAGCAAGCAAGGCAGAACAGAAGCCCGTTTTGTGACCTGGCTCTGAAATTGCATAGTGTCACTTCTGCTGATAGAGTAGTCTGTTAGTGGAAACAGTCACAAAAGCCCACCCACTCTGAAGGGGGAAGGGACACAAACCCCATCTCTCAATGGGAGGAATGTCAAAGAATTTGTGGATATACTTTAAAACTTCCACAATTGATATTGTTATGATGGAAAGTTCGGTGAATGGTGCTCTCTGATGTCAGACCACTCCTTAAAGAAGCATCTCTCTTTGCTTCTAAGCCTTGAACTTCATCTCTGCGGTGTGGCTGGCTGTCACACCACGCCATGGTCGCACCACATCTGTGACAGCCTCCTGTCTGTGGTCTCATATATCGGAGCAGGCTGGCCTTCTGCTTTGTATATCGCACTCTCTTGTAAAATTTACTTTTGAAAGCATGCCATTAAAAACAACAACAACAAAGATGCAACCTTCTCATTTTAAAGATGATGAAACTGAAAGCAGAGAAAACGAAAAGTTCTTGTCTAAGGTTGCTACAACCCAGATGACCATTCTAGCAACTCATCTCCTCATTCCTGTGTCTTCTGCCTTCTTGTCTTGGAAGAGGATAAAGGCAGTGCCAACATTTGACAGAGCAGAGGAAATTGGGCAGCTTTGAAAGCCCTCCTTTCAACAGTGGGGAAAGACTATCCTAGTTCTCACTTGAAGGGGAGTGGGAGTGAGGGCAGGAGGAAAGAACCTGGTGCCTGGCTTTTGAGAATATTTAAGGCTCAAGGCCGTGAATGTAGAGCCTCCAGCATACTGTAAACTTTCTTAGTAATAATAATAATAAATGATAATTGCTGATACATATCTACTACTTACAGGATTCCAGGCTGTAAGCCCTTTACATGAGTCATCTCAGTGAATCTGTGCAACAACCCTATGAGTTGATGCATTTCTTACCCCTCCCCTTTTTCTTTGAAAATTGGCCCTGAGCTAACATCTTTTGCCGCCATCTTTTTTTCCCCTTTTTTCTTCTCCCCATAGCCCCCCCAGTACATAGTTGTATATTCTAGCTGTGGGTCCTTCTGGCTCTGCTATGTGGGATGCCACCTCAGCACGGCTTGATGAGCAGTGCTAGGTCCGCGCCCAGGATCTGACCCGGCAAAACCCCGGGCCACCGAAGGGGAGCGCGTGAACTTAACCACTCGGCCACGGGCCAGCTTCTTAACCCCTTTTTATAGGTGAAGAAACTGAGGTCCTAAGAGGTGGTATTATATCCTGAAAGATGAGGAAGAGGTTGATAGGTGAGGGGAAGTACCGGGGCAGCCTAGACCAAGGGCACATTGTGGAAGCAAGAAAGCTTAGTGAGTCATTCCGCTTGATCATGGCATGGGCAACATGGAAAAAGGGGGCGGGGCGATGATGGCAATGACACTCATCATATCTGCTCTTATTTATCGTGCCGGAGTAGGTGCCAGACACTGAACTTGACATCTGTTAGCTCATGAAATCATTTTAACCCTCCTAATTTTATAGATTGGGAAGCTTAAGCTTAGTGAGGCTACCTAGTGCAGATCCAGGTTGTAAAGTCTTTTCTCTTTAATTGTGGTTAAAAACAAAGTCTGTACAAGGTGAAATTTACCCTCTTAACGAAGTGTACAGCTCAGTACTGTTAAGTACATTCATGTTCTTGTGCCACGGATCTCCAGAACTTTTTCATCTTCCCAAACTGGAACTCTCTACCGGTTATACAATTCTCCAGTTCCCCCTCCCCCAGGCCCTGGCACCTACCCTTCTACTTTCTGTTTCTATTAGTTTGCTTACTTTAGATACCTCGTCAAAGTATCATACAGTATTTGTATTTTCATGACCAGCTTATTTCACTTAGCAGAACGTCCTCAAAGTTTGTCTGTGTTGTAGAAGGTGTCAGAATTTCCTTCCTTTTTAAGGCTGAATAATATTCCATTGTACGTGTGTACCACGTGTTGTTTATCCATTCATCCGACAATGGACACTCGGGTTGCTTCTGCCTCTTGGCTATCGTGGATCATGCTGCTATGAACATGGGTGTGTAGATCTCTCTCTGAGATCCTGTTTTCAGTTCTTTTGGACACCCACACGTGGGATTGCTGGATCACGTGGTAATTCTATTTTAAATTTTCCAGGAACTGCCCTACTCTTTCCCATAGTGGCTACACCATTTTACAGTCCCAGCAAGAGTGCAGAAAGGTTCTGATTTTTCCACATCCTCGCCACAGCTTGTAAATCTTAATACCTGTAAGAGTCTGCTTCCTCCACTGGAGAATCTGACTATGAACTGCTCACAAAGGACTGTGAACATACACCCCATCTGGCCGTTTCTCACGTCCGCCTACCTCCCTCTCCTGAAGTGCCTCTGGCTTACTGTGCTGTGAAGCACAGCCTGAGATGGAGTTTCACCTGTAGACGGTCTATGAAGGCGTGTCTGTGGGGCCAGCACCTGGGGATGCTGTGGGGTTCATTGGGTGTGGCCACCCCAGGAAGGGGCTGACCTTGGAAAGGTGGCTTTCTACAGCGAGGCAATTCCTGAAAATGTGAGAGCTCAGGGCTGCCTGCCGACAGTACTCCTAGCAACCGGGGCAACACACATCTCATTGAAGGGGCCTTCGGACAGCGTGTCACAGCGTCCACCACACTTGGGTTATTGCAGTAGCTTCCTTGCTTGCTCCCCTAACCCCCATGCACACACATATACAGAGAATTTCTCTGACTGGCAGCTTGAGTGATCCTTTTAAAATATGTCACCTTATATAATATATAAAATAGAAGTCTCAACTCTGAGCCCTCCGGTGGCTTCTCTCCTCACACACGTGAAAAGCCAAGTCCTTACAAGTGCCTGTGAGCTCCAGAGGGTCTGCCCACATACCCTCTCTGGTCTCACCCCCTCGTTTTCCTCCTCGCGGCAGCCTCTTTTCCAGGCAGCTCCTCCCTGTTCCTGAAGCACACGAACCTCTGTGTATGTCAGGGTTCCTCCTACTGCCTGGAGCGCACTGCTGGATGCCTGAAGGCTCATCCCTTCACCCACTTCAGTTTTGCTCCGATGTCGCCTTCACAGTGATGGCTGCCAGACAACCCCAGTTTAAAATCTTCGCCCTACTCACCACCCACCCATATACACGCCCCTCTTTTTGCTCCGCTTAATTTTTCATCCTAGACTTAGCATGCTCTGTATTTTAATTATATATACATTTGTGTGTTTATTTTCTGTGTCTCCAAGTAGAATATCAGCTCCTCTGTAAGGGGCAAGGATTCAGTCTTATTTACTCACTGCTGTATCCCCAGCACCTACAGTTGGCACACAGTGGCACTGAATCCACATTTGTAGACTGATTGACTGTTTGGCTAACGTGTGTAGACCTTTTGGGTCAGCCACATCACCCAGAGGCCCAGTAGGTGGGGGTGTGACATGCGCCAACCATGGTGGGTCAGCATCGGGCTGTATTTAGACAACCCTCCTGCCCCAGACACGGGTCCAGCCTATCAATTAAACTTCTGTTGACCCCCCCCCCCCCCAAATCAGTGTCACCCTTTCATATGTTTCCCATGAAACATTTGGGTTTCTCATTCCTCGGGTTTCTGTTTTCTTGATAACACAAGAAAATCAATCCTAAAGCAGGCCAGGAATGTGCGAGGTGGAGAATGCTGGATGGTTCGTTCATTCGTGGTCCATTTAGTAGACCTTGACTGTGGAGGAGGCAGTCAGGGTCGCCCTGGAAGGTCGGCCGTTCCTGTCTTCACACTAGGCCCTGTAGCCCCTGAGTCTCCACTTTCCTTGCTGAGCCCCTGACGTCTTGGCTTCCATTACTGTCAGGAGACGTCCACTTCTGTTTTCTATAGGGTTGAGGTAGTTTTGTCTTTTGGGTCCGTGGCTCAGTATTGAGAGCAAATAGATCAGCGGTTTCCCAAGAAGGTAGAGGTACCCTGGAGGTTTATAAGATGCTTTTAGATGTCATGTTAGCCATACTTTTTTTTTCTTTTTCTCTTTTTTTGCTGAGGAAGATTCACCCTGAGCTAACATCCATGCCAGTCTTCCTTTATGTTTTAGTATGTGGGCCACCAGCACAGCATGGCCACCAGCAGAGGGGCGTAGGTTTGTGCCTGGGAACCAGACTGTGGCCAGCAAATCGAAGTGTGCTGAACTTAACCACTAGGCCACAGGGGCTGGCCCACTGCTTTTTCTTTTTTTTAATTTTTTTTATTTTAGGAGTTGTGTTTTGTTGAGGCCAGGTAGTGTGGGTTCAGTGGCAGGACTCTAAACTCAACCATGTTCCTTGCCACCGACTGCTGAGCCCTGGCACCTTGGGCAAGTTACTTGGCCATTCTGTGTCTCACTTTCTTCATCTTGAATTTTGGAAAACCGTGGATGTTAGGAAAACTCTGTATTTAGACATTCTAAACCCCTCCTTTTATAGAGGAGTCACTGAGGATCAGAAAGGTTAAGTAACTTGCCCAGGGTCACCCAGTTGACCAGAGGCAGAGCTGGGCCATCATCCGGCTCTCCGGATTTCCGGGGCTGTGCTCTTTGTACAGTGGGAGAAGCCTGCATCCTGCCCTCTCCTCCCCTTGTCTTTCCCGTGCCCTGGAAGAGCCGTGAGTTCCAAGGCCTGGGGAGAGTGAGCGTGGCTGGAGGGTGAATGTTACCTTTAGTTGTTTTATACAAATGAAGGGGAAGTGGTGTTCTCCATTGGAGACGGATTGGAAGTAGATTCTGTGAACATCCCTCACGCTCTCTCAACATAGTCACAGCTAACATCCATTGAGTTTTGACCAGAGACACTCCTCAAAGCGCTTAGATAGAACAGTGTTTCTCTAAGTGTGGTTCCTGGACCAGCATGAGCATCACTTGGATGCAGGCAGTCCGCAGGCCCCCGCACCAGATGTCCTGAATCAGATGCCCTGGGGGAGGGCCCAGCCCTCTGTTTGAACCAGCCCTCCTGGGATTCTGCTGCACGTCTGAGTTTGGGAGCCACCTTGTCCTCAGCAGCCCTTGAGCGTGAGTAGTAGTATGTCCCTGTTTTACAGATGAGGAGGTTCAAGTGGGGAGATGCTTCTCCTTAGGAGGTTTATGCCTTCAGTAAGCATGAATAAGCATCAGTTCATTAGGTGCACCTTGTTGCGCTCACTTGTCTGATCTTCCCAGCCCCAGAGCACCCATATTTATCTCCATTTTACAGACGAGCCAGTGGGGCTCAGGGATGTTAAGTAACTGATCCAAGGTCACACAGCGACTTAGCTTTGAAGTTGCAGCTCAAACCCAGGTTTCTTCACTCTTGTCAGTTTTCCCCACTAACCTGCCTCTGTCTCTGCCCCCAGCTGTGTGTTTCTCCCAGGCTGCCAGGGTAGCATCTGTCCCCTGGGAGGCCTTGCCTCCCCTACCCCTGCCCCCTGTCCCCAACACAGGAGTCTGCAGCTGCAGTCCAGAATCTGGGCTGAGCCTGACTTTTCACAGCACATCAGATGCCCGTGTTTGAATCCGTTGTTCCTCTCTCGGGCAGTCTCCCTAATATGAGATACTTTCACTAAATTGTGCCCCCAGGCAGAATGCCCTGAAGGGAACACCATGCCTTCTGGGTCGGGTCGCTGCTAATGGCATTGTTTCGGGGAGCGGGGCTGGGCTGAGTGTTGATTATTTCTGCCAGGGCCACCGCTTGCCTGTCGTCCCTTAGTTTGGTCTGAATTTCTTTTGGGACCCTGATACTTTTTTCCCTACATCCATATATGAGAAAATAACCCTATGGGGATTTTTCCTGGTTTGGAGGAAGGGTGCAGAACATGGAGAACTTTCTTTTTCCGGATTCTCGTGAGGACTGACGAGCACAGAGTTACAAATCCCAGCTGGTCCTGAATGTCAGGCGTGACGCCCTGGTCCAGTCCTTAAAATGCCCTCGCCTTCCGGTCACTCTGCCTGCATCCTCTTGGTCTCAGTGATGTAGACTGCTCTGGGTTACAAGGACACTGAGCCTGCCATCAGAGGAGACTTCTGAGTCTCCGATGGGTTGTCTGCTTTGCTGTCTTTCTCCCTCTTCACTCGACCCCAGCGGGCGAGGACTAGTTTACCCTTCTGTCCTCTGAGCCCAGCACCGTGCCTAGCACATCGGAGACTCCAAAAACACTCATGTCGTGCCCGAGTCCTTCCTGCAGGTCCTGAAAGTGCAGTCACTTCCTCGACCTCAGTGTGCCAGGAATGAAGGCCAGGCCACAGCTGTGGCGCCCTCTTACCTCTGTCTTCAGGCATGGCTTGCTGACATGCCACGTGTTCTGAGCACCATACTCAGGACCAAGGGGCTGAGCGGGAAGCCTTCCTGGCTTCCTTAGAACCTTGCGGTCCATGTGTCTGAGAACTTGGTCGATCTCGGTAAAATTTATAAATAACAGTTTGGATATTCTCGAGTCTGTGACAGTGGTGCCCTCCTGCCTTGTGTCACGTTAGGGGTCAGCAATGTATCTGTGAATGCTTCAGAGTCTTCACTGCCTCCTTTCCAGCCACCAAGACAAATGGAGGTTGAGGAAGGGTCATCGGAGTTGGTCAGATCCTGGGAGGAAACAGATGGCACATTCGAAAGGCGTGGGCAGGGTTAAGGGGAACGGATGAGGGTGGTGAAGCTTCTAGGAAGAGTCTCTGCAACCCCTGGGCCTGAAGGAGTGGGAGGCGGGAGGCCTTATGGAAACCCAGCAAGAATGGGAAGTGTGGGAGAGGGATTCTGACGGGAGTGGGGGAAATTGACCTCTCCTTCCTCATGCCCTCGGGACTCCTGCTGGGGCCTCCCATTGACCGAACTCAACCAGAAACCAGAGGCCGTAGGAGCCCAGTTAATTTGGTCTATAAAGGTCAGGCTCTTGGGGCACAGAGCAAGTTGGAGAAGGGTGGAGAGTGAGACTGGAGAAGCAGATAAGAACGTCATCCCCCCTCCATCCAGTCTTTGTCACCAATAAAGGCAGGTATGGCATCTCTGAAGTATGGGGAGGAAGGCTTTGTTCATGACCAGGCCAGTCAGTGATCTGATGTCACAGAATCTGATATTCAGACTCTTCCCTTTGATGGAAGGAATATGCAAGTAGCTGTGGCCATCTTAAGCCACGGCACAGTGAGAAACTTGAAAACCTGGACTTCACAGCCTCAAAACTGAAAGTTATCATGGTGAGGCCATTTTTGTGACTCTCCTCTTCAAGGAACATTCACCCCTATTCCCTACTCTCCCCATGCCTATCCCAACCCCACCCTACTCTTCGATTCTGCACCTTCAAGATTTGGACCACCCGAAACTCTTCCAAGAGCATATTCTTGACCCTCGGATTTGCTGCTCTCATGGGCATCATTTTCTCGTCATTTCTTCATGCTTTACACAGTGACAGTTGCATCTGAATTATAGTCTTTTATCCTGAGTCTTTTGGACATGTTATCCGGAGATAAGCGATGGAGTCTTCGTTTTACAGGTGGAGAAATTAAAATATGCATAAATTAGACCGAGAAGAGGTAGCATTAGTACCCTGAGGATCCGAGCTTTCCCACACCCTGCTGTCTTCTTCGTAAAAACAGGATTCTGTCACAGCAGCTCTCTTGACCTTTGGGGCAGGATCATTCTTTGTTGGGGGACTGCCGAGTGCATTGTGGGATATGGAGCAGCATCCCTGGCCTCTCCCCATCAGATGCCAGTAGCCCTGCCCATCCCCAGGAGTTGACAACCGGAAATGACTCCAGAGGTTGTCAAATGTTCTAGGCGGGGATAGGGAGTAACTTACCCTCTGTAGAGAACCACTGCCTTGTAGCAGAGTATTTTAAGATCCTGGGCATCAGAGATTGTGAGTTAATTGGTCTGAGGTGGGGCTGGGGTACAGCACGCTTTTTGAAAATCTTTTGGGTGTTTCTCATGCCTCACCAGGGTTAAGAATCTCGGCTCCAGAATCTGAATCCCTCTCTCTCAGCCTGAGTTTTCTCAGCTATGATACTGAGATAGTGACATTATACCTGTTTTATATAGCCATGAAACTGAGATCTCATAATCTGTGTAACGTGTAAGCACAGGAACTGGAATGTAGTCATTTGCTCAATAAGTGTTAGCTCTTCTTTCTCTCTTTCATCTCCCCTCATCTTCTTTCTTGACCCCCAGGTACAGCAGCAGTGGAGAGACCCTGTAGCCCTGATCCAAGGGTGGAGCTTTGCACATTGAGTGTGAGGACTGAACACATAAGGGAGCTGAGAGTAGAGAGGGATGCTCGTTCAGGGAACCAGTACAAGGTGGGGCTGATAGGGCGGACTGGGACCCTCCATGAGGGCGAGGAGCATGTGTCATGGGTGTGAGGCTCTGAGAATCCTGCAGGTGTGATGAGCCCAGGATGTCAGGATTTCTGAGACAATGAGGGTCTGGCTGAAGCTGAGGTCCAGCTTCTGGCACTGAGAGTGGATGGCCAAGGTGGAGTGAAGGCCATTGGAATTGAAGAGGTCAGAGATGTGGATTCAAGGCTGTGGGATGGTTCGTTCCCGAGATGGTTAAACTTCCCTTGGTGATGTCAGCAGGTAGGGGGGTGAAGTAAGCCTGGGAACCAGAAGTCGTTGTCCTGGAAGCCTGTGTGGGAATGACCAGGATGTTAGAACTGCCTGTGGAAGTGGCTGATTAGGATACAGGAGTCTGGAAGGCGTGCCATCGGAGGAAGGGCTATAAGTAACTCTGAAAAGGAAGAGGCATCTACCAAGAACCCTCCCTTTAATTTCACTGTTGGGTGCTGGCGGGCGCATCCTTGTTCTGCAGAACAAGGCTAGGGTGTGGGTCAGGAGGCAGGTTTCTATTCAAGGAAGGCTGTGCTTTAGTAAAAGGCGTGGACCCTCCGTTCTTCAAGCTGTTTTGAGAGAGGCTGGGTGACTTCCTTTATGGGGTGCCCTGGAGTGGTACTTTCCAATCTTTCCCAGGTCATGACACACCTAAAGAATAATTATATGGCACACGGAGGTAAGTAGGAAAGGTGGCTGATAGTGGAGGGTACCGAAAGCCTGAGGGGACCAGCCTTGCCTGGTAGCCTTGAGATCTCACTTGAGGAGATGGGTGTCTTCATCACCTGTGGTTCATTCACGCCATACCAAGGCACCCCATTTGGGAAACTCAGCTCTCAAAGACATTTTTGCTATGATTGGAATGCAATGTGCCCATCATCGTACTCTGCTCTTGGCGTTATTCCCTCATGTACTTCATGACATCCTGTGGGACGTGCGTCATGGCCCTAATGTTACAGTGAGTCACCTGACACTAACCCAAGTCACCCTAAGGTTAAAAGACGGAGCCAGAATTCATGTCTGGGGCCCATGTTCCTGGTACTGAGATGGTGCATCAGGTTCCTTCAATTCTGCCCAGGTTCAATCCTTTGAATGATATCCTGGTGGGGCCCATTGGTGAACCTTGATCCCTTTGCCCTGCTTCAGGTTGCCCCTAACCTGAGACATCTTGTGAAAACATTTCCTGAACTCTCTGAGCTGCAACTTTTTAAAAAAATTTTTTATGCTTTTTTTTGTTGAGGAAGATTGGTCCAAAGATAACATCTATTGCCAATCTTCCTCCCTTTTTTTTTTTCTCCCCAAAGCCCCCAGTACATGCTTGTAGGTCATACTAGTTCTTCTCTGTGGGATGTTGCCACAGCATGGCTTGATGAGCAGTACGTAGGTCCGCGCCCAGGATCCAAACCAGCAAACCCCCGGCCACTGAAGCGGAGCGCGTGAACTTAACCATTCAGCCATGGGGCCGGCCCGCTGAGCTGTAACCTCTCAGTCTGAGATACCTGATTGTCAACTCATCCTTTCAGGGCATATGTCTTTCTTCTCTCTTGTTAACAGTTGTCCTTGTCTTCCAGCTTGGAGGCAGGGGACTCACCATTTGCCTCTTTGAGCCTATCGCCATCTCTCTCGTCCCCAAAATGTAACTGAAAAGAGCCTTCATGGATTCCAAATGATGATAGCTCCATAAACCGATTAAAAAGGCCTTAATACAACTGACTCGAGTTATTTTCCACAGCTGCGGACTGTGTGCCCTTTGTTTTCTAATGATTCCTGACAAGAAATAGGGGCAGTTTTTCTTTTTCATGTGGTTGGAAGGACTGGGAAGGCCGCTTTCTGTCTGTCTAACTGCTCACCCTGTTTTCTTTGCTTCGCAGACAATCCATGTTGCTATCGTCTGTGCCGGATATAATGCCAGCCGGGATGTCGTCACCTTGGTCAAGTCTGTCCTGTTCCACAGGTGAGCGTGAGTGTTGTGCTCTGTGGGTTCATGCGTGTAACCGCCTGCCTGCGTGTTTCCTCGGGCAATGGTTAAATAAGAAGCACGTTTCTCATCGGTCATTTAAGCTGCCATGAAAATGTGATTTTTGTCTGAGACCCTGGGAAGATTATTGTGTTAATAACGTTTAACGGCAGTCATTGGGTGCTGTCTCACAGTGTTTAGAATTGTAGCTCTTAGACCTAAAAGGACGTTCAAGGATACCCCAAATTTGATGCTTCGATTTCTTCACTGGTTTCCCTTGCCTGACAGCCTCCAAATCTTTCCGTTTATGCATCCCTGTTGACAGGTTGTGTTATGGACTGAATTGTGTCCCCCTAAAATATGTCTGTTGGAGTCCTATCTCCCAGGACCTCAGAATGTGACTGTATTTGGAGAGAGGGCCTTTAAACAGGTAATTCAATTAAAATGAAGTCATATGGGTTAGCCCTAATCCAGTATGACTGGCGTCCTTATAAGAGGAGGAGGTTAGGATGAGGACTCACGTAGAGGGAAGACCATGTGAAGACCCAGGGAGAAGATGGCCATGTGCAACCCAAGATGAGAGGTCCCAGAAGAAACCAGCCCTGCTGACACCTTGATCTTGGACTTCTGAGAGAATGAATTTCTGTTGTTTAAGCCCCCAGCCTGTGGTATTTTGTTATGGCAGCCCTAGCAAACTAATACAGGTTGTTTATTCCAGTGTAGCCTGTCCAACCTCTGGGCATTTCTGACCATTAGAAAGTCCTGCCTTAGATTAAACTGAAATTTTCCAACCTATAGATGATGTCCATTGGCCTACTGGATCCCTGTGGAGCCAGTCCTACATCGGGTATGTCCCTTCTCCACCCGGAAGTGATCCTGCCACTCCTGAGTCAGCTCTTCTCCAAGTTCAACTCCTGCCACCTGCGTCTACTCTTTTATAGGGCTTTTCTTCTGTTTCTTCACTATTTCGATTGACCGATGTCTAGAAATACTTGGGGCATATCCAGAATTGAATCTATCGTTCCAGCCAGTGCCTTTGGCTCTGTTCTAAATTCTCACCAAAGGTTTGAATGGATCTTGTTCACAACTGTAGCCAACAGTATGGAAATGGATCAGATGACCGAGTCAGGATCCAGAAGGTTCTCAGTACTAGGAACAGTCATGACAAGCTCTCAGAGTTCAACGGAACAGAGATCAGTGTGAAGTTTTATCCCCGAATCCACCTGTCACTGGCATCAGCAGAGACGGGAGAAATGGTAGACAGCTGAGACGTGCCAACCCTGTAAGAAACTGGCATTCATCTTTGGTTCCACCTTCTCTCTCAGTCCCCCAACCAGCCCGTCTATTATCAGCCTCGCCTCAAGGTTCTCCCTCTTAAATATTTTTCAATTCCAGTCCTTCTTGTCTCCCCAGATCCATCCTCTCTAATGCCAGAACGATGTTTCACACAGGCAAATCAGATTTCTTAAAACCTTTCATTGGCTTCTCCTATGTCGAAGGGAGAGAATGGGACCTCTTTACCTTGGCACAGAGACTGTCGTGGATCTGATGCTGTTCTCGGCAGCGTGATCTGTCTCCTCTCCTTGCTGTGACTTCATGCTCCAGCAACACCGACCTGCTCCCACCCTCTCAAGGGGACCCTGCCTGTTGTTTTCATCAAGCTTCTCTGTCTGCCTGTTTCTCCCCTCCCACCTCTTCCCCTATCCCAACCTGGAAAACTCTTCTTATCCTTTAAGACTTCACAGAGGCATCATTTCTAGTGAGAAGCCCCCCTGAACCTGTCAGTCTGGGTTGGGGCTTCCCTTCTACCAGCCCATAGTACCTTGTGTGTCTTTCTATCATTCCATCTATTACATTGTATTTCATTTATCTATTCATGTTATATCTTCTGCAGTAGAATGTGGGACTTCAGGGGACAGAAACCATACCATATTTTTCAGTGTTCCCACTATCTTAACAAAGTACTTAACATGTAGTATATGCTCAATAAATGTTTACTTGTTTAACAAGTGAATCTGGGGGACTTTGTTAATAAATAATCTGAAGATATATTTATTCAATGACTGAACTAATATATCTAGCTTGGACTTAGTTTGACTTCACATTTATGCCACTATATAGTTGAATGATTTCCAGCAGGTCATTTTTTTTTTTTTAACTCTTTAGACTTGAGTTCTTATATCAATTAGCTTTTGCTGTAAATCAGTTCACCCCAAAACTCACTTGGTTGGAAGCAACATTTATTTATTAGCTTGGCTGTTTGTACTGAACTTATCTGGGTAGTTCTTTGGCTGAGGGCCCTTGCGTGCCTGCACTCAGCTAGTGGATTAGCAAGATATCTGATTCCCTGCCCTCCTGGGGAGGGCAAGGGGGTTGGGAGAAGTGAGCAACCCACAGATAGATCACAGTTAGTGCTGCGGGCTCTCAGTTCCTCCTCATCGCTCTGTCCACTTGGCCTTGGGGTTTCACTTGTACATCTAAGACAGAAATGGGAATGCCACATAAAGAATGCTGGAGTGGGGCTCTACCCCACATCTTTTGAGGGGAGGTGACACACTCTTTCCACCTCATCACAGGTCTTGTGTAAGTTCTGAGACCCTTGTGGTTCTGCACCCTTCATCTGCAGCTTGAAACCAGGCATTTTCTGGGCTAAGCATTAAATTAGGTGAATGGTTCTCAGCCCTTAATGTAGTTATTCCTTGTCACCACTGAAGAACCTAGATCCCTTTCAGATTGAAAAAAAAAAAGCCCCCTTTTTAGAGAAGAGTATTTGCATGATTACAGATAGTCAATTATGCTATTTCTCAATTATGGCAGATTTTAAGGGCATAAAAACTTCTGGTGGTGTTGGGTATAAATATTATCGCTGTTGCTTTAGCTACAAAACAAGTGATTCCAATAGTTATTGAAATGGTAAGAATCCTGTTGGGTATAAACTTTTACTCCTGCAGTAACTGTGCAGCACAAAGATGTTAAATTTAAAAATAGCAGTAGTTTTATTCTAGGTTGCTGATGGCATACCATACTCACACGGAGGCATGGGGATTTGAGAAGAAGGCAAATTCTTACGATGTGTTACGAACATTCTACGCCCCACGTCACTGACTACTTGATCTTCTTGGACCAAATCACCACTTAAGTCCCTCCCATCCCTGAAATTCTCTAAATGAGAATGATTCTGTGAATTGATATGCTAGTGATAATGAGTTGAGATATGAAGACAAAAGACTTTTGAAAGACTTTCGGCTCAGAAAGTCCAGCTATAAATAGCTTCATTGCTTCCAGAGCACGTTATGGGGATTAACTAATACATGATTATAAAATACTTTGACAAATGAAGTACCTTCCGAATGTTATTAATAAAATAATAATAGTGGTGCTGGATGCTTCTTTTGGCTTTCACTGTTAATTACAGTAATTAGATTTATTTTTCCAGACAAGATTTTCAGCAAATTTTTATTTAAGGCTGGCTTTGCTACATCAAATCAATTTTACTCCTGCAGTATGCCTGTGACAGTGGGTACACTATATTTTAAAAGATAGTAAAAGAGGGATATGAACGCTGTCATACACTGATGCTGGGACTGAAAATTGCTGTAATCTTTTGGAAAGAAAGTTCAAAGTATTCTGCATGAGACCTTGACCCTATGTAACTACTTTAAGGACTCTTATCTTAAAGGGATAATCTTAGCTACAGAAAAAGCTTTTACAAAACATTACTTATAATCATAAAAATTGGTATAATTCTTAGAAACAGGAAGACTATTGCATGTCGTGTTGGGGGTGGTTGAAAGAAAAGTGATCTTGCTTTCATTTTTCTCTTTACCTATCCTTTTGGTCATCTCATTATGCAACCTCTATGGTGAAGAAAAAAGGTGGATGAGAAAAAAATAAATACAGGGTATGTGTGAGTGAAGGTCTCCCTGCTAGAAAATAGCACAATATGTGTCTGTGTCACTTAGATGGAAGGATATTTACAGAAAAATTTGGGGCATGTTTGTAACTCCAATCCTAATTGCAAATAAACTGGGAAATATGGCTGCTTTTCTGGGAAACTGAGCTTTTAGTGAGCAGAAAAAAAATATGTTTATTTAGTAACTAAGTGTTTACCTCCTGGGCAGGAAGGTAGACCAGCTTGTAAAAATGTAAGGGTTGTCCCTTAGGATGATCTGCTTACTCTCACACTCTGCAGCCCTGTTGGTGGGAAGAAGCTGGGTGGTCTTCCTTACTTTGCATATCAAACAACTGTTTTGTTTCTGTGGGTTTTTTTTGAGGAAGATTGGTCCTGAGCTAACATCTATTGCCAGTCTTCCTCTTTTTGCTTGAAGAAGATGGTCCCTGAGCTAACATCTATGACAGTCTCCCTCTGTTTTGTATGTGGGATGCTGCCACAGCATGGCTTGACGAGTGGTGTTTAGGTCCGTGCCCAGGATCTGAACCTGTGGACCCCAGGCCACTGAAGGTGGAGTGCACGAACTTAACCACTATGCCACTGGGCCAGCCCCCAGCTGGGTTTTTTTTCAACTTCACTTGTGCCCCTGAAGAACATGGAGGATAAAATAGCATATTGGTGACTGTATCTGCCTTGAATTGTCATCTTGCTTCTTCAGGCTTAAACTTATTATAGAAGCAGATTGTGAAGAAAGGAACCCAGAATTTAAATCAAACAGAGAAACAGGAGCAGGTTCTGATTCTGGTCTTGCCATCTGTGAGCTGGGTGACCCTAGGCAAGTCATGGTACTTCTTAGAGCTTTGGCGTGTTGCCCAACCTCACCTAAAGCCCTGTTTTGAATATCAAGAGAGAGAATCTATGTGAAATATTTTTGTATAGTATTTATTTTACACTTACAAATGCAGTTCTCACTCAGCATCAGGCTCTCTTCTGTGATTTACAGATATTAATGCATTTAATGCCTATGTGACCCCACGAGGTGGGTACCGTTATTATGTCCATCTTACAGACAATGAAACTGAGGATGAATGTGTTGAGTCATGGCTCATGGTCACAAAGAGGATGGGCAGGGCTGGGTTTGAACCCAGTCAATTTAGCTGCAGAATCTGAGCTCTTAACTAAAAACAAAGTTACCATTTGGAATATCATTATTCTCATTTTTATCTTTAATCATCATTTTGGGGGACCACGCAGACATTGTTATCATTACTGTGATCTATATAATCATCTTCATCCCATGCCAGGGATGTATTTTTGAGGTGCTGAATAAGGCCTGGACATTAGCATTCTAGTAAGACTTAAGAAAATAGCATGGAAAAAGAAAAGAAAAAAAACGATAACTATATGAGGTGATAGATATATTAATTAGCTTGATTGTGGTGATTATTTCACAGTGTCTAGCTATATAAAAACATCACCTTAAACGTTTATTATATGTTTAATGTACACCTTAAATATACAATTTTTTTGTCAATTATACCTCAAAGCTGGGGGGAAGAAAAGAAACTAGCATAGACCTGTAGAATCTGTGCACAGGTAAGAGATCTGTGCTATTTGGTCCTGCACGTATATGTGAAACCAAAGAGAACTAATTCTTGTGGTTCAGATGCCAGGTGTCACACAGGCCTTTGTATTTGAACTTCATCCCAACCCAGTACAGTAGATGCCATTGTCCCCACAAATGGATGAGGAAACTGAGGCTCGGAGAGGTCAAATAGCTTGTTCAAGGTCACAGGGGAGTAAGTGATGTTCCTGGGTTTCCAGCTCTAGCAAAGCCTGGAATCCGCGCTGCTTTTACTACACCACGAGGCCTTTTGATTTTTCTGGAAAGTTGCTCTGTTCTTCTCCCATGGAGAACTTTTCTGACATGATACTGACTTGTCTTTCAATTTACCCCCGTTGTCAAGGCCACTTGTCCTCCCTCAAACCAAGAACTCACACTGACAAACCCTCATTCTGGCTGCTCTGTTTTTCTGCAATGAGTTCTGTTAAATCTCTGAGTGTAACAGAGTCCCTGAGCCTTCGAGTTGCTGTCACAGGCTCGTTCTTTTTCTAAAATTGCAATTCCGTTATAAACTTAATAATTAAGGATTATTTCGGCTCAGGTGTCCCTGTATATTTTAATAAAAACAGACCCTGGATTGCCTTGTAGGGGCCGTGCCACATTCTAGACAAAATAAGAAAGGAGAGGCAGGGAGAAAGCTGGGGTTTAATCATCTCTGCCTCTTTGTATTACCATATTTATTGCATCCCAACCTGGAACAGGGGAGCAGTTAAGGAAACCAAAGGCAGCAGGAGTGTTGCTCATTACGAGCCAAGTCTGCAGGCTCTGCTGAAGCTGAAGCATATACTGGCTTTCTCTTTGCTGTGAGAGTGTGATTGGGTCTGAATATTGAACAGGCCTAATGTCTGTGTTGTTTGAAACCAGGCAAGCTATGTGAGGGACCTGTTGTGTATGGAGATGTGGACCCAAGCCGGCCTGTTCAGGTGGAAGCCTTTTCTCATAGACTTAAAGCATGTTCCCAAAATGCATAAACTTGTGACTGGTATAAAAAACTATTTTAGGGAACCGGGCCTGGTGGCTGAGTGGCTGGGTTCATGTGCTCCGCTTCAGCGGCCCAGGGTTCGCCAGTTCGGATCCTGGGTGCCGACCTACACACCGCTCGTCAAGCTGTGCTGTGGTGGCATCCCACAGGGAAGAACTAGAAGGACCTACAACTAGAATGTACAAGTATGTACTGGGGCTTTGGGGAGGAAAAGAAAAAAAAGACTATTTTAGATGTTGTACAGATATAAAATTAAATAACATTGGATCATATATGGAGAAAATTATTCCTTTTGTGATTCTTAATGAGGTCTTGCTATCTTCCGTTGGTGACATTCCCTTTGGTGAGCTATGTCCTGAACATCTGTCTAACTCTTGCTAATTTCCCTCTGAAATAAAAGAGAATAGGATGGAGGTTCCTCACCTTTGGCTGATTTTGGAATTTGCAGAGCCTCTCATTAAAACCATTTCTTACCTTCCTGAATGCAAATCAGAGAAGTCACACATGGAGAATGAAATCTGACCTTTATTGCCTTTAGTCCTGAGTTGTAGGATGTTCTTTTAGAGGTGGGTACAATCGGGCTCTCGTTTTTGTCCCCATGAATTGGATTTACTTTCTGGTCAGAGGCCCACTTGGACAATTGCAGGCCTTTCCCACGTGGGCAAACCATTTACTGTACAACAGAGCTCTCCAAGAAAGAAGCCCAGAAACAGCTGAGCAGACCAGGCCTAATTCTTTCTCCCAAACTCGTAGGTCAGAACGTCACTCCCCATCTCTGGCAAACCAGTAAGTTTTGGGATGTCATTCACGTACCATAAAATTCAGTCTGTAAAAGTATACAATTTGGTGGTTTTTAGTATATTCACAGAGTTGTGCAGCCGTCACCAGTATCTAATGTTAGACTCTCTTCAGCATCTCAAGAAGAAACCCCCATACCCATTAGCAGTCACTCCCCATTTCCCCCTTCCTTTATCCCCTAGCAACCGCTAGTCTACTTCCTGTTTCTATGGATTTGTTTATTCTGAACATTTCGTGTATAGTCGCGTGTCACTTAACGACAGGGATGCGTTCTGAGAATTGCATCATTAGGTGATTTCGTGGTTGTGTGAACATCATAGAGTGTACTTACACAAACGTAAATGATCTAGCCTACTACACCTCTAGGCTTTATGGTAGTAATCTTATGGGGGCACTGTTGTATATGGGGTCCGCCATTGACCTAAATGTCTTTATGTGGTGCATGAGTATAAATGGAATTGTATACTGTTTGGTCTTTTGTGACGGGCTTCCTTCACTTAGGATAATGTTTCAAGGTTCATTCACGTTGTATTATGTGCCAATACTTCATTCCTTTTCATTGCTCAGTAATATTCCATTGTATGGATATTCCACATTTTGGTCATCTGTTCATCAATTGGTAGCCACTTGGGTTGTTACTACTTCTTGACTATTATGAATAATTCTACTATATAGGTTTGTATACAAGCTTTGTGTGGACATACGTTCTCATATGTTTTTTATATATAACTAGGAGTAGAATTGCTCAGTAACTCAGCAGTAGTAACTCTGCTTAATTTTTTGAGAAACTGCCAAACTGTTTTCCAAAGCAGCTACAGCCATTTTAAAATTCCACAAGTAACAAATGAGGGTTCCAGTAGCTCCACATCCTCACCAACACTTGTCGTTGCCTGTCTTTTTTATTTTAGCCATTTTCATGGGTATGAAGCGATGTCTCATGGGTGACTAATAATAAAGATGTTGTGCTTCTTTTCTTATGCTTATTGGCCATTTGTATATCTTGTTTGAGAAATGGCTGTTCAAATCTTTTACTCAGTTTTTACTCAGCTTACTTCTTTGTATTGTTTGAGTTGTAAAGATCTTTATATATAATGGCTACAAGTCTCTTATCAGACATATGCTTTGCATATATTTTCTTCTGTTCTGGGGTTATCTTTTTCTCTTTCTTGATGGTGTCCTTTGAAGCACAAAAATTTTTAATTTTGATGAAGATCAGCGTATCTGTTTTTTCTCTCATTGTTTATGCTTTACTGTCATATCTAAGAAACCATTGCCTAAGCCAATGTTAAAAGATTTACTCCTACATTTTCTTCGAGGTGGCTTTTCACCTAGCTTCCAGGTAATTATGTCAAGCTGTGAGGGCATTTGGATCTCTTTGGTAATTATTCCATTGTCCATTTATTCGTTCTTTCAATAAACAGTTACTGGATGGTTATATCTACAAGGAACTGTTATAAATCTGGGAATAAGATATTAACAACACGCAGCTCCCAGTGCCAAGACTCCATCCAGCAGGGAACAGAGAAGTGAATAGTCAGTGGATTATTACAGACATCTAAGTTTTGAGCCCTGAATTCAGTGGGAGGTATGAAGAAAGGCATGTGGCCCAGGGGAATGGCTTCCTCAGAGCCGTGGTGTCTAAATTGAGAACGGAAGGCTGGAAGCAGTTAGCCAGCAGTGTGTGGGTGGTGGAGGAAGAGACGACAGCATGAACACAAGCCTGCAGGAGAGCATGGCTACTCCTGGCACTGCACCCATGGCCAGGAACTTTCTAAGCACTGGGGTTGTTGAGAGTAAACAGGAGAGCAGCTCCTTTGTGAAACTAGAGCACCTCTGCCCTAGACAGCTCACATTCTAGTGGAGAGTGGGAGATAGACCTGCAGAGGACTATGGGGATTTCCAGTTCTAGTAAGTGCTGGGAAGAAACCAAACAGGGCAATGGGGCAGGGAGCGATGGGGGAGAGAGAGGGGCTCTTGGGATGGGGCGACCACGGAGGTCCTCCCTGAGGAGGTGACACTTGAGTTTACTCCTGAAGGAGGAGCAGGAGCTGATCCCATGCAAGCCTGGGGAAGAGAATGACTGGAGGGCAGGGTTCGAGGAGGGAGTGGGCAGACATGAGCCTGGAAAGGTGGACGAGGTGAGATCCTGGAAGGTCCTCTTAGCCCCATGCGGGAGGCTGGATTTCATACGTTTTACAGCAGCGGACTGTGTGATCATTTGGTGAGAGCACAGGGTTTCCAGGATGGAGGGTTGGAGAGAGCAAGCTCAGAGACAGAGGAATAGATTCATGAGCTATCACTGAAGGTCAGATAGGGTAATAGTTAAAATTTACAAAGTCCTTACTGCCTGCAAGTCACTGTTCTAAGTGCTTCGGTCCATCTGACACCAACTATGAGGTAAGAGCTGTTATTATAAACTCCGTTTTACAGATTAAGGAACTGAGACTCAGAGATTAAGAAGCCTGACTGTGGTCACATCATTAGTTTGTGACAGACCAAAGTAAGAAGCCAGACAGTTTGGCTTCAGGGACCCAGCTCCTAACCATTAGGCTAATCTGCCTCTGAGGACTTGCCACTGATTGGGTGTGTGGGATGTGGCAAGGCAAGGAGCCTAGATGATGCTCCCATTTCTAGCTTGTGAGGATGGAGAAGTGCAGCTTTCACCTATGTGGGGAATTCAGGAGGACGGGCGTGTCTAAGGGGCCAAGAGGACAGAATGAGCCCCTGCTTCATATCCCAGGCATTGTTTCAGGGGCTTGGCTGCACGACTCTGTGTCCCCATGGAGCTTACAGTCTTGAGGAGAGACAGGTACTAAGCACACGCTCCAAAATAGTCACTTGGTGTGTTAGAGTGGTTGTATTTGGGGCCGTCTTGATTCTGAGGGGTATGAAGGTGGGACCATCTGCTTGGTAGCTGGATTTACAAGTTAAAGCAAAAGGGACACGTTCTGGCTCAGACAGAAGCTCCAAGAAAAGTGGTCTGGATGATGTTTTCAGGTGCTTTCCCTGTGGCCACCGAGAGGTGAAGGTGACGAGACCCACATTCTCATGATGGTACGGAGGGCACCGCACTAGCAGGGCCCCTCTGCGCATTTCGTCTCCGGAGAATGAGACTCGAGCCGCTGCTGGTTAGCCTGCATTCGATTGCTGAGACAGTGTGGGCACCTTCCAGGGACTCAGTGGTCTCCTGGGCTGGGGCCCTCATGTCCTCTGAGTAAGTGTTTTCATAGTCTTCGAATGAGGGAGACAAATGAGGCACTGACCCCTTTGACAATGCAAGCACCTAGTCTTGCCCTAAAGATGAGCTGAGTTTCTTTCTGCATTTACTCTTCCTACTGGAGAGACTTTAAATGGACCAGAGGAAGAACATGCAGGGGGAATACCTCATAGGAATGCTTGTGGCATCCTCCTCCAAGAGCCTGTTCTCTCACCCACGCTGGTCCATCTTCCCCTCTGTAACCAGATTAACCTCCTGAATTGCAGCTTTGATCTGCTGCCTGCCGAGCGCCCCCAACCTTGTCTGGCTCTCTTTCTCTGAGAGAATGAAATCACGGTTCTTAGGAATTCACACACTCTGGCCCAGCCTGCCGTTAGGACTTTCTCTCTCTTTTTCTTTTTATCCTCCTTACTCCTGGAATACAGTAGGTGTCCAATAAATGTTGTATGATCCACCCAAATAAGACTATTATTCTTTCACGGACATGCTGTGTACTTTCCCTCCTGTTTCTTTCCTTATTCTCTTGCATCCTGCAGAATACCTTTCTCTATCCTCCACCTTTTCCCACCCAAAGGTTCAGTTTAATTGCCACAAAGTCCATGGAAACTTCTTGATTCTCCACTAGTGAGAAGTGGTCTCTTCCATCCTCACACCCCTGTAACTTTCATGCTCCTCCTTGAAGAGCCATCCCATACGGTCCTGGAGGTTGTGCACCATCCAACTGTAAGGTACCTTTCACTTACTGTCTCTGTCAGTCTATTCAAATGGCTCCCTGGGAGGTATGCCATTCCCAAACTTTGCAGTTGCGTGTGGCATCCCAGTGTTCTGGCACACCGTGTTCGAACATTTATCTGGTTGTTTGTATTCTTTCTTTCTCTGTCTCCACCAGGTTGATAGCTGCCTAAAGAGAGGACCCTGAGCTCATGCATCACCTAAAGCCCTATTATTCTCACATGTACTTGCTGCTTGGTAGCTCTTGGTTGGATGTTTATCTGTTCACCTCTTTTGTTTTTGTCTGTGGATGGAGGAACTAATTGAAAATACTTTATTTGAAAAGTGGTGCAAAAGCAGTAGAGAAAATAACAGTTTCCTAAGTTAATGTTGGTAATAGTTGTCTTAGTCTGTTTGGGCTGTTATAACAAAATACCGCAGACTGGGTGGCTCATAAGCAACAGAAATGTATCTCTCATGCTTCTGGAGGCTGGGAGTCCAAGATCATGGCACCTGCGTGGTCAGGTTCTGGTGGGGCCTGCGCGCTGTCTGCAGACTGCTGACTTCTCGCCATGCCCTCACATGGGGGGAGAGGGAGGGCTCTCTCTCTGGAGCCCCTTTTATAAAGGCACAAATCCCTTTCAGGAGGACTCTGCACTCACAACCTAAACATCTCCTGAAGGCCCCACCTCCTGATACCATCACCTTAGGGGTTAGGATTCAGTATATTAACGGGGGTGGCGGGGTACAAACATACAGACCATACCAATAGTTAACATATGTTGAAATCTTACCACACCAGGAAATTTACTAAGCACTTTGTATATGTCATTTAATTCTCACAATTATCCCATGTAACATTGCTTACTTGCCATTATTGTTCCTGTTTTAAGATGAAAAAATTGAAGCCTAGAGAGATGAAGTGACTTGCTTATAGTCACTCAGTAATTCAGCCAGGCTTCCAACCCAGACCTTCTGGAGCGGAGCCCCAACTCGGTACAATTGATGCGCAGTGTGCCATCGACTGTTTTTATCTTATGGTGAGGTTAACAGTGACACAGAAGGGGCGTGGCTTTCTTTTTCTGTCCCACAAGTGTTTGTTGAGCACCCGTGATGTGCGAGCCTCTCTGCTGGGCACTGGGGATGGAGATGAATAGAGGGTTCCTGTCCTCGGGGGCCTCACAGGGGAGACAGGGAGTCAGGGGTTTGAATATGTATCACAATGCCATGCTGTAAATGTTAGATTCACTTTTCATCTGAGATGCTGAGTTGGCAGGAAAAGGGACGGGCGCAAAGAAGATTTCCAGGAGGAGATGACTTCAAAAGGGAATTTTGAAGGGTGGATGGGAACTCACGGGACCTCCAAGTAGGGGGAGAGTAGTCCATGGAGAGGGAACAGCACAAGCAAAGATGCAGACATGTGGAAAGCATGATGTGTTGGAGCAAATATAAGTAGCTTGATCTGTTTGGTATTGTCACTCCACACCATCGTACCATCCCTCCACTGTAGATAAAAATGCAAGCTGGTAATTATGCAGGCTTACCTTTATCCATTCTCGATTGTGAGACTCCATTGTGGCTCCTGTGAGGAAGGTGGTTGTGCCAACAAGATATATGGACCCTCTGTGACTTTGACTCAGTGCCTCTGCCTTAGCCTTCAGGCAGATCACTGGCCAATAAACAAATACCATCACCTCCTCACACCACCAATCATCACGCAGGCCTACTGGCAGCTTCCTAGAGCGAAGCTTCTTATAGGGCAGACATGCCCCTTCCCCCGGGTGTAGGTGGTTTAATGGGAGCATTTGCAGTGTTCAGCCAGTGGGTCCCCTGGAGAAGTTGTGCCGTGCTGATTGCTTCTTCGATTCATTTATTCAGTTTATCAGCCTTGAGCACCTGTTATGTTTCTGGCAGGTTAGCCTTGGATGATAACTTCCTTCATTTTTAGACTCATCCATCCAGCTCCACCTGGCTTTGCCACCCTCACCCTAAGCTTGGTACACCCAGTCCCAAACCCATCTTCTTTCTCCAGTATGCCTTCTTGTATCTCCCATCTGGGAGACATCACCACCAACCCAGGAACCCCAGTGTAATCCTCTGCTGCTTCCTCTCATTTCCCCCATACCTAAGATCTCTTCTCCTGAAATCCCTTTGGATTCATTCTCCTTGTTGCTCCTCCTCAGACACTGTCTTAAATAGATTCTCTTTTCACATTCTGGTCTAATCTCCTAAATGATGTGTCCACCTTTATTCCCCTTATCTGTCCGCTCTCCATCACCCACCATCCATTCAATTCGCTTATTGAACTCCTACTATGTTCCAGGCACTAGGCTAGATCCTGGGGCTATCCATCTGAATATAGCTGGCATGACCCTTGACCTCCCTGAGCTCACAGTCAAGTGGGGATGGGGACAAGTAAACAGGCGATCACAACCTGAAGATGGGTGCATGGTGCTGAGATATTGTCTGTTAGGAAGGGCCCCTGACCTAGTCATGGGCCGTCAGGAAAGGACTGGGAGCAAATGGTGGTGGCCCTCAGAACTGAAGTCTGGGTAAGAGAGAACCACGTGCTGAATGGGAAGTGTGAAGGGAGAGGGAGGAAGAAGGAGAGGGCAAGACCGTGAGATTCACGAGAGCAGGGATGGTGTGTCTTCCTCACCACTGTGTCCCCAGCATCCTGCTCTTCCCCTGGCAGGTAGTAGGTGTTCAATAAATATTTGTCAAATGAGCATGTCCAAGATGGTTTTCTGCAGAGCAAACTGAATATGCAAAGGCCCAGGTAGAGAGAGCATGGTGCATGAAAGATGTGTGTCTAGCACTTAGGACAGGGCTGGGGAGCGACAGCACAGGAGGCTGAGAGCTCAGAGCCAGGTCATATTGGTCCCCCATGTCTCCCTGATGAAGTCCAGACTGTTTAGCTGGGCATTCATTGCTCTGCTTCCTGTGTGCTCTCATCTCTCTCCTCCTCTGCTCTAACCTTAGAGACCCTGCTAACCACTTCCTCCCTCCACCACACTCTCAACACACTCTGGGCTTGGGCCACCGTCCCTTATGATTCTCCCGGGATTGGGTCCCCTCTCCCTTTGACTGCGGTCAAAGTCGTCTTTATCCTATAGGGCACTGCTGCCTGAAGTCGTCCACATCCCTCTGACTCATCAGAATTAGCCCTTCTTTTTCTTTACTCCCATGGAACTTTGTGTCCTGTTGTCATCATCACACTGTCACGTTCCCCTTCAGGTGTATGTTTGATTGTGGATCGTCTCTCTAAATCGTACGAGCTCCTTGAGGTCAGAGGGAACAAGTCATTTTCTTCTTTAGATTTCCCAGAGGTGCTGAATCATAGTATTACAATGTATGTTGGTATTTTTACTAGCACAATAGTATTTATGAAGCACCTCTTCTGGATTGAACTATTGCTTTGTGCCTGGCAGTCCCTCAGAAGGGCATATCTGCTATTTATTATTATCCCAGCTGTGTTTATTATTGACATGCGTTATACATCGCACATATTATCTCATCCACTCGACACAGCAGCCTGGGGAGGAGATTTCCTCACTGTTTTGGGGGAGTGAAGCAACAGCAGTGCAGAGGTGTGGCGGTTCGCTTGAATGGTGTCACCAACGACTCTACCCTGTCTGGTCCTCAGTTGTCACCTCTGAGATGCCGAGTTTGGGGGATAGGTCTTCCTTCTCTCCTTTTCTGCTCTGACATCCTCACCAGTCAGCACTGGTTTAATAACAGGCCTGATTTACTTTCACAAGGGCTGTTAGAAACTGGCCGCACGTGGCGAATTGATAAGAGCGCTTTTGCGGCTGGAATTCAAAGGCCTGCCTTCTCCTCCTGACCCTCGTGCTTCTCCTTCTCACAGGCGGAACCCTCTGCACTTCCACCTCATCGCCGACTCCATCGCGGAGCAGATCCTGGCGACGCTCTTCCAGACCTGGATGGTGCCCGCCGTGCGTGTGGACTTCTACAACGCAGATGAGCTCAAGGTACAGGCGGGAGGGAGGGGCGCCTCCCAGGTCCCTCAAGATGGAAGCTCTTCTTGTTCATGGTTTGGTAGACTGCAGCCTTGGCAGCCACCTCAGCTCCCAAGTGGAAATGCCCAGGGTGTGACTGAGGTGGTTTGCCACCTGAATCTGATTTTGTCATCAAGAGCAGTCAAGCGACCACTCCTTTAGCACAGTAATGAATGTTGGTCTGTGCAGCTCTGGCCACCAAGGCTTTTCTGTAGAAGCTGGAGGCCATTAGCTTCCTATGTATCTGAAAGAGATTTGTTGTACTACTGTCTAGAGAATTCCGTCACCCAGTGAAATTTGAGTTCATGTTTTGTCATTCTCTGGTCGTAAGACACAGAGGAAATACCTATACCTTTACTGGGTTTCTTTTCTCATCAGTAGAAAAGGGATTGTAATACTAACCTCATGGGGTAATTAAGAGGCTGAAATTGGAGCATGTATGTGAATGTGCTTTCAAAGACTGTGCTGAATAAATATTAAGGATTACGATGTACTGGAGAGTTTCAACCAAATGAGACTGATTTGGTGATGTCACTCCCTTGCTTAAAATCCTTCTGCAGCGCCACTTTGCCTGCATCAAGATTGAGATTCACAGTCTGATTAAGAAGTCCTGCATATTCTCGCTCTTGATTCTTCTTCCAGTCTCATCTGTTGTCATTCCTGCAAATCCACCCTCTCACTTAGCTCTAGGAAAGTGCCTCTGGTTCTCTCTGCCCTCTCTCCTATATTTGAGCATTTGCGTATGTGATTCCTTCTATCTGACGTGCCCTTCTGCTTACCTTGTCACAAGTTTGCTCATCCTTCAGAACTCAGCTGCACTGCCACCTCCTCTGACAGCCTTCCCTGACTTCTCGAGGAAGGAGGAAGACATTTTTTATTCACTTGCCTGTCTACTACTTTAGTATAGAACCTTCTTAATGGGGACGGGGGTCGCATCCTAGTCTTTACTGTATTTCTGGTGCATCATTGGTACCCTGGAATGCTTGTGGATCTAACAAATTGCTGTTATTAGAGGAACATGTAACTTTGCAGTTACACGTTGATGCTGTTTGCAGTCACCTTGGGAAGAACTAAACACCTAGGTGAGGCTGATTCTAGCAAATTGCTTGTTCCCAACCTCATAAAGCCATTAGCTTTTCATTTTAGAGCCATAACATGTTAAATAGATCACAGACATGCTGGCTGGAGTTTCTGATTTGTCCCATATTTCAGGCTCTGAGGTTGATGGAGATGTTCAGAATTTAGCGTTTGGGGATGTTGTGGTAATTTGTGTGCCATTTGAATCTCTTCTGAGCTAAAATTGATTAACACTCTTAAAGAGGGAAAAACAAAATTTAGCAAATTGCTGTGCTAATTAAGGTGAAAGCAAGCCACTCTGTCTCCCAGGGTCTCAGCGCCAACGCCGTGGGGAAAAGCAGTGGTGGGGAAGGGCAGCATCTGGCGCAGAAGGAAGCTTCTGCTACCTCCTTCATCATCCTCCTTTCTTTTGGCAGCCGTGTGCTGTGTCCCTGGCGAGCCCGTGCCCTCTGCTTTTTAAGAGAAGTCAAAGTGGTTGCACAAACCCCAAGTTCATATCCTGGCTTGCCACTGGAGAAACTATCGGATTTGGGTTCTGAGCCTTGGCTCTCTCAGCTGTCAGATGTGGGACAGTGCCAGCCACCAAGGCAGGGATCAAATAAGATAACTCCCGGGAAGGCCTGGCCCTGCCTGAAATGCATCAGTCTTGGAAATACCCCATTCCCTTTGCAGCCAAGGCAACATGGTATTACAGTGCTCCTGAGTGCATGGCCTGTTACGAAGTCCATGGAGAGGTGGGAGGTTGAAGGAGTAAGGCACTAGGGGCTGTAATCTACTCCTTGAACCCCAGGGCTTCCGTGAGGTCTTGGAGGAAATAGGGGTGGGAGGGAGAAAGGCTGATACTGACTCTCGTGCCCACTGGAAACCAGTCGACCTGCCGCACATGATTTTCCATACTGGATTTTTATCCATTTGAATTGAAGATGCATGGCTTAAAAAATAAAAAGAATTTTAAAAAGTACAATTTGATATGTTCTAAAAGATACTATCTCCAGAGTCCTGTTCTCTACCCTCTATACCATGCCCTACAGCTATATTTTATTTCCCTACCAATTAAATACCTATCTCCCACAGTCCTGGATCCCATGAGGCTGTTGTCAGAATCCAGTGAGGACAATGAGTATGAAAGCATTTTGTCAAACATAAGTTTTCCATAATAATAATGATAACAGTACTAATAATTTATACATAGTCTCACTCAACAAACCACAGACCATGATCTGCCCATTCCTCCCAACCTGAGCCTCTCCTGCCTCATAGCATCGCTGTCTATCTACTTAGTTGCTCTTCCGGAACCAAGAGTTTGCCTTTGATAGGTCCCTTTCCCTACTGTGTCTCTAACCGTTCCACATCCTAGCTTGTCTGCATCTCCACTGCCAGCATCCTAGTCTAAGCATTTGTGATCTTTCCCCAGCACAACAGCAGCTTTTTTCCAGATTAGTCTCTTCTCTTCTGCTCTGCTCACTTCTCCTCGCCCAAATCTATTCTTCATCAGTAGCATGAGTCACCATTCCCAAAAGCGAGCCCAACCATGCCATCCCCTTTCCTCTGCATAAAACCTTCAGTGATTTCCCCAGGCTCTTAAGATAGAGACCACAGTCCTTAAGTGAGTCACATTTCCCTGCACAGTCTGGCTCCTGCCTCCTTCCAACTTCATCTTGCGCCACCAGCAGCACCATTGCCCACTCCCTCCGTCTCGTGTTTGCTCTGCTCCTTCTCTCCCACCAGGGGGCCTTTGCACAGGTTGTTTCTTCTATCTGTTAGACTCTGTACCCCAGCCTGCCTTCTCTTCCCCCACTGCTAATTAATTCCAAGTTCTTTGGCATAAGCTACATTTACTCAGGGAAACTTTCCCTGCCTTCCTCATCTCCTAGGGTTCCTTTGTTATATGTTCTCATAGGATCGCATATGTTTCTTCAGGACACTCATTGCAGAGTATACTCTTTTATGCCTTTGTGGGGTGTGCCGGTAAATGTCTGTCTCTCCCCTAGACAGTAGGCTCCAAAAGGGCCAGGATCATGTCTGGGTTTCATCACCCCTTTACCCCTAAAGCCTGGTGTGATGCTTGGCCTATGAGATTGTTTGCTAAGTGAATGATACACGGTAAACTCAGACCTGGGTCTCTAAGAATAATGAAGCCATTAGGAACGGGGTTATCTATCACTCTTAGGGCTCACCACCTTCCTGAAGCCTGTTGTGCCTCAGGGCATGGGTCAGCAGCCAGGTATTTGTCTACAGGTGACCCTGCGGTGGCCTAAATAAGGCAGCTCCATCTGTACCTGCCCATGTAACGTCCCCAGAGCAGCCCTGGGACAGGTGAGTGTCTTTCCATGGCAGGTACACAAGGAAGAGAACACATTAAAATGCCATCCATTAGCTGACATTAGAGAAGGAGGAAGATCAGGAGAGAATGGGCCCATGCTGTGTTCTGCAGCTGTGATCAGGCAGCACGTCAGACGGTACCCTCCGCAGACACACACACGGCTGCCTCCCCTGATGCCACTCGGAGAAGCCACTTGGTACGGCTGTTGGAAATGGCATTTCTCAGAAATATTCCTGCGGGCCCATTATTCTATCTCTTAGGCTGGAGAATGGAGTCATAGGAAAAGGAAGTTGATGAGGGATGGGAGCATGATTAAAAACGAACTGTGGGAAATTCCTGGTGCACTGGTACGCTTCTCCCATAATGACCAATTAGTGTGGATTTGCAAATGCTGATCGCTCAGCCTGCTTGTGTTTGTGGCCTGTAAAATGCTCCTGGGTCTGCTGATGTTTACACGGCTCATTCATTTCCGGCCTCTGAGTCCCCGTATCAACAGGCGACCAGGACCAACTGCGTCTTTGTGCTCCGAACTCCACTCAAGATGTGCAGCGTGGGGGGACGACACGTGCTGTCACTCACTTCTCACGACAACCCTGTGGGGTGGAGAGGGGACTTTTATTACCTCCATCTCACAGATAATTTATAAATGGAAGCACAGAATTGAAGAGTATTTGCCTAAGATCAGGCAGGTAATAAATGCCAAGGCCGATATTTGACTTTTCCCTTTCCAGATGAAATGAGATGAGATATGGGATCGTACGATTCAGGAGACACGAACGGGGAACAGATCTGAAGGAAAAGAGGGAGAACAGACTGTAACCACAGGGGAGTGACGTTGCCGCTGTTGAGTTGCACTTGAACCCCAAATTCCTGTCTTCAGTGACTTTGGATCCTCTGGGCTGTGGTGTAACATCAGTTGTTTATGGAACACTTACTTTGTTTCTCCTGTTTTATGTGGTTCTCATAGAGGTGCTCACAACTCTGTGGAGCAGGTGGTTGTTATCTCATTATACAGATAAGGAAACCGAGCTTAGGAGGTTAAATAACTAACCCCAAATCACATGCATAGCTAGGACACGGCAGCACCAGGAGTAAAACCCAGAGCTATCTGATGCCACAATCCATGCTCTTTCTCCTATGTTATATTTTCTTCTCTGTGGCCTGTTTTTTGGGGGTTTTTTTTGAAGATTAGCCCTGAGCTAACTACTGCCTAATCCTCCTCTTTTTGCTGACGAAGATTAGCCCTGAGCTAACATCTGCTGCCAATCCTCCTCTTTTTGCTGAGGAAGACTGGCCCTGAGCTAACATCCATGCCCATCTTCCTCTACTTTATATGTGGGACACCTACCACAGCTTGGCTTGCCAAGTGGTGCCATGTCCGCACCTGGGATCCGAACCGGCGAACCCCGGGCCTCCGAAGCAGAACGTGTAAACTTAACCGCTGCACCACTGGGCTGGCCCCTGTGGCCTGTTTTTAAGCTAAGATACTATAATTGCATCTAGACAAGGGTCCTCTAAGCTCTCAGTGGTGGTCTTTTTCTGGTTGTTCGTGAAGAACAAATGTGTTAAACATGACCCCTCCATTTAAAGGCCTACTGGGAGTGGAGCTTCCTGCTGGGGATAAAAGAGTACCACACTAACGATGCTGCTGAGCTTTGGGACGGCCCCATCAGTCTCACCCAAGGATCATTTTCTAAACTAAATAGTCATTACTCTGGACAGTTTGCCTTCAATCAGCGATACCTATCTTGCTAGATTTCAGACGAGACCTTGCATGTCTGCCAGCCTCTGATCTTGTCCCAGTTGGCCCAGAAAGTCGCCTTCCTGCCACACTGGGGTGAGGATGCTCCGAGCTCGTGAAGGGAAGCTGCTGGGGGCAGGAGCTGTTTCATGATTCACCTGTCTAGCTGGGAGCCCTAATTTATCTCCTTTTCTCTTAGACCCGATGCCTGCTCATTACCAACATCAGAAAGATCATGAAGCAGGATTCAAGACTATGGTTACAGAAAATATTGATGGTTGACTCTCAAAATTGGCTCCCTACTCGTTCTCAGTTGCCTTTGTACTGGTCCCTGTGGAGTATTGCAGAGGTTCTCTTTAGATAACAGCAATCTTTCAACACCTAGCTGTCCTTTGGGAGACAGCTCGGGGGATGGATAAACTGCTGCCTTCCCTCTCTGTTTCCTGGGAAGATATGCTTCCCGAATGATAGACATTTTCAGCTAGGAGGGACTGATGGTAACGTGAAATCATAGGGTCTCAGGGTTAGAAGGAAGCCAGTACTCAGAGCCTTTTTAGGAGAAATGAGGCCCAGGGAGGTTAAGCAACTTGCCCAAGAGCTCACATATGAATCTTTTCAACCTGGTCCTCTTCCCAAAATTGGGTGTGTGTGTTATGATTGCCGGGCCTAGGATATAGTTCAGAGAGACCACACTTGGTGAATACCCCACCTCATGGGGTGGAGCAGTTCTAGTTAAACTTCGCCTGCAGAAGAAAGATGGAAGACAAAGGATATGTCTCATGGAGTGCATGATCTTCCCTAAGGTGCCCTGCGGAAGAAGTAAGTTATGCGTGACCTTCAGAATTTCCTTGTCCAGGTTCACTATGATATGGTAATACTGAGAGTGATACATAGAGCTTAATTGTCTTTCGAAATTGGTAGCTCGAGCTCCCCTTTATTGGTGAAGATTAAATCCAATTAAATGAAGTTCAGAATGAAAAGCCCAGTGCTTGGCACATAGTAGGCACTTTATTTTCTTTCCTTCCCTTTCCATATAATTGTAGATGGATGTGATTAACCTCTTTAATCTTCTCCGTTCCAAATCTCCCATGTCAACACAACTTCTCTTTTCTACAACAGAGAAACAGATGACTGTTGACCTCTCATCAGAGGGTATGCATTTTGAGTTGTTTTTCTGGAATAGTTTATGGATGTTTGCTCTTGTTCTTTCTCTCCTTTTGGGTCTCAGATTATGCAGGAAGGCTGGCTGAGGTTAAATATTATGCCCAGATCTGGAAAAGTTGCCATCCTCCCTTTTTTTTTTATCCCTTTTATTGGTCGTTCCATTCTCCATGTGGTTTGTGAATATGAAGGCTGATTCTGTAAGGCCAGCAGTGCACCCCTGGCATTTGTGATGGGCTTTTTTCCTTCATATGTTGAGGGCAAGATCACAGATGGGACATGGATAAGTGAAATGCGTTTGAAAACATACCTTTCTGTATTTTGAAGACTGATCTTTGGCTTTTAACTATTAGACAGGGAAAATTGTAGACAACGAATAGAAATTGTAATCTGCCTTAGAAAAGAATCTTTCTATGTCAGTTGTACAGTTCCCTTTACACAGGCAAATGTTTCTTTGTGTAACAGAGTATCCTAGTGAATGGGCCCTGTCCCCTTTTGAGAATCATAAAATCTTAATTAGGAAGGAACTTAGTATTCACCTAGCATACCTTCCACTTTCTTCTATAATATTCTATGTAAATGGTCATTAATCTTCTGCTTTTGAATACTTCTGGAGATAAGAGATCATTACGCCCCAAAGGAGCTTGTTCCGTATTTAGAAATTCTATTAGAAATATTCACCTTGTTCTGTAATGAAGTCTTCATCTTTTTGATTCCCCCCTTGGTCCTGAGTATTAATAAAGACCAAATGCAAGTATATGTGTCATTGTCTGTTAACTCATCTGTCTTCCCCACCAGATAATGAGAACCAGGAGGGCAAGCCCTGTAACTTTTATCTCTATACCCACCTCTTAGGACAAAACTTTGCCGATAATGGCCTCCAACCAATGCATGGGTTCCATACTTTGGGACTGTAGAGTGTGTCAATCACTTGTTTGAAGACCTGGCATGTCTACTGAGTCTTCTCATCGTTCCCATTCCTTCAACTATATCTCAAATAGCAGTGCTCAAAACCTAGTTGACACTTATATATATCTTCTGATGTATTTGTGTAGTAAATGGTTTCCAAGTTGCTGCCTTTCTTGAGTGTGCTCGCTTTTGTCTCTGTCTCATGTATCTAACCGTTATCTGTGGTTCTTCAAAGTACAGCAGTTATTCCTCACCTGCGCATGTGACTTGCCCCACCAGGAGCTGTAATTGGTCTCGGCTCAGAGATTAAATTCATTTAAAGCAATTAAGTGTCCCCGGACCCACCTTTTCCCCATCCTGAGTATTGATTCCTTCCCATTTTCATTGCTGTGGTCTTCTTCATTCCCCTGGATAAAGAAGGTAATGCTTTCATGTACCTTATTTAATTGCGTCTTCTCAAAAATCCTGTGCTAGAGAAACAATGTTTTCTTTTGTCAATAAGGAATTTACCAAAGGAATTAGCAGAATGCTGCTAATCAGAGAATTTATGCTGAAATCTAGTTCTTCTGGCCTTCAGGGCAGTGCTGTATTGAAATCTCAGCTACCCAGAACTTGAGTTAGAAAAACACCAAACTTCCGTGATTCAAGAGTGTGGTTATAATGATGTATTTCGGAATATATGGACCTAAAAAGAAAAGAAAAGGGAAAGACAGACCAGAGGTATTTGATGGATAGTGAGAAAGTGATGGGCAGAGTGAAATGGAAATTATGATAAGGTTAGGAAATTTTTGCTGTGAGAACAGGAGTCTTTGGCCAAATATTTTGAAAGGATAAAAGGATGGATTTGGGGAGTGAAATCTTAGAGCTTCAGTGTCTTAGGTGACATATGTTATTTGGCATGTTATCCTGGGATGGAGTGACTGAGCTGGTGTGGTACAAAGTTCATGAAAATCGGGGGCTTCAGGCTCTTAAGGGTAAGGTGTTGGATGGTCCATTCATAGGATGATGAAATCCAAGAAAAATTGTCAAGAACTGAAAAAAATTCTATGCATGCAGATCAAAAGGGGCCCCTACAATCCAGGCAAAATCAGCAATAAGTTGCCCACATCAAAGTACCCCCTAGAAAAATATTTGAATTATAAGGATTAAAAAAAAATCCTTCCTTTAAGAATAGTAATAACTCTCATTAATAAGAATTGATTTTGTGCCAGCACAATAACGTTACATGCATAATCTTATTTGATCCCCACAATAAGCCTTGAGGCGAGTGTAATTATTTTCATCCATTTCCAGGTGAGGAAATGGAGGCTTATAAAAGAGACTTGTTGAAATTACTCAGCATTGTGGAACCAAAATGCAAATCTGGGAAGTCTGTCTCTTGAGTAGTGCTGTCCAATAGAAATATGAATCATATGTGTAATTTTAAATTTTCTAGTAGCCACATTTAGATAAGCAAAATGAAACAAGTGAAATGAATTTTAGTTATATATTTTATTTAATCCAATAGCTCTACAATATTATCATTCCAACATATGATCTGTACTTTTAAAAGTACTAGTGAGATATTTGACATACGTTTTTTCATACTAAGTCTTCAAAATCCAATATATATTTTCCAGATCTCCATTCAGACATGCTGCGTTTTAGATACTCAACGGCCACATGTGGTTTGGTGGTGATGGATGAGGAGTAAAGCTTGATTTTTAAGGCTACACTGTAATGCAAAAGGCAAGGGGTAGAGAGGAACATATTATGTTTGAAGAATAAAAAAATTCTACCTCAGCTTGTTCGCTATAATAATAAATGTCCTAATAAAATATCTACAGAGTTTTGAGCAGAAAAGATGGAGACCCAGGAATACCAGCCAAGTTCTCTCATGTTTAAAGGCAACAGAAAAAAATGATACGCTATACAAGAGCTCACAAAACATAGACCAGTGTATACTTCTTGAAGATTCTGTTATGTCATCTGCCAGCCAACCAAAAAAGTACTCAAAATGAATATTCAAGAATGAGGAAGTCTTGTTCCAAAGGGGCAAACAGTATGTACCGAAAGCAGTTACACATGGAATGATCTGTAAATAATTGTTTTAAGTCGGTTGCAAAGCTGAAGGCAGATGCCGAATGTTGCTCTTGAAAACAGATACAAATACCAGCTGATCACAGACGTTTTGAAACAGCTTGGGAAGTGTGGGTTGGGTTTAAAAGCTGCTAAGTTTCTTGTGTTTTGTGGGGTAACTCAGACGGTATTTTTTAACCCTTCACTCTGAAAAAAAAAAAAGGGACGATGTTTCTGGAATGCTCAAAGGTGACCTCTGTTAAAGTTACAAATTGGAATAAAACTAAGTTGTTGGAGATGATTATTGCAAATGAAACAAAGTTGGTATGAAATAGGAAGCAAAGGGGCTGGCCCTGTGGCACAGTGGTTAAGTGTACATGTTCCACTTTGGTGGCCTGGGATTCACCCGTTCAGATCCCGGGTGCAGACATGGCACCGCTTGGCAAGCCATGCTGTGATAGGCATCCCACATAGAAAGTGGAGGAAGATGGGCACGGATGTTAGCTCAGGGTCAGTCTTCCTCAGCAAAAAAGAGGAGAATTGGCAGCAGATGTTAGCTCAGGGCTAATCTTCCTCAAAAAAAAAAAAAAAAGAAGCAAAGAAAATGAGAAAGAAGAAAGTAATTATGTTGGAACATTAGCTATCCATTTCCCAAAAAAATGAATCTCAACCCTCACTTGATACCATATACAAAAATTAACTTGAAATTTACACCTAAATTGAAGAGCTACAACTATAGAACTAATAGAAGAAAACAGAGGAGAAAATCTTAGTGACTTTAGGTTAGGCAAAGATTTCTCAAATAGGATACAAAAAGCACAAACTAAATATATATACACATAAAGTGGACTTCATCTAAACTGACAGTTTTTGTTCTTCCAAAGACATTCATAAGAAAATAAAATGACAAGCCACAAACTGGGAAGAAAATATTTGCAAAGCACATGTCTGATAACAGATTTGTATCTGAAATCTATGGAGAACTTTTATAACAATAACAAGACGACGAACAACCCAGGTTAGAAATGGGCAACATATTTTAAGAGACACATCATCCAAGAAGACATAAGGAGAGGCAGTAAATCCCTGAAAAATGCTCAACACCAGAAGTCATCAGGGAAATGCAAATTACCGTGGAATGCTACTTCACACCCTCTTCAATGGGTAAGATTTAAAAGGCTGACAATACAAAGTCTTGGTGAGAATGTGGAACCTCTGGAACTCTCACCCATTGCTGGTGGAAGTGTAAAATAGTACAACTAATTTGGAAAACAGGTTGTCACTTTCTAAAAAAGTTAAACATATATTGACAGTATGGCCCAGCAATTCCACTCCTAGGTATTCGTGGAAGAGAAATAAAATCATATGCACACACAAAAACATGTTTGCGAATGTTCATAGCAGCTTTATTTATGGAACTCAAATGTCCCTCAACTGGGGATTTGGTATACAATTGTGGTATATCCAGTCAATAGAATGTTACTCTGCAGTGAAAAAGAATGAACTGATGATACATGAACAATATGAATGAACCTCGCAAGTATTGTGCTAAGTAAAACAAGCCAGGCACAAAGACTGCATGTTGTATGATTCCATTTATAGGGAATTCTTGAAAGCAGGACGAAAGTTAGTAGGAGCCAGAGAGTGCTGTGGTGGAGGCTCCCTAAACAGGGCCATGAGGGAACTGTTGGGGGTGATGGAATTATTTTATAAAGTCATTGCTGTTGTGGTTACAGATTGTATGCGTTCACTGAGTTGTACATTTAAAAAAGGGGGTCATTGTAATGTATCTAAATTTTTTCTCAAAGCTGAAAAATATTTCTTAAAAATGCTATGAGAGAAGCAAAACCTTAACATCATTTATTTTAATAAATATAAATTCTTTAAACCCTTCTGTTATTGGACAAAGACTTGATGTTTTCTTAAATAGCAGTATCTTAACTATGTGCTTACTATCTTCAAGAAGGACACCTAAAATAATTTATAAAATTTAAAAATAAAATTTATATTAGGATATCTCAGACAGATGAAACAAATGTGTGGATATATTAACTTCAGACAAATTCAAACATAATAAATATACTTAATTAGATAATTTTGAATTGTCAAGTGTAATATCCATAAGAGGATATAATAGCCAAGTTATTTTCCAAGTAGAAGGCTTTCAAATATATAAAGCAAAATGATACAAATATAGGATATATTGAGAGTTTCAGCCACTAAAAAGGCAAATCATATAGTTAATGACAAAGACAGTTTTAAAAATATAATCAATATCAAAGTTTGTATCCATAAAATGAAATAAAAATGGATCTTCAAGTATTCATGAAAAAAATTACATATATTGAGGGCACAAGAAAAATCTCATTAAATGTCAAACCATAAAAATAATATAGGCCTCACTCTTGGCCACAGTGCAGTAAAACTGTGTATTAGAAATAAACTTTTAAATGGGAGGTTCAGAATACTTGGAAATTAGAGGAAGGTGGTGAATTTTCCTAAATGCTTATTTAATCCAAAAGGAAGTAAAAACTAAAATTATAGCCTATTTTGGAAACAGCAAAAGAGGAACATTTCACACTAAAGTTTATGGAATGTGCCCAAAGCTGTCACTGGAGAAATTTTAATAGCCCTCAATGCTTTCATTATTCAGAAACAAAGATGATGATAAATGAGTCTCACATTCTACTTGGTAATTTAAACAAGAACAATGGTGTAGACGTAAAGAAAGAAAAGGGAAATAATGCTAACAGCAGAAGTCTATGAAATAAGAAAAATAAAAAACAGAAAATTAAAATTTTGAAAGCTGTGTTCCATATATAAGAAAATGGCACACCTCTGGCAAAGTTAATAATAAACAGTGGAGAAAATATTAATAAGCTAAACGATGAATAAGATGGTATACAACAATATACCTAGAAAAATGGTAATAAAGTAATAGTAATAACATTTATTTGGCACTTCTCATCTCCCAGATGCAGTTCTAAGCATTAAGTGTGGATTGTCTCATTTAATTCTCATAACAGCCCTTTAAAATTAGTGCTATTGTGATCCCACTTTGCAGATGAAGAACCTGAGACTAGGGACAACAGGAATGGAGCCTTCAGCCTGGCCGTGGGTCCGGGTTTTAACCCTTACAACACTACGTAAACCCCGTGCTGATTTATGAAAGCTTTGAGGTGGAATTCTGTGTTTCCTTGAGATAATGTTTGTGTTTATTGCTGCCCGTGACCCTGAGGCACTCTCAGTTCTAGTTACTTTGAGTTCAGTTCTCCATTTGAGGTTTGTCAGCTCTGACAGACGGCTTGAGTTCAGACCACATGCCATTGTATGATACACCTTCTAGGTAGTAAGTCTTAAGCCTCCTTTCCCCATAAGCAGCCACTTTTTGCCATCAAGCTAAAGACTACTAGTGTTTCCTGGCTTTTCTCTTCTGTGTGCTGGAGTTTATTTCTAGATCCCTTTTATGCTGAGAGCACAGGATTTGGGGTCCAGCTTTATGCAATTGTCTTCTCTCTGACTCCTTATTAAGCCAGATCACAGATGGACCTCATCTTCTCTTTCCTGTACCCCCACCCGCAGCAGTGAAAGCAGAAGTTCAAGGGCTGCTTCCCTGAGGGCAGCACTTCATTCAGGAATAACGTATAATCTAACTTTTTTTTAAGTCTGACTTCAAATACTTGCAGTTTTGCTTTTATGCCAACTTAAGTTATATATATATGTATATTTATTCAGTCATGTGTCACTTAACAACAGGGATATGTTCTGAGAAATGTGTCCTTAGGCAGTTTCATGGTTGTATGAACATCGTAGAGCGTACTTACACAAACCTAGATGGTACAGCCTGCTACACACTTAGGCTGTACAGTATTCATCGAATGGGACCACCATTGTATATGCGGTCCGTTGTTGAGTAAAATGTTCTGTGGTGCATGGCTCTATATTATATGTATGATTTCATGTACATAATAATTATATGTATTCTATATGTATAATATACATTTTAATATATACCATATATTAGTATATATAATATGTAATATATAATATATATTGCATATAGTATTGTATATACATATATACAATATGTATATACATATATCACCAAGAGGGGTTTTGAGTTATCGTGTTCACCATTTGACCTGAACTAGAAGTCTTCCCTCCCCGCTTCTCTCCCCATCGTTGTTTAGAGCTTAGTTTAGATCTCAAGGAAACTGTTCTTGATCCATCATTCTGTTAATGTTTGGGTTCCCTTGCTATAGGTCATCGTGTGGTGCTCTACTTCCTTCTTCATAACACTTTGTGTGATTATTTGTTAAACAGCTTCCTTGTATACTTATTTGTTAAATACCTTCAACTTGGTTATGAGTCTGGCTCATCCACTACAATGTGCAGTCCACATGGATGGACCCCCTCTGTTCTTAACCACCCTATTCCTATTGTTAGCATAATGCTTGCACATAGTTGACTCTAAGTACATGTTTGAATGGAGAAGTCTTTTTTTTTTTTCAAGATTTTATTTTTTCCTTTTTCTCCCCAAAGCCCCCCGGTACATAGTTGTATATTCTTCGTTGTGGGTCCTTCTAGTTGTGGCATGTGGGATGCCGCCTCAACGTGGTTTGGTGAGCAGTGCCATGTCCGTGCCCAGGATCTGAACCAACAAAACAGTGGGCTGCCTGCAGCGGAGCATGCGAACTTAACCACTGGGCCAGCCCCGAATGGAGAAGTCTTAATAAGGATGCTGAGACTTTTCCTCCACCCAGCAAGGAAGTGTCCCAGGAGCAGTTGCTTCTGTCTGTTGTGAATTTGAAAAGGAAAGAGATATCTTAAGTTCTAGGTATCTGTCTACCCTTGCTCAAGGAAGAATTTCCAACCTGTAGAGAAAGAATGGATTATGCAGCAAAAGACATTATTGTGAAGACTGAGCATTTGGGAAGAGATCAAATAGAATATTGCCAGATATAAAAAATAATTTTGGATTGATTAAAGACTTAAGTTTAAAAACAGAAATGTTAAACAAAACTGGAAGAAAAATATGAAAATTTTCACCTAAGGATGAGAATTTGTATATGCCCAAGAGAAATGGAAAAAAAAAAAAGTCAAAGGAAACCTCTAGTAGATTTGATTAATTGAAATGAAAAAAAAAGAAAGGGAAAAATTCTGAATGTCAGTCAGAACTGAAACAAATTTAAATTGCAAGTGATAAATTGGGAAAATTATGCTTGAAACAGACATAGCATATAATATATAAAGAGCTCTTACAAGTCAGTAAGAAAAATAAATAGACCAATGGGAAAATGAGTAAAGGATGAGAATGAAGGAATTCACAAAGGAAGAAAAGCAAATGGTTAAAAAGAAATTTTAATGTGACGACATCACTAATTATTTGAAGAAATAGAAAAATAAGCTTTTTATATCTAAATGTCAAGGCTTTAAAACACTGTTACCTAATGTTGGCAAGTATCCATTGGACGAAATCTTATGAAAGTGTCTGTTGTAAATTAACATCAGAATAGCTTTTCTTTTTAACAGTTTAGTGATATTTATCAAGATTCTTAAAAAATATATACAAGCAGTATGATGAAGAAATTCTTTGTCCTGAGGAAATAGAGATTAAGTTAAAGGATTTCATCAGGATATTATTCCTTTACAGAAGCAAAAATTAGACACACCCTAAATCCCAACATCGCTGAAAAGGTGGAGAGATGATGGTACATCCTGACAATGAGATGTTTGAAGCATTTCAAAATCACTTTTTTTTAAATAAGACTTTTATTGATTTAATTACAAGGTTGAATGTTGCTTGAATAAATGAAAATTAAAAATACTTGTGATATAATAAAGTTAAAAAAAAAAGGCACAAAGCTACTTCCTCCCAAATTTAAAGACATCTATAATTATTTAAAAGTGAAGAACATAATGGCAATATTTGATAGGTTCCCTCTGGGTACAGGGCTTCCAGTGGGGTTTTTTTTTACCTTTTATTACATTTTACAGAATTTCTATGGTAGCGCAGTTTTAAAAAAATATTCTTTTTCTTCTGAAAGAAGGGAAGGAGAAAAGAAAAGAGAAAATAGTGACTTCAAACGGATAGGTAACCAGAAGAGAAACATTGTTGTTCTCCCAGCCGATGGGCAGCTCTGCGTGTTCCTATGTGAGAACACATGCACTGTGGAGTCCAGCGCACCTGCGTGTGGGTCGAGGCTGTCGGGTGCCGCCATCTTTGTCACAGGAGCTTATGGGTGAGAATTTGGTTGGAAGAGCACCCAAGAAGTTCTTGGGGCTTTGTATGCATTGACAAGCCTCCTCCTTTTATTTAGATCATATTTGCGGTGTCTTTGTGGGACAAGTAAAAGAGAATAATGGGGAGAGAGGTCACTAAGGACTTGCTTTACACTGTTTTGTGCAGCCCCAGTGACTCTTGCTTGCATTATCTGTGTGGGCCATTTCCTAGTCTTTCACATGCTAATCTAACATCAATTAGATCACTTTTGGTGCAAGTGAAAAAATAAAAAGGAAATCCCCCCAGTAAAAGCGCTTAAACAACCTATTCATGTTCTCACATAGCAAGAATCGGAGAGGTTGGCACTTCCAAGAGTGATGGTCGTCGTCTTGGGTTCCTCATGGTCACAGCAAATCCAGCAGTCAGCTCCTCATGGACAGTGGGGAGGAAAAGAAAGAGGCTTATTCCTCCTTCCCTCTCTCTGTCAGGGAGGGAAGCTTCTCCCTAAAATCTTGCATCAGACTTCCCCTCAGGTGCATTGGCCAGGATCATCGATGTGCCCTAGTCCTGTCTATAGGGGAGACTGGGAAAGTGAGGGTTTCTGTATGGCTGTCTGTGTGTTTCAGTCTCAGTAGAGGATTCAAAGTGTGCCTCTGGGTAGGCACCTAACCATCTCTCACACTTCCTTGTAGATTTGTCATGAGAAGAAAATGCATATTTAGAAAGCAAGGAGGATCAATATATATATATGTATATATGTGTGTGTGTGTGTATATATATATATAAGTACTGCTCTCCCCTCACCTTCTCTTTTTAATCTGTGACTTCTGAATTAACCAATGTGGAGTTTGGATTGGATAACTTTATTGGGATTTTCCGAGGCATTTAGTTTGTACATGGGGACGGTGCCCCTTCGACATGAAGGTGGATGGACTGCCAGTAGTTTGCATTTTCTCAGTAGCGTAGGGAAACTGGCTGGCTTAGAACACCTCGTGCTAACTCTAATAGGTAGCTGAGTTCTCACCTGATGAAGAGGAAGCAACTCAGGTCTGTACCTTGGTACAAATCAATCAGTAGATACGGATTTGCTGAAGGCACACTATTCCGAGACAATTCAGATATAGAGAAACCGATGTCTTCTCCAAGAATTTAGTGGAAACTAATGAAATGGGGAACAGTGCAATACCAGTCAGTTACCAGCTGGACAGTCAAGGATGGCTCCCCAGATGGGGAATGGGGTTGGGGAAATGGAACTTGGAGCTGGGGCTGGGGGCTAGTGTGATTTCCAGAAGCCAACAGGGGAAGGGAGGCCGTTCCTCATGCTAGGCACATCGTTATCAAGATGCAGAGGGTTTGAGGAGTGTGGAGAGAAGGCGTGGAGCTTTTTATCTTGCTCTATGAATTAATGACAGGCTTTCACTGCTGAAAGAAGAGAATACCTTTTCTCAAGCAGAACTCCTTTGCCTGCTTATTATCTGCTGAGCTTAGCTATAAAACTTAATACCCTTATCATTACACTTTTACTGTCAGAAAAGAAAGGAATGCATTTCTTTTATCTGCCTGACACTTCCTTCTATTTTTCACGTACGAAGACTACACCTTTTTTTTTTTCTTCTCCCCAAAGCCCCCCAGTACATAGTTGTATATTCTAGTTGTAAGTCCTTCTAGTTGTGCTATGTGGGATGCCGCCTCAGCACGGCTTGATGAGCAGTGCTAGGTCTGCGCCCAGGATCTGAACCGGCGAAACCCTGGGCCACCGAAGTGGAGTGCATGAACTTAACCACTCGGCCACTGGGCCGGCCCCTACACCTTTCGATATTAGAAGAAACTAATAAACCAGATCGCTAAAACTTTTCACCCAGGACTGCTCAGGATGCCCATAGGAAAAAAGTTGGATATTTTTACCTTCTAGTCTTCAGTATCCATATAAACAATATGTCCACATTTGGATTAAAAACAGAGAAATCTAATGTCTACCAGATACAAAAGATCTTAGAAAGTACTAGGGGAGTTTCCCAGTAAAAACAGTGAATCTACCACAAAGGATGCTCATATAGGGGAGACACATGTGTCCCGGAGTGAGTTTCCTACAGAGCAGTCGAGGGAGAGAGAAGCATGCTTAGCAGCAGATGAGTGTGGACCTAACTGGCCTTATATTTGGACAATTGAACTTTCATTTTGCAGTGTGCAGAATCTGTTTGAAAATCAATGTCCCTGATCTTTCAGTGGATTCAAGGGCAGAAGAGGGAGATGGATGGGATAGGCATTATGAAATTCCTTCCTGAGGTTCTGTTTCTCTTATTTATTAGGTATCTTGCAACAGAGTGCCAACCGGATGCCCTGTGGGGCATTGCTAAAATGAACAAAGAAGCCCAAGGCCCTGATCTTAAGGTTCTCAGATCCAGTGACCTAGTGACAGTATGGATCCTGGGGGCCAGGATGTCTTGGTGGAGGAACAGAAAATCAAGAAAGAATAGAATTGGTTCGTCTACTCTAAACTTAGCACTTTATGCTCTGCCACTTCCCAAAGAGAAGGTACAGAAGTGTTTTGGTTAAAAGCTACCTCCATAGACTGCCTGCTTCCTCTCCAGGTGACTACCTTGAAGGGCAGATTGATTCTAGCAGCTGACTTAACAGGGTTTGGATCTGTTGGATGTGGCATTAGGGAGAGAGGAATCATGTTCAACTCCTCAAATTCTGGATCAAGCTGGTTGGTGCCTGGTGGTGTTATTTAAGATGGGGGAAACTGAGGAAGGGGCAGGTTTAGTGGGAAGAGAAAGGGTTCCGTCTGGCATTTAGACATCCACTTAGAGGTAGTAGGTAGGGAGTATAACACACGTGACTGGGAGCTGTCCAAAATGGAGAAGTGCTCATACTTCTTTAATCACTAATGTGATTTTTCCTCCTAAATAATTGCGTAGTGCAGGATCAGCAGGTCCATACGTGTGCCATTCTCTAGGCATCCTGCTGAGAGGTGTGCCCCCACTGGAGCACAGCTCAGTACATCCTGAGGCTGTGATCCAGAAGAAGGAATCCACTGGCCTCTTCTTCTTGTGTAGGGCAAGTATGAGAATGCTCTTGACCCAATGAAGTTAACATTTGGGGCTCAGGTACTAGGGAACCTGGGCTTAGGTGGCAGTGTTGAGGAGAATGCTAAGCTACAAACAGCTGTCCGGCACCTGGAGCGTGGAGTCTTGGTTCAGTGTGCAGTTGAGTTTAGGATGAGGCTTCCCTGCTGGGGGAGGGGGTGCCTGGGTCCAGTGGAAAGGTGGAATCTCTCGTGCTGGGAGCAGGGCAGCCGTGGGTCCACTGGCCAAGAGAGACCTCTGTGAATCGGGCCCTGGACGACCTCGCTTGTCTAAACTTTATATTCTTTCATTGATAAGCCTCATCTAATTCTCATTTGTGGAGGTATAGAGTTGTCACTTTTTCTTCCTTTAAGTCAGGATGCAGAGGACTTTAAACACTTTAAACCCCCACCTCCTTCCTCCTCCAAAGTAGTTCGTTAATTCTGGATAATGTGTTTTCAAGTAGGTCAAAACTGAAGCAAAACTCATACTCTCATGTGAAGATCAAATCAAGCTTCTGCTTGTTCATCCATACATATTTTTGTAAGTTTTCATTAGTCCTTTGGAACAAGGTGTCTCCACTATTGATGTTCTGGACCAGATAATTCTTTGTTGTTGGGGCTGTCCTGTCTGAAGATGGGGTGTGTAGCACAATCAAAAGTGTCTGCAAGCATTGCCAAATGCCCCCTAGGGGGCAAAATTGCCCCTTCTTGAAAACTACCGCAGGAGAATCTGACAAAATTAGGAATGACTCCACTGTTGAGGCAAGCCCTGCCTAAGATGCTTTTGAAGGCAATGGGATGGAAAATTCAAGCCACTAAAGTCAGAGACCAGCTAAATAGATTTATGTCTCTTTATTCCCAACCACATGAAACATGAGCAACACCCAGATGTTGCCTGTCCTGGACACATTGCTTGTGGACCCCATGGTGATACCCATTTATAACTCTCTTACCTCATTTGGGACACCAAGGGGCCGGATTCTCTTTGTTCTCTAATTGAAACGTGGAAAGCAATCTAGAATTATTTCTAAACAAAGACCACTTTCAGTAGGAAACTTGGAAACATTTCGAGTTTTCATCCCGTTTTGCACCATGTCCCCAACCTGATTTTGGGAAGAGGTATGCATAGGTGTGGAAATGTGGGTTTCCTTGCTTAAGAACGATAGACAATGCTTCACAGCCTATTAATTCCATCTATTTCCCATGATGAAGTCAAAGCATGACATGGCCATCAGAAGGCCCTGGGCCTCATAAAAGTGATTTTCCTGAAGGTCAGACAAGGTGAGTTTCAACCCTGTCATTTATTAGCTGTGGAACTTTGGACAATGATGCATTAAAGTCTTAGTTTCCTAGATGTAAAATGGAGACACAAATTCCTTTCTTGCTTAATTCACACAATTATTTCAAGAATCACATGAGATAATACAGTTGAAATTGCATTGCAAACTAGAAAATGCTGTACATACATTATTATTATCATCGTCATCATCATCCTGTTATCATTTTTGAAAGATGGGCATCTTCACAAACTGACCTGTTAAATATCCTTTTATATACTCAACTCCCTTGGCTAAAAACTCATCTAACTAGGATATTTTCATTGGATTTAACCACTCAGCCAGGCTGAATTCAAGAACCCCAGTGGGTTTTCAATCTGCTCACTACTGGCTAAATAATATGTTTGAAGAGAAAATAGCAAGCGATGATCAACATCTTATTCATAGGCATAATAGCCCTGCTGAAACTCCCCTTTCTCATCCCCTATTATTATTAATATGGAGTTATTACTTATCGTACATTGTGTCCCCGAGTGTACTTGTTGCCTTTACATTATATATACATAATACATAAGCTCTACTCTCCAAAACCAGCCATTATAAAGAAGCGAGAGGAAGTCACCGTAGTGGCAAGGCACTGGCATCTTGAGCTCACTCCCCGTGATCAGGCCTTTATTCTACTTGTCATGTAGTGAAATATTCCCTACTTCCACATGCAGGATTACCGAGCAGCTCATGAGTGCAGATTCTGTGAGGCAATCTGCTAGGTGCTTCGACATACATCACCTCATTTTCAGTCTCCCAGAACAAGTAAGTGTCTTTGTCTCTATTTCTCACATGCAGAATCTGAGGGTCAGATGGGAATTGACCAGACTCCAAGTTGCGTTTTCAAACTCTGAGTATAGTGCTCATTTCCTTATTTCCTGTTGCTTTCAGATTGAGATGCTTAAATATTCCCACCCCAGAGAATCAAAAACAAACAAACAACTATGTATATAGGAACTTGACAGTGTCTGTTGCAGACAACAAAAAAGAACCAAAGTCACAGAGCTTTGCCATTCATTTGGGTCTTGGGTTTCCCAGCTAGAAGTTAGGATTGGTTGAGTCATTTCCCCGATTGTTGGGGACCTCAGGATGGATTGCATGTAAGAATCTCTTGATAGGCTTTAATAACACAAAGCAACACGGGAAAAAGCAATGCCAGGGCCCACCCTTGACTGCACTGTAGCATCACTTGTGATCTTTATCAAACCATAACAAGCAGCAATACCAGGCCCCATCACTAAAGATCCCAAATTGGTTTTTCTGGGGCAGGCCTGGTAGTGGGTCCTGGTGATTCTAATGTACAGCCAGTGCTGGCCCGTGGCTCCAGCTGGTCTTCATCCGTAGTCTGGAAAAGGACATGTAGACTTCAGTTGGCCTTTGCTCTGGGCCCTTGACGGCATTGTTCATAGAAAAGGTGAGCATCAGAGGCTGAAACTTTCTCTGGGGCACTCTTTAGTGCTGAGGAACAGAAATGAAAACTCCATTCTAACAGTCTTTTTGGATCTAGCCTTATATTTCAAGCTTCCCTTTCTGCTTTTTATTGTGGGGCTATTAATTTTCTTCGTAGAATGTTACTGGCCACTTGTACTCCTGTAGATGTTGGAAAAAGGGGAGGTCCATGCCTCTTCATTAGTTGCATTAACTATAACTATGTTGGAGTGTTCATTTGTACAAGAAGCATTTAGCTCCATAAGTAGTCACCTTCGCCTTTTCTGATTTTACTTCCAATTACAGATGCAATTAGTTGCTCCATCCCAAGAATTCTAGGAAGAGTTCATATATAGCTTTCACTGCCTAATGATCGTTCGAATGTTTTGAGTCAGTATCCAAAACTATTAAGATTTTTAGAATGAGGTGAATCTGATTTTCAGTCACAGCTCCTATAATTCTTTACTATCACATGATTTTCCTTGATGTTTCCTTTATAGAGTATTGTGTGAATTAAAAGACTATTTGTAGGGGCTGGCACCGTGGCCCAGTGGTTAAGTTCGCGCGCTCCGCTGCAGGCAGCCCAGTGTTTCGTTGGTTCGAATCCTGGGCGCGGACATGGCACTGCTCATCAGGCCACGCTGAGGCAGCGTCCCACATGCCACAACTAGAAGGACCCACAACGAAGAATGTACAACTATGTACTGCGGGGCTTTGGGGAGAAAAAGGAAAAAATAAAAATCTTTAAAAAAAAAAAAAAGAATATTTGTAAATTGCTTATAGTATCTTTACATAGTTAGCATTCAAAAAAGGTGATATTATTATCATAAATATAATAATACTCTTTTCCTTTAACTGTGATCGCCTAAAAAATAGGAACATTCCACATTTGCTCTTCTTCCTTAGCATCTAGTATGGAGTTTGGCACACACAATGAATGTTTGGATAAATGAGTCAGTTTCAGTATTAGGTGATTTTTTTTTTTTTTTCGAAGGGGGATTTAGAGCATTAGGAATTTCTTTGATCAGTAACCAAATCCCCAAGTGGAAGTAAAGGCTTACTGGAATTATCTTGTACCCCACAGCATCCTCTATAGTAGTTTCTAAAGGTGACATACTTTCCCTTCTGCGTTCTCATGTATGATAAATTCTAAATCTAGACAAGTTAGACAGCTATACTCAGCACCTGGTTTCCTTGACAACCCTTCATATAAATAGTAAAGGCCTGTTATGGGGAGTGAATGTCAATATAATCACATTCTAAGTCCTCTGAAACAAGGTTTCAAGGTCAAGATTAAAATATTTGAAATTACAATAAGACCTTTGGTTAATGTTTGTTAGATGTGTTACAAGAGCTGAGTAAAAGCATCATCTTTTCAGGGGTGACCAGTGAAGAGGAGAAATTGTGATCGACGTTGACAAGGTTTTCCTTTGGATCTTTTTACTGCACCAAGAGAGTTTCGCTGTCCGTATTTTGTGAAAGAAAACAGTTTTTAAACCAACCAGATATTAATTAAGCCGCCCCTCTGGTTCATCATCTCCCTTAACCCTCTTCACCTGCTCAGGGTTGCCTTCCCAGGCATTTAGAGCTAAATTGACCCACAGAGTGGATCTCAGGAGCTGGGAAGAGTGTCACAGGCAAGGGCTTTGCCTCTGAAGGATTACAAAGCCCTCTGAAAATGAAAAGCACCTCATTAATGCTGAGCAGCATGGTGCCTCGTTAATTGCAGCCCATGAGGCTGCCCTTTAGATGATTCTATGCGAAGGAGGCGGAGACAGTGGGAAAGACGGAATGGGGGTGAGAGAGCATGGCCAAGTGCCCCCCACATCTCCAGATGAACTTGAGAACAGATCATTGTAATGTTTTCTGATTAAACTGCCTTCTGATTAAATTCAGGAAGGCAGGAAGAACTGCTGGACTCAGCAGGTGAAGGGTTTTGATTTATTTGTGTCTTTCTACGCACTTCTCTGTTCTGTGGCTAGTTTGGTGTCGTATAATCCTGTAGAGCAAAGTTTCTCCCCCTTTTAAAAAAATTTATCATCTCCCTCCCCCCAGGAGCCTTTGTAGATTTTTTTTTTCTAATTTTGTCCCCTCCTTGAGGTTTTAATAACAAATTCTAGTAATATCTGAGATTTTTCGCCCCACAACAAGCAATTTTTGCCCCACTAAGAATGCATGCTGGGGCCAGCCCCGTGGCTGAGTGGTTAAGTTTGCGCACTCTGCTTCAGCAGCCCAGAGTTTTGCCAGTTCGAATCCTGGGTGTGGACATGGCACCAGTCACCAAGCCACGCTGAGGCAGCATCCCACATGCCACAACTAGAAGGACCCACAACTAAAAATACACAACTTTGTACTGGGGGGCTTTGGGAGAAAAAGGAAAAATAAAATCTTTAAAAAAAATGCAGGCTGAAGAGTAAATTTATAGTAACAGGGAAACAATTAAGAATTTTATTTTTTTTTCCCTTGCATTTACAAGCAAAATGGCTATCTCCATTCTAAGCACTTTGAGCAGTAGTTGAATATGTGTGTGTGAGGGTGTGGGGGTGTGTGTTACTTTTAGCTGGTGAGGGTGGATCCGCCAACTCGAAGTCCTTTGTTGTCTCTGGATCACGTTCTCAACCCCCCATCACGTGTGATGTCTTCCTTTTCACACAGGTGCATGCACACATGTAAGGACTGCAGATAAATAGGCTATGACATATGCTGATGAAACACCACACTGTCTATCTTAGAGCCACCTGGGTGTCTTTCCCATCCCCTCACCCAACTTCCCCAACCCCCATCAAGATAAATCACTATTCTGAATGCTTTAATAATGCTTTTTGAAATTATTTGTATGTCTCCCCAAGCTGTACAATAATTTCCTGAAAGCACTCCTATAGTGTTTGAACGAATGAATGATGAATGAATGAAGTAGGTTCACCAACACCCCCGTCACGAGGAATGGTTCTGAATAAGCATTGCTCACGTACATGGATTGTTTAACTTTTTCAAAACCATCCGTTGAGTGCCTTCTCTGTGTCAGACACTGTGGTAAGTACACATACATAAATACATACTGCGCACTATAATAAGAAGAATTGCAGCTTCTAAAAATATGAAGTCCAGGCTACTCAGGAGCTAATTCAGTTTTCTCTTTAGTGCATTGAAAAATCTATTAGTTAGGAAGGCAGCTATATTTCAGGAAATTAAACCGCTGTAACAGTCCAGTTCACAAATCAGGACTCCCCGTGCTTTGAAATGCTCCATTTCATAGCATGAAGTGCTGAGGAACGTTCAGGCAATCCGTGAATGCTCCGTGACCAGTCCGCCAAGCTTCACAAAGCTACACAGAGGATGCTTCTTGCCAGACTTGAGAGAGGAAGGGGCTTTGTTGCCACCGATAAGGGGAGGAATGTGTTTCTAGTTCCATGATCACATTCCTCTTGATTCACTGTAACTTTGTCATCCTTCTAGAATTAATTATGTTTGTGGAAGATGGTTTCTCAGTAGGTTTCTGAATAATGAGCATTTCAGGTGGGAGCCAGCTAACTTACTTTAGGCTGGGCTTGTACATTCCGAGTAAATGCTCATTGATACTTAGTACAGATCACTGTCACCTGTAAAGACCAGCTGGGGGCTCTTACAAGGTTTCCTTCCAAGTTTCCATTGTGGGAAGATGTGAAATACGTAACTCAGCCCTCCTGTTCATACTGGCTCCTTAGAATTTCAGAGAAGCTCACCTAGAGCCGCTTTTATTGAAAAATGGGATTTCTAAGTTTAAAGAGAAGGACAGCCAGGAAACGTTGTTGGCTTCACAGTCGTAAACTGCCCATGAGGTTTAGGGTTATCTAAAGAACTCCTCATCTTTCATCAACACTTTCTCTTATTAATCTTTGAGAAAGGTCTTCTCTCCTTGTCCTTCCAACCATGTCAAGTTCAAGTAGGACACTTGAGTTTGGGGCCATCTCATGTCTTGTTTCTGAACCGTAAACTGGTTGGCAATCTAGTGTAAATGATTTGGCCAACCAGACCTTGGGAAATAATGTACTTTCTGTATCTGCTGACTTGGTTTCTTAGAGTGTAGTCTGGGGACACCTTCTATAGGATCACATAGGGTGCTGGTTAACAAGACAAATTTCTGGGCCCCTCCCCAGACCTGGGGAAGTATCACCTCTGCGTTTGATTCTGGGAATCTGCATTTTCTGTAGGCACCCTCCAAGGTTCTCATATCTGTCAGCTGCCTGTAATCTTCTCCTCCATAGGTTGCTGGGGTATATTCCACAAATACAGTTGAGGTTATGTCTCTTTGCTAATGAAAACCTTTTTGTTTCTTCCCACTGTTTCTAGGATATTGTCCAGTGTTCTTTAGCGGGGCATGCAGTGGTCTCCAGTGTTGCACCCTTTCCTGCCTGTCCATCACTTCCAACTCTAAGCTCTACCTTGCTGTTTCAGACTGTAGTTATTTTTTTACACACACACACACACACACACACGATTGCTTATTTCTATCTCTGTGCCTTCACTGATGCTAATATGTCTCCTGCTTTTCTCTTGATATTTGGGAAACTCAATTTTCAACACCAAATTTAAGGCACTTCTCTGATTATCCTCCTTCCCTTCCTCACACTCCCCTTTAAATGTCCTCCTACCAGGCTGCTGCTGTACACGTCCTTAGACTTTATCATAATCCAGTTCACACCATACGGTAATTTACAGCTGTGGTAGCTGGTTCCCCAGATGGCCCCCAATAATCCCCAGCTGCTAGTAATCACACCCTTGTTTAGTCCCTTCCCGCACTGCATAGGGCTGACCTGTATAACCAATGAGACATTGCGGAAATGATACCATGTGACTTCTGAGGCCAAGTCTTAAAAGACGTCCCTGCTTCTGTCTTGCTGTCTCTTGGATTACTCACTCTGGGAAAAGCCAGCTACCGTGTTGTAAAGACAGTCAAGCAGCCCTATGGGTGGTGATAAGGAACTAGGTTTCCAATCAACTACCAGGCGTGTCTGAGGGAGCCATCTTAGAAGCGCATCTCAAGCATTCAGACGTCTGCAGCCTCGACTGATGTCTTGACTGCAACCTCCTGAGAAATCCTGAACTAGAACCACCCAGCTCATATGCTCCCAAATTCCTGACACAGAAACTGTGAGATGATAAATAATTATTGCTGTTAAGCTGCTCTGTTTTGAGGTAGCTTGTTATGCAGCAATGGATAATGAATATCCACTAGACCATAGACTCCGCGAGGACGTCAGCCATGTTTTATTCATCATGGACTCTGGTCCCTAGCCCCTCCTCAGTACCTGGCCCACGTTAAGTGTTCCATAGATGCTCACTGAAATAATCCCAACTGCGCTAAACTGGAGTTTTTCTTTGCTGGCACGGGTAAATGCAAAGACAGATGACTTTATCTGGTAGATATGAATCGTAGCTTTTGTTGCTGTAAATATCGTTGGTAATAATATTAACAGTGAACGACAATAGTCAGTACTTATGTACGGCACGAGAATGCTCACAGTCCTGTGGAGGATGTGCTGTAACTATGCCATTTTCCAGATGGAAGAACTGAGGCACCTAGTAATTACTTGTCCAAAGGAGCCCAGCTAGTGAGTGAGAGAGCCAGGATTCACACCCAGGCGGTCAGAATCCAGAGTGAAGGGAAGGCTGTTAACCAATTTAAAAGCTAACGTTGAGGCCTTACCATGGGCCAAGTCCTCTAATGGCCTTAGTTCTCTTGCATCATTTAATGCTTTTCCAAACCTTGTGTGATATGGATGATTTTATTTTCTCTGTTTTACGGGTGAGAAGGTGGAGGCTTAGAGATGAGCTCGACAGTGTAGACGTGGTGGAGTCAGGATTTGGAATCCAGCCAGTCGGACTCCCCAGGTTGGGCTCATTGCACAGTCCTCCCCCATGGATCTCCCAGAGTCCCTGCCCGCCTGAGCTCCTCGCCCTCCATTTCTCAACAATTACATTCTGAACATGGGGTGGGTTGCCAAGACGACAACTGAGAAACAACATGAAAGGCAAATGACTTTTCAAACGTTGTGCAGTAGGATGACTTCTTTTTTTAATTTTAAAAAATGTGTCAAGGTGATTTGTAATCCACAGGAAAATGTTGATATGAGTAAGAAATCTATTTAGAGCGATAAATATTTCCAGGATGGTGGAGGAAAGCTCACAGACTGCAAATGTAATAACTTCCTAGAAGGAGAGCAGGGCATGCTGCTGTTACCCTATTTTACAAATGAGAAAATGAAAGGCCAGAGAGACTTAGGAGCCAGGAATACCCAACTCCAAGACCTTGGTAGCTAATTGCCATGAAAAATTGCTTCTTGGTGAAAGAAGATTGGGCTGGATGGAGGCATAGCCTCAGTTATGACCCTACAGTAGGCTAGAGGGGTGAAGAGCACATCTGAGTGACTTGGGCCATGGGAAGGGAGAAGAGAAACACCTGCATTGTTTCAAAGTGGGATGTCTAGGGCAGGAGGATTGAAAGTTGGGGTAGGAAAGGACGCAGTCCTCTTCTCCGAAACTTTAGGCACTAGGATAATAACTTAACCCAACCTTTAGACTCGTCTGGAGGGGTTTAAGGAAGAGATCCCATAGAAATCTCTTAGGACAACACCTGAAGCCCACAAAGCATTCAACAGATGCTACATATTCTCTTCTCTTGTTGTCATGACTGGGGGCATCCCAACACCTCCTGAAAATCATCATCTTCCAGAAGTAATGGGCACCATTTCCTGACAAAGCCATCCTCTTGTCCTGCTTTCCCCTGTCTGACAAAGGCCAAAACCTGGTGTCCCCCTCAAGACATCACTTTCCTTCGTGCCCCAGGTTTTACACAGTCACCTTCAGAGAGGTGTCTTCTCTCCAACCCTTCGCCTCCATGCTCATTTCACTACCCTGGTCAGATTTCCTACGTAAATCTTCAGAGTAAATCCTTTTCTATGGCCCACCCAGCGTCAGATGAACCTTGGAATCACTTGCAGTGCTTCATAGAAACTCCCTTAGGGTCTGTCCACCAAGGAACTGGCAGCTTCTGGAAAGTGAATTTCCCCTTGAGAGCAACCCCCATCCCCTCAACTTTAACCAGAAACCATTAAAACCTGGATTGCTTATGTCCCTTTGTGTGAGTGCATTAGGTGGTATTCTTGAGCACGATTGCATTTTTGCTAATTAAATCTTAGAACATGCTGCTTAGAATTATTAACAGCCATTGCAAGAATAATAATCTGTCCATTAAGATAAGCCTAGCCTGCATTTTTATGATCGTTTTAATTACATGAGCCTTTTGACGTGTTTATAATGATGGAGTACATACTAGGATATTGCTCTGCTAGGTGTTGTGGTCTCTATAGGATACTCTGGGGTAAATCTGTATGATGCCCTCCAGGTTTCCGTGACTTTCCTCAGAGGATGGTCTTTTCTCCATTGGCCCCATGGCTTAGTGTCCCTGGTTGGATTGAAGTTTATTGCAGGATGGGAATGAGATGAGTACCAGTCTGGATTGTACCAAGAGACAGCCCCAAGACATGGGTGGCCCCTCCCACCCAATTTTCCTCCTCCTGAAACCAAGGATGTGCTGTCCAATTTGGAGATCTACCAGTGGAAGCCCTGAGTTTCCCAGCGGATCTCAGTTTGTGATTTTGTTAATCATTTATGTAGAAATATAGGAAAAGGTGATGGGTGACATATTTCCCCATGACAAAACGATCTCCATTCCCGGCTTACCCTTTAGTGTCAAAGGTACTATAATTTCTTGCTTTTTTCAAGCTCCAAATCCAGGACCATCTGAGCCTGGATAGTGCTGGCACATATTCACTAGGAGAAAGGAACTGGGCTTTACAGAGGTCCCCTGGGTGCCCAGCACTACACCAGCAGCTTTGCAATCCTCCCAGCAATATTGTGAAGCAAATGTTCTAAGCCCACATTTTGCAGATGAGAAAACTAAGGCTCATAGAGGTTAGATGACTTGCCTGAGGTCACACGGCTCGTTAGAAGTGGAACTGGTGCTAACGCCCAGGATTTGGGGCTCAATGAGCCACGCCCCTTGCATTGTACTGGACTGACCCTGGACTTAAGCAGTTATGGATGCTCCAGCTCCTAGTGGCGGAAAAGGTCAAAGGTTGGCTTTGAACCAAGGACTGGCTAACTCCACAGTCATGCACATTATCAAAGATTTTTTGAGTAATGACTGTGTTGTTACCACAGTAAGAATCCAGTCCAGAGCAGGAGAGAGACATGGAAAGTTAGACACAGCGTGATCGCATGCTGGGCAAGAGGAAGTGAAACGACTTCCCTCAGGAGCCCTCACCCAGCCTGAGGCAGCAGGGAGGTGGCCTCTGGAGGTTGTCGTCTTGTAAGTTGAGGGAAGAGGATTTGGAAGAAGACGGGAGGAGGGCATGTTATATGCTAGTTCTGTGAGAGAGAGCCATTTATAATAAATGTATCTGCTGATTACCACACGTTCGTTCCCCCAAAAGATTCCTTAGTTTTCTCCCCTTTCCTGGGATCTTCCTTCTGAATATAAACTCTTTTGAATGCTTCCTTTACCTCTAATTGAACACTCTGACTTAATTGATTATGTATTAAGCCTGGGACTTGGGGTGGCATTCAGGCCTGGGCTCATGTTGAGATTAATTTATCTCTGTAGCCCTACTGTTCCGCGGTGCATCCGAGGGCCTGACATGTGAGGGAAAAATGCAGCGGAGCATCAGGGCAATCTCATTAGACGGCTTCACCCCCGACTCTCGTGTGCAGTCTTCACCAAGCTGTCCTGCCTTGACGGGAACCGAAATAGATGAAGAAGTTAATCAAAGGTCTGATTAAATGGCATGGCTCTACAGCATGGACCGATGATTGCCCGGCTTCAGTTCAGGCAAATTCTCAGGGGAAGAGAAGAAACCGAGCTGAGTTCCAAAGGCGGAGCTTTCTGAGAAAGAGTTTTATAAAGCCCACTGGAGGGAATTACTCACCCAGTTCTCAGGTCGCAGATCTGAAGGTGATGGCCAGTCCGGAAGCTGGCTCCAAAGGGAGGATAACGGTGTTTGGGGGAAAGTCACAAACATTCCCCTAGCAGATTCCAACTATACCTTTGTATCTTGCTTGCTGCGGGATTATAGACAAATGACTTGCCTTCCTCTGCCATCTGTCCTTCTATCCATCCTTCCGTCTATCCAGCCATCCACCCACCCACCCCACAGAGATGCATTTTGCATCTATTTTGTATAAGGCATTGTGCTTTGATCTTGCCATCCTTTGTAATATAATGACTGTGCTGGTTTGTCTCTCCAGGTCGTCTCTCACCCTCCTCCACTCTGCTTTGTGCCCCATGAGGCTGATTCATAAGGGCTGAGTCCTGGTGCTTACTTTCCCGCTGGCTTCCATGTGGGTTTGTCCAATGGTGCTCCAAAGCAGGGGACCAGTGGACAGGAGGCGAGATCTCTCCCTGTTCCCTCTTGTGGGATTGCCACAGGTCGGCCGTGTCCCTCTGCTGAAGGCCACTGCTCCTGACAGGTGGCTTATTCATTTGGCTACCCTCTCTGGGCTCCAGCAGCTGCTGGCATTGGCCCTTCAGGCCTTGGGTAGAAATGGCCCCTTACTCTCCCCATCCCTTAGTGCTGCATAGTTCCTTGTTACTGCCCCTAAATTCTGCACACACTTCAGTGAATAGTCCTTTTTTTTTTCTTTAATTACATTTTCCTCAGGTTACCCAGTTTGAGTGACTATTTCTACCCACACCCTGACTGATAACAATGCAGTGACCGCTAGAGTTAACTGCCTTTTATACATGGCAGAGGCTCAGAAAGGCTGAACAAGCTTGTCCAAGGAGAAGTGGCGATTGAGTAACGATGTCAGAATCTGAACCCAGGTGTGTCTGCTCCAGAACCCAAAATTTAATGCTCTAGTATATCCCAGAGATCCCCGCCCCACACACATTTTATGAAGCAGTTTGAGGCCTGGCTACCTAAACACTCGAGATAAGGAGGGGGCATCAGGAAGAAGGGTAGAGCATACATTTGCGGAGGGTCTTCCGTGTACCCAGCACTTGACCCCTTTAATCTCTTTTTTTTTTACATCAACTGTGTGATGTCGGCAGCATCTCTATTTCACAGGTAAAGAAACTGAGGGTGAGAGAGAGCAACAGCTTGCTTAGGGCTGGAGTCCACGTTTTAACTGTTACCTCTTTTTTTCCCTCCTCCATGCTGCCCAGGAACAAAGTGACAGGGATGTGGATAGAGTTGATGATTCTTTTTGTTGAGACTGACACATCGGGAGGAGTGTAGTCCCTCAGTTTAGGTTTTCTTTTTTTTCCTGGTCAAAATTGTACTCAGTTATGCAAAGGACCATTGCCGAACTGAGATGAGAATAGCGGTAGCAAAGGTGACATTTTCAAATAAACTGAAGATGAAAGCATAACATGAAGTGAGTTTGAGAGATGGAATGGATCATAAGAGTTATCACAGGGCATCCTTTTTCATAGCTTTCCGACATCAGCTTCTTGCATTCCTGTTTTCCCATCATCACCAGATCTTGATATGTTTAAGAAGAATGTAATACTTTTAGTTTTTCTTTACAACAGTACTAGTTGCTCATTAAAAAAAGTTGAAAAGTATAGATGAGTGAAATATGTATATGAACATACATATATATGTTCATATAGAGACAGAGCGAGATAGTGATATTCCCATGATCCCAAAATGATCGCTATTAGTAATTCAATGCTGTGCTTGCATTTCTTCTTTCTCTGCATAAATTTGGGTGGATGTGTTTTCGTGTGGTTTGATTATATAGAGTGGTTATTAAGCAAAAGCAACTTAAAAACTTTTTTTCTTTTGACATCATATGCAACTTTCTTACATCTTAATCTACATTGTTTCTAGCCATTGCATAATATGCTATCAAATGAAAAAAATACCATTTTTAATTATTCAATTTTGGGGCATTTGGATTGTTGCTATTTCTTTACTTTTATAACACGTTGATGAACATCTTTGGGAATAAAACTTGGATTTCTCATTTTTAAGTTTGACTCTTTTTTTTTTTAAGAACACTGTCTTCAAAATGGAATTATAAGGACAAAAGATATGAGTAGTTTTTGGAATCTTGATAAGGCGGCCACATTTTCTATTAAGGATTCCTTTATGAGTGTTAATTTCTTGAAAATAATTGTGCTTTGACTTCCATGGAGATTCACTGGCAGCTGAGACAGGGCCCCTACCCAGAGTGACCTTCATAAATGACCTGTACCTTTGAAAATTGTCATCACACTGGTGTTATGTATTATTACTAGCCTTGCTTTTGGGTACCAAGTGGTACCAAGGTGGGTGACTTGCTAATGATTCTACCCACTTGTGGGACATTTATTGTTCCTTTATATCACATGAGGAATTTCAGTCTTAGCACTCCGTGTGTTGTTGATTTCTATCCCTCTGTGTGTGTTTCTCCTCTTTTGCTACCCAGTTAGGAGTGTTGCACAGATTATGAGCAGGTCTTTCTTATATGTTTGTCTGAGAACCAAGAGAAGACAGCAACACTAATCCGTCCAATTACAGCTTAAAACAAATAGATAAGCATAAGCTTTAACAATATCATTAAGTAGTAATCTTTAATATCACAGAAATGGAATATAGCTTAAAGAAATATATCTACCTAGGAACAATTAGGTACTGGTTGCAAAAAATACACAGTCTGATTCAATTTTTGTCCTTTTATTTCTTCTTTTGTGCATATTCTTGTTTTCTCCAGTGAGCCTATATAATTTCTGTAATAACAACCATCTTATTTTTAAAAAATCTGAGCAGAGTGATTGCATGTAATAGTTATTTCATAAATATTACTTTTCTTCTTCCTGGATTCAGATACAATATTTTCTTCCAAAAACCTTCACATACCAAACTGTGAATTACATGAACAAATCTTTAAGAAAATATTCATTTATTTATTCAACAAATTTTTATTGGATACTTTTTATGTACCAGGCAATTTATAATGTTTATGCAAAAAATTAATACAGTAATTTCTTTTTCTTTCTCCTGCTCCCTCTCTTTGCTACCTTGTCTAGTCTGAAGTTTCCTGGATCCCCAACAAACATTATTCTGGGATTTATGGTCTGATGAAGCTCGTCCTGACCAAGACTCTTCCTCCCAACCTGGAGAGGGTCATCGTCCTTGACACAGATATCACATTTGCAACCGACATTGCAGAGCTGTGGGCTGTGTTCCACAAGTTCAAAGGTAATTGTAGCCCATGTTTTCTGCTATCTTTGAAGGTGACAGCTTGCCAAGAATAGTAACCGTATTTTTAAAAAATAGGAAGTTGACTCTTGATGAGGTCATGCTAATGAAACGGATAAGGAATTGCAAATACAGTTGAGTATCAACTCTGCGGCCATTGGAAACGTGTTAGAGTAAAACTGGGATTTCTTAGCATTTCTTTAGTAGACTAGGAGATTAGGTCTATGTTCATTGGAAGAACCCAATTTAGGGTTGCTGAATTCTTTTGTAAGAAATAATATCAGGGGCCGGCCCCGTGGCCGAGTGGTTGAGTTCCCTCGTGCTCTGCTTTAGCGGCCCAGGGTTTCGCTGGTTCAGATCCTGGGCACGAAAGTGGCACCACTCATCAGGCCATGCTGAGGCAGCATCCCACATAGCACAACCAAAAGGACCTTAAAAAATATATATATATCAAATGTGTCTATTTTGTATGCAGATAGTTGAGTGTTGACTTACTTGTGTAGAGACATGCATTTATCGGTTTTCTCTTCTTATCAAATGCTACTTTGCTGAGAAAGCCTGTGAGATGACGGAGATGGTTATTGATTAGAGTGTTTGAAAATGTTCTTCTGGCTTTTGCTTTCATTAACATTGTGGTTTATCATTTTAAGGAGGTGTATAAGTTTGGCATTACAAGATGTCCCTTCTGGTCTGGGTCATTTCTTCTTAGCTGGTATTTGGCTCTTGTCAATGCCCCAAGGTGTGGGAGAGTGTCTGTGGGAAATTGTGAGCCCAATAGGTGTAGTTCACTCTGGTTGTGGATACTTAAGAGAAGTGACAGGTTAGCACAACTCTTGGACTGTTATTTTAATACCCCTCTTTCAGATGTCTTCCTTAAAACTGCATTATTTTTAAAATTCTTCTCTATAGTAGACAAAAACAATGAGAGAAATTTGGCAGTGAGATTTTTTTTCTTTGTTTCTTTTTTTTTTTAATTGCACTCTGGCTTCTGTGTTTAAGATTCCTGCTGCCTCTTCTCTATAACTCCTTATCCTGTGAAGGTGAGATACTACTTAGTGATTTTAAATCACGTGTTTTCATAAATCACAGGATATTCCAGTTGGTTTCTGTTTCCATTCATGGACAGAAGGGTAAATTCCTTGCTCACTCCAGCCTTTGCTTGCTTCCTTCTGGGAGCCTTTTAGCTCTGAGCTAATTGAAAAAAAGTCCTTAGCATATCATGGGGGAGACACTCTGACCCTCGGACTCTTTCTCTTGTCTAGGTCAAAACTTACTTTCCTTACAAGTCAATAATGAAATAATGACACTAATAAAGACATCATTTAGCAAAACTGTCGCAACTGAATGTGTTTCAGCTTTCTAATCCCTTCCTCATAGAATGCTTGGATCCGTCCTTTTATTACGGAAATAAAGAAACTGAAGCTTGACAGGATGCAGGGTTTGGTGCAGAGTTGAGACCAGAATGCACGTGTGTTGGCTTCCACGTGCATCTCTTTTTAAATTCCCCTATCATTTCTGCTTGTTTTTCTGATCCCATTGAACTCCTTGGGGGCAGTTATTTTTTTGTCATTACATCGCATTTTATTCATATTTTTATGCTCATATCCAGTATTCAGTGTGTATTTGTTCATCAGGCACTTACTGCATCCCTACTGGGTGTCGGGCAATGTACTGGGCTCTGGAAATAAGGAGATGAGCAGTGGAGGGAAGTGAGAGTTACCCCATCTCCTGAAAGGGTTGGAGAGGGCAGCCAGGAGGGCACCATGCAGGAGGTGGTCCTCATGCTCTGTCCCGCCCGATAGTAGAGGTGTGTGCGGTAGACGCCCACATTCCCCTTTGAGAATAAAGGATGTATTGCTCCAGCTGCTGGAATTGCTGCCTGCAGATGGCCCTCAGCTCCCTTTGGGGATGGCCTCAGGCCAAGAGAGTTAGGGTCCTGCGGCCACGCCCCGTTCCTGGGGCACCCCACATGGTGGAATGACTGATGAACGTGGACTCTTGCAGGATCTGCTGTAGCACTCCCTCGGGTGTCCAGTCCTGCTTTCTTCCCTTCCCTGTCACACCTGCTGCTCCAGGAGCTCTCTCTAAATTAACCTGCTGCGTGCTAACTTCATGTCAGTCTGCTTCCCGAGAGAAGCAACCTGCATCGTGCCTGCAGAGCTACCGGTCTCCCTTGGATGAATGTAACTCAGCAACATCACTGTAACAGGTGGCTGCTAATTGTAGCGGTGTAGCTAGGAAATCACATTTATTCCGTCCCAGCTAGGACCTGCCGTGGTGCTCGTGGGCTCCTGTAGCCAATAACAACCGCAGTACAATCGTGCTGCTAAGTCCCCCGGGTTCTGTGGAAGGCAAGGCTCCCTAGGCTCTGGCTGCTTCCAGGGCTGCCCAAGGATTGGGTTTGGGCTCTGAGATTCAAGGCACTTCCTTGGGCAGAGCCGAGCAGATGGGCCAAGGTCAGAGCAGGGGGCGTTTGAGGGCAAGGAGCTGAGTTAATGGGCTGCATTTCATTTGTTCATTCTTTGATTGGTTCATTTCTAGCATTTGGTAGGCCCCCACCGTGCAGAGGAATATATTAGATGCTGCTGTTATCTAAAACCGTCCAGAACACGGCGCCTGCCTTCAAGGTGCTCACAAACAATGCCGACTGCATTACATTTTTATCTGTCACCAGCAAAGGAGTGTAAGAACATCTGAGGTTTCCCCGTGCCCCCCCCCCCCCGCCCCCATCTTCCTGGAAAATACAGAGGTGAAAAGGAAATAAGTAAGCTCTACCCTTTTCCATATGGCACTCGTTTGTCTACTTTTTTTGGTGATTATTTTTTTCTAAACCGAAACAATTAGAAGCCAGGTCATGGAACAGACATAAAGCCCCTTCAGACAAACCCATAAATGCAGAACATTCTGATCCAAGAAGGAGAGTTCCCTTCTCCCTAAAGGCAATTGTAGTTGACATCTTTCACTGTAAACATTTTGAGTGACGTCGATGCAGTTTGGTTTTGTTTAGTTCTCTGGGGCTGCAGCAGCTCTTGTGTTCAGATCACATATGCACTTGAGTCAGCAGTGGTGCTATGAAACCCCCTTACCTACGTTCATTACGTGGAGAATCCAGTAAGATTAGACCCATCCTCCACCTCTGCAGTGGGCTGCTCTGTGCCTCTTGACGGTGTCCCCATGCTCCCTGAGCCTCCCTCCCCACATCAGCAGTCTGCACCTTATCGAGGCAGCTGCAACCCCTGGAGGATTTTCAGAGCCACTAGTTCTTAGCAGAAAGCCTCAGACGTGCCGTTGATGCCTAGAATTAGTAGTCACTCATTGGGTCATACATACTGAGCTTACTAGTTGCCAGAGTTTTCTGACTGTTGGGAATGTTGCAAGAATAAAAGAAACCCAAGTCCTATTCCTGTGAGGGTGTATTTGAGTTGGGGGAGACAGACAAGAAACAAACAAGTAAAATATATAGATTATTAGATGGTGATTAGTGCTCTGGAGGAAATGACAGGAAGGGTGCCTGTGTGTGTGTGCACGTGCACACGCTGTTTTAGTATTCAAATAGGTTAGTAATGGAGGGTCTTACAAGAAAGGTGACATTTAAGCCAAACACTGAAGAAATTGGGAGAACAAGTGTGCCAGGTGTCTAGGGGAAGAATGGAATGGTGTCCTAGGCATAAGGAACAGCAAGTGTGAGATTTCAGAAGTGGTGTGGCCTTGTTGTTTGAGGAACAGGATGGAATGCGAGCAGACGGTGCCCAGGAGAGGGTTGGGGGCTGCTGAGGGCAGGTCACTGAGGCCTCGTCTGTAGGGCACTGGGAGGATTTTCCCTCTCCCTTCACTGATAGGGGAAGCCATTGTCCAGCTTTGAGCAGGAGTGACAGGATCCGATTGATGATTTAACGGGGTCACCCTGGCAGCCCTTTTGAGAATAAGAGGAAGCAGGGAAACCACTTAGGAGACTGTTGCAGTCATCCAGCTGAGGCACGTGCTTGGCTCAGACCCAGATGGAGCAGTGGAGGTGAAAGGTGTGTTAGGGCTGCATTGTGAAGTTCCAGTCGTCAGGATGTTCTGTTGATGGGATGTGGGGAGTAAGAGATCAGAGGTGAGGATGACCCAAGGTGGCTGGAGGGCTGAGCTGGCCTTTGGAGAAGCCTGCAAGGAGAACAGGTGATGGCGAACATCAGGAGTGTGGTTTGGGACAGTTTAAAATTGAAATGCCTAATTGGACATCCACAAGGACACGGTGAGGGGGCGGCAGATCAGTAGTATTTGTAAAGCGAATGGAAAGTACCATTTCTTCTGTTCCCAGGCACTCAGCTAGAAGCTTTGCACATTCGAAAAGCAAAATAAAGTGGGCCCAAGAGAGGCTGAATACTTTTGGTGCTCAAAGAGCTATTGCATAGCAGAGCTGAGCCCCAGACCATTTGGCTTCAGACTTGTGCTCTTTCTGCTACCTCCTGCCTTCTCCCCAGGCTTCCTGATGGCGTGGGGCAGGGGACATCCACTGACCTGGGAGGCAGGGTCTGCCTCTTGGTTCAGGTGTTTCTGCTCATCATGAGTCACCCACGACCCCTTGAGTGCCATAGTTTTCCTGCACAAAAATTTGGAGATAACATCTGATGTTAGCAATTTGAGGAGGCCGTTGTGAAGGCATAAAGAATAAATGCACACCCATAATTTGAAGCTTTTAGAAGAAAGCCGTGCTGAATATTCGAGATAGTATTTTTATTCATAAGGACAAGTGCCTTCCCTTTAAAAAGCCCATATTGCCATAGTGTGAAGTTCTGATCCCAAAACTATGTTCTGACCAACTATGAAACACAGGTGGGCATGACCCTGCTCACCCTCATAGCCCCACAATGCGGGCAGGTGTGTCACACCACTGGATATGTTTTAAGAACCTAATGACTCACTGTGGACTAATTACAGCTAAGATTTTTAAGCACTTACTCTGTGCCAACCACACTGTTGAGCACTTTATGGGTGAACTCATTTAATCCTCACCACACTCCCATGAAGTAATTACTGTCAGTGTTCCTGTTTTAAAGATTTGGGAACCGATGCTTAGGGAGGCAAAGCTGCTCGCCCAGAGCCTCAGCTCTTAAACTATAGAACTGGGATTGGAACTCAGATAGTCCAACTCTAAATCCAATACCCTTTACCCTGCGCCCTACACCTTGTATAAGAGTTGTTAGGGGCTGGCCCCGTGGTGCGGTGGTTAAGTTTGCACATTCCACTCTGGTGGCCCGGGTTTGCCAGTTTGGATCCTGGGTGCGGACATGGCACCGCTTGGCAAGCCATGCTGTGATAGGCGTCCCACATAGAAAGTGGAGGAAGATGGGCTCGGATGTTAGCTCAGGGCCATTCTTCCTCAGCAAAAAAAAAAGAGGAGGATTGGCAGCAGATCTTAGCTCAATTAATCTTCCTCAAAAACAAAAGAAAAAAGAGGAGTTGTTGATGGGCTTAGAGTCTCTTTGGAGAGACGAAACTTGGATATATGAAAGAACTCCAAGCGATGATATAAACCGGTTTGGAGAGGACCGTCCCAACGTGATAAAGGCATTCAGAAAACAGAAGCATTAAGGCAAAATCAGAGGCATTGGAAAGTGTAGTTTTTCCAGGATTCGAGAAATAAAACCTGTCACCAGAATCCTGGCCCAGCTTGTGACTTCCCAGAACATCATCTTTAAAGTAGCTGTGAACCCCAAGAGCTCTCCCCACGCACTCATCGTGGTCCAGTAGAATAAGCCAGAATTGAGTCTCATTCAGTGACTCTGTGACCACGGGCAGGTTACCCCACTTCTCTGGGCCTACATGAACGAGGACGGTGCCAACAGCATCATTGTGAGAAGTGCACAAGATAACATGGATTATTCTCCCCATGTCCCATTTTCTCTAAGCACTCCCGCCCGAGGGTAAGGGATAATGGTGGACATCATTAAAGCGTGTCTGCTCCATTACCTCGCAGCTCTGTTCACAGAGCCGTTGGGGCTGGGGTGGCTATAAGCGTAAAATGTAGAAAAGCTGAATATGAAGAACATTGAAAGTGTTACTTTTGAAAAGATATGTGTAGAACTTTTGTGATTCTAATCACTTGCCTTGAAGGAGCTTTTAAACACTCTGACATTTCTTCAGGTGTTGTCTTTCTTATCTTGCCCTGGCTCCCCCTCTCCAAATGAAGCTTTACTTCCCTCCCCTGCAGCCCTATACTTTGGCTGGGATGAATGGAATCAAAGAAGGCCTTTCAACATGACCACATAACCTTGCATCCGTCAAGTTTGCCAGATGCTTGCCAGATGCACGTGGGCCCTCCGAGCCAGAGCTGTCCGCAGACAGGCTTCCACTCACCTCATCTGCTCCTGACAGTTCCTAAACTTGAGAGACTGTTTCACTGCAGGGAAGAAAAACAGAAGTCTTGAAAGATAGAAATAAAGCGCTGTACAATGACTTCTGCAGCCACTGTCTGTGTGGGGGATGTGCTGTCAGTACAGAAGATGCTGGAATTCTGCTGGGAAAGAGCGAGCTCGCCGGTGGTCCTTGTCCATCAATCATGCAGTCCCACTAAGAGGCGGGGGCATTTCTTTTTCATCTGCACCATGGTTTTCAACATTCTCCTGTGCTCGTCGTATTGTTAAGTTCCTTCCTGTCCACTAATTGTCATTTTGTTTTGTTTTTTTAACTTCTCATTCTTCGTTGATTTTCCACTTGGAAAATTGCGATGGCCTCCTACTTTCTTTCCTCTTCATACTCTCCTTCTTCACATCTGTTGTCCGCGCTGCTTCCATGCAGAATCCAGGAACTAGCGCTTTGATTCCCTCCTTAGACGAGGGGTTCTCACATTTGACGAGCTGAGATGCTCGCCGTTGGGGGAACATCAGGAATTGTGTTCCTGGAAAAATTGGGGAAGAGGTTTTGATTATTTTTCAGCTGAACTAGGGTTTGGATCCACCTTCTCTTACTATCTTAGAAAAATGTTTTAACCTCCCTGAGCATCTTTTTTGTTGTTGTTCTATGAAAATGAAGGAATGATACAGTAGTAACTCCCCCATCGGCTTCATTTTGACCGTGGAGTTGGGACATGGCTCTGCCTTGCACAGTACTTAATAAATGATAATTCTCTTCCTTTCCTTCTTGTTCTCCAAGCTGAAATCCTGAGGGTTAGAGAAACATAAGGCTGCCTGATCTCTCCCTCCCTGTCCTCCCTTCCTCCCTGTCCCCCGTCCTCCCTTCCTCCCTGTCCCCCGTCCTCCCTGCTCTCTCCTCCCCTGCCCCCTGCCTCCCTTGCCTTCCACATTTTCATCCAATCCCTCGTTCTTTCATTAATTAGTATCTTTTGAGTCCCTGGGGATAACAGAGTAACTGAGACAGACCCCATCCTGCCCTCACGTTGCTAATTTCTGTGCAGTGCTTTTATGTGCAGATACTGGGCTGTCCCATTCAGCCCTGTAAGTCTTTAAGAGTCTTGCCCACGATCCTCCAGTGAGTTAGTGGCAGAGCCTGGACCGAAGCCAGGCTGACCTCAGAGCCCACGCTCTTAACCGCTCCATTCTGGATCCAGCTGAATGCACAATTGCGTTGAAGTGCAGGAAGTGCCTGGAAAGGGAGAGTTCGGGGTGAGCTAGAAGCACGTTTTGTGGAAAGCAGTCCTGGCCGGGCGGTTGGGAGGGTCCAGAAGGCTTTTGAAGGGAAGAGGTCTGGGGAGAGTAGCTCCGTGCCCCCTCTTAGAGGGGCTGCCGTACGCAGAGGCCTGAGATCCAGAGAGAGGAGTGTACCAACAGACACTGAAAAAACATTAAATCTCCTCAAACAGACTGGGCGGGCTCCTGCCTTTGGTCCTTTGTTCTGATGTCACTCTGCCAGGCATGCTTGTCCCAGACCTCTCCCTGTCTTCCTGCTATAACCCCCTTCAAGTCTCGGCTCAAATCTCCGCTTCTCAGTGAGATTTTTCCCTGACTTCCCTTTAATCCTGTGACCTGAGACACCAGCCCATCCCGCTTCTCCTGCTCTTTTCATGTTTTCTAGAGCACCCATCAGAATTATAATTAGAATTACAAACTTCTAATCCAGTTTATAATTACTTATCAAGACGGCTGCTCCACCCCATCCAGTCGGCAGTGCAGACCCAGGTACCCCGGACCTGGCTGGCGTCCCCTGGTTATTGTGCGTCTTTCCTGCTAATATGGAAATACTAGAGGGCAGGGATCTTTGTCTGTCTTGTTCCCGATGTGTTCCCAGCACCTGGAGCAGTCTCTGGCAGATAGTAGATGCTTGTAAATAGTCGAATTAATGAACAAATCATATGATTCTAAGTGATGTGCAGGGTGGGAAATAAGGCAAGTGTGAAGGGTCTTTTAAATTTCAGCTTTGGGTTTTATCCTAAGGAAACTGAAAGACGGTTCAGTCTTTCAGGTCCAGAGAAGTATGCTCTGATTTTCAGATTTGAGCATTTCCCTGTGGCTGCAGTGTTGAGGATGCTCTGGAAGATGCTGCAGGAAGCGAGTACCTTGAAAGAAAGTTTTGGCAGCACGTAAGAGATTAATGACTGATCCTGTCCAAGCAAGATGTGATAGTGGCCTATAGCAGGGTATTGACCTTGGGGGGAAGCAAAGGACATGGACCAGCGATGAGCCAGGGAAGTAGAATGGATCACAGTGGGTGATGATCAGTTTTGGATGTGTGGAGACAGGATGAGCAGGTCTGGATCTTACAACAAAAACATGGGCTGGAGGTATCTTTAGGTGTTTCCTTTTTGGGATGAAAATAGAGCTTTCTGGTATTAAAATAGATGTTCTCACCAGGTTATTACAATTTCCTTTCCTGGACTTCCAGGTGTGTCCCAGTGTAGTATCCGGGGGTGCTCATCCCATGGCTCCTGGCCCTGGAGAGAGAGTGGCTGGGTTTGCTGTATCTAATAGAAGGCTCTCTGGGCAGTGGTGGGCTGTAATCAGCGAGTACAAAGGCCGAGTGAGGTGCAGTTGGCAAGATGTGCTTAGTGAGGGGGAAGAGCAGAAGGAAGGTTGAGCAGAATTCATCAGAGAGAGAATCACAGAGCTAGCCCTCATTGTGTCAGGAGGCCCTGACTGTGGGGCCCACGGCCAGTGAGTGATGTCACCACTGCATCGTCCAGCCAGCCATGTCCTGGTGTGTGTCTGCCCTGCCCTCGGGGTAGGGCACAACAGCCACACTGATACATCTCCAGGAGCCCCCTTCCTGGGCACATGGGACCTCTGTCAATTGTGTGGCTTTCCTAAGTGCACATGGGCTCAGGCTCTCTGATAAGTGATCTGGAAGACACTTTGAGGCTCCTAAGGAAGGAGAAGAAAGACACGTTTCTATAAGTGGCTGTGAATGTTTCTTCTCTCTCTTCCTTACCCAACTTAAGTGTCCACTCTTAGGGTGGTGGGACGGAGAAGTCCAGGGCCTTTCCTTTGGGTTGCTCCTCATCCTCTTACCATCTTTGTAAGCTCGGCGCTATTCAGATCTCTGAAGCTCTGTTTTCTACTGGCAAAATGGGGATAATAATGCTCCTCGGGTATGTTCCTTGCTGTGAGGGTGATGACAGATGAGGCACACAAAGGTCTTAGCACAGTGGCCGGCGCAGAGTGAGCATCAGCAGTATTTGGCTGCCGCTGTTACTAACATCCGAGTCATTTCAGCGTCATCACAATAAGCAGCTGTCTACATACCTAAAAGATTCAGGATGGATGAGGCCCTGGATATTAGAGGAGACAATGTTAGTCCTCCATGACTTAAGGAAATTTCCCCAAATATCCTCAGTCAAGGTGGAGGAGGGGGGCCCAGGAGGAGGGTCACGTAAGAATAAGAGGATTTTGTCCTAATTGGAAAGCGTTGGCAATGCATCTCAGTGGGGAGAGCACAGGCTGTGGAGGGTGACCGTCTCGGCACCTGGGTTTGAGGCCTGGCTCTGCCATGCAATTTACACTTCAATTTCTCAATCTCCATGGGAAGGCTACTTCGGAAGCAAAATATGTAATTCACCTAGTACTTTGCACATATTTGTTCTATTATCTCAGTTCTTCAATGTAGGATTTTTCACATTTTACCATTTCTGAAATTGAGATGTGACTTAGAAAAGCAACTTGACAGATGGTCTTTTTCTCCTGGAAAATGTTTTGATCTATCCTACAATCAGTGGCCTCTTAGAATCCAGAAGATGTGGTGTTATTATTTTATCAGTATTATTTCTCTAGCTTTTCCTTTTATCTTGGAGTGGTGGAGGAGAGAGGGAGCATAGGGAGGGCCCTTGACTGCTCAAGAGTGAGCTGAATTGGGAGGCTGGTTAGAATCAGTCAAAGAGAAGGAGTTTGGGGTCTTAGTAGGCCACTCCTCGGTTATCTTTTAATGTGTGACCACAGGGTGTTGGGACATTTGTGCTATTGCTATTTTTGGTAAATACTTCGCTTGTGTCTCACAGTAGGGAATGGTTGCCGTCTCCTGATGGGCCTCCCTTTGTGGAGACCCACTGCTTGTTTCCTGGAAGCAAATCTTTATATATGTTGTGGGCATGGAGAGAGGGGAAGTCGAGGGACATGGAGTCATGGAACAGAAACGTTTTGGATTTTTTGAAAATTTTAGGGAGAGAGATTGAAAAACTTAAGGATTAGACCTAAAACTACAGGAAGCTGCTCTGTCCAGATATCTTTTCTCATTCGCTCAGACAGTCAATAAATATTTATTGAGCAGGTACTTAGTACTAGACACAAGTTATGCTCTCTAATGCTCGGTCTATTAGAAATTCATGTGACTAACGCATCATTCTTTGAAAAGATCAGATAGTTCTGAGAACATGTTAGAGTTACCTGCCATTAATGTGAATTATTTAGCTAGATTGCTTGTCTAACATTTAGCTGATATCGGCATCCTTGAGTCAAGGAGATTTTGATTGTGGTGGTAGCTTCTGTGGATGCATAGAGGGGATAGGGTTGTGCTAGGTCATTCTTGGGGAAGTGAGGGTGGAGGAGCAGATTGAGACCAAGTAAAAGCATGAGGGACTTAGCGGGGCTGACAGTGAGAGACAGATAGTGAGAGGAGGCAAGAAGCAAATACTTGTTGAATGAATTTATGGAGAAAAAGACAAAGCCCATCTTTAGAATCATGAACTCAGAAAAGAAGCTGGTATTTTTTTTCTTGTTTGTTCTACAAGCGTCTTGGCCAAAGGGGCCTTATAGGAAGGTTAGCTCTACTCTTAGTCCATATACCAAATTGGATTAATAGGAGTGTGAGAGCCAAGCAGTAACCTGATGATCGTTTACAACTGTGTTCTATGAGCAGTATATGAATTGCAGAGTGGAAGGTGGCTTTCAGTATCAGAATTACCTGTAGAGTCTTTCCAAATTGCACAGGTCCAAGACCCACTTCCATCCCCCAACAACGGCCTGGACACCACCAGTGACTGGAGAATCATTGCTTCAATGCAGGGTTTCTCCATTTGGTGCTATGGACATTTGGGGCTGGATAATTCTTCACTGGAGGGGACTGCCCTGTGCACTGTAGGATGTTTCGCAGCATCCCTTGCCTCTACCCACCAGATGCCAGTAGCACTCCCTCCCCATCTGTGACAACCAAAAATATCTCCAGGCATTACCAGATGTCTCCTAGGGGGCAAAATCTTTCTCTGGTGAGAATCACATCCTTCGTGGCCCACCATTACTGATGAAAATGTGTTCCAAGCAGGGTCAGTGAGGTGGTGGTGGTGGCAGTTGTAAGTGGTTGATAATGACTGGCCGAAAGGAAAAAATGAAATCTGAACTTTCTACAGCTTGTTTATCAGTTCGTATCTTGGTGATCTGCTAACCATGTGCCCTTTGAATGACTTTCTGAATCCTCCCTCTGCTCAGGCTCCTATTGTGTGCTTCAGACTTCCTTGCCCTTCTTGTTTATACTCCACACTGGCCTCAAAGATGCTTGAACTGTGAATTTCCTCTTCTTCTAAGGCTACAGATAGTTAAACAGCCAGGAGTGAATTTCTTCTTTCAGAAGATAAATAGAAGCATTCATTCTCCTGTATCTGGAAGGGTACATGCTACCAAAGGGAACTGTGATTGAATTAACCGGACTCAAATGCATTCCTTTCCATAGAAAACCACGGATTCAGGTAGAACCCACTGGAGTTTATGATCTTCCCTCAAAATTACAAGAGGGACCAACTTACTGCACATCCACATACTCACAAAGAGAGGAAATTGGCATGTGTCGTTCTCTGACTATCACAAGAACACAAATTTTTTTTCTGCTAAATGCATGTACATAGATTATTAGCAGCATCCAATATATGACAAGGACGGACATGTCCTGTCAAGAAAGATAAATAGTCCTTCTCTGCGCGGTGCGCTGGGCTTGCCCATCTGGAAGAGTGCAGTGGGCATAGTTGTGTGTGCAGTTTTCTTATTGAGATGGATGGAGGGGCCGTTTAAGGGAACATTGTCAGCCAGCATAGGACCAGGTAGAATCACCAGCTTCCCCAGAAGCAAAGGGATTTTTTTTTTTCATTAACAACCATCTCCATTAGAAATGGATGGATCTCAGGGACAAAGAAAGTGTGACGATTTGGGGCTTCTCTTCTTTACTGCTAGGATGTCAAGAGACCCCAGGTCATGTCCTATGACGGCAAAAATTGATAAGACTAAAAAAGAAAAGATGCCCCAAATCCAGCCAATAATCCTTTTTTGATTTTTGAAATGATGTGATACCAGGATATAAACAAAGGAGGGAGCCCTGGAAGGGCTTTGGGAGGAAGGGGAAGGGAGGGTTGGTTGGCAGGGATGGAACTTACTTTTTTCTTTTTTTAAGTGAACTTTTCAATCTTGGAGCAGATTTCGATTTACATAAAAATTATGAAGACAGCACTGAGTTCCCATCTACCTTGTACCCAGTTTCCCTTATTATTAATATCTTACATTAGGATGGGACGTTTGGCGAGCAATTTGCCTTTATAAGATGGTTGGTGCAGTCCAGACTCTGAGCACAGGCTGGATGTTCTACACACATGAGCCCCTTTCATGCTCACAACAGTCCTGACAGACGCATAGTCTAATCCTCATTCCACAAGAGAGGAAACCAATGCTTAAAAAGGTTAAATAACATACCCATATTTTCTGACTAGTAAGTGGGAGTGCCAGGATCACAGCCTGTCTCTTTCATTTGTTGATTCATTCAATAGGTTTTTAAGTACCTCTTGTCAGTCTCTAAGTCAGTACTGAGTTGTGTGGATGGATAAGATGGTACTCCTACCTTCATGGAAATTACACTCTAATTGAGAATTTGGTAGGAAAAGCAAATATTAAGAAAAGAGTGTGGGGGGGCCAGCCTGGTGGTGCAGCAGTTGAGTTTGCACGTTCTGCTTTGGCAGCCCAGGGTTCACCAGTTTGGATCCTGGGTGTGGACTTATCACCGCTTATCAAGCCTGCTGTGGCAGGTGTCCCACCTGAATTAGAGGAAAATGGGCACAGATGTTATCTCAGGGTCAGTCTTCCTCAGCAAAAAGAGGAGGACTGGTGGCAGATGTTAGCTCAGGGCTAATGTTCCTCAAAATGAAAAGAAAGAAAGGAGTTTGGTAAAAGATAGGCAGGCATGTACCAAGCATGGTGGTACCACCATGGAGAGAGTAATTAACATTGGGGACTGGGAAAGACGTCCCCCACAAAGTAAGATAAATTGGTCTTGTGGGTTGGGTGGAGATCTCCACCTGGAAAAAAAAAGGATGGGATGTTCCAAGCAGGGAGCACAGATTGGACCAAAGTCACAAAGCCATGCATGAAACAGCATGGCATGTTACCTGAACTTCAGAGAGTTCCCTGTGGCTGCAATATTTTGTACAAAGGATTGTGTATGGGAGGATGGATTGGGAAGGTGATGGAAGATTGAAAAGTAGGCAGGAGCTGAATCCTGGAGGGTTTGGCGTGGCATGCCGCACCACGGAGTTTGGGCTTTTCCAGAAGACAGAATCCATTGACAGTGTCTAAGAGGACTGACCAGTCAGTCCTCCGTATAGAAAGGTGGTTGTGCTGCAGTGAGGGAATGGGTTGGATGGTGCAAAACCAAAACAGAGTCCAGTTAGGCAGCCATGTTAATCCAAGTAAGAAATGCTCCTTGTCTGAACTAAGGTGGAGGTAGGATACGGCAACATAGTCAAGTTCTGTTTAAAGATTAGAAATGGGTGTCCAGATAAGATATGGTATAAGAGAGAACAGATTTGTAGATGACCCTAGTTTTCTAGTTTAGCAGATTGGGTGGGGAATACAAGAGGAAGCTTAGTTTTAGGTGAGAAAATGAGTGCAGCTCTGCTGTCTCTGTGATTTTGTTGTGTGGTGGTTGATGTTTTAACTATAGCAGATGTTTCTCCATTTGTGCTCCACTCTGATAGAAGTTCTATTTTCCCTGCTCAGCATCCGTGTCCCCCTTCCACTACCATCAGTGGAATGTCTCTTTTTCTTTCGAAGACCATGCCTCTCCATGTCTTCATTGGACTTCAGTATGCCTAAGGGGTGGTGAGCCCATCCCTGGCTGCAGGGATAAAGACGTGACCCAGTCTGCCAGCAGGAGGACCACAGCCGTCTCCCTGGCTCTGGTGATCAGTTCAGGGTGGTTCTGTGCCCCAAGCTGTGTCAATCAGCACTAATGAGCATTAGGCCAAGCACTATTGCTGGAACTCCTGGGGAAGATTTTCCACCGCAGTTGCTAAACTATGAGGAGGTGAGACTGGAACCTCCATCAGGCATTTTGCCACTGTGTCAGAGGTCCCTGAGACCACCCCTAGATTCAGTGCTTTACTAGGAGGACTCAGGACTCAGCAGAGAGAGTCCACCTCGTGGCTGTGACTTATTACAGCGAAAGGACCTAGAGCAAAATCAGCAGAGACTAAAGGCTTATGGGGTGGAGTCCAGAGGTAACCAGGCTCCGGCTTCCAGAGTCCTCTTCCACTGGAGTCACACGGACACACTTATTTCTTCTAGCAATGAGTTGTGGCCACATGTGTGAAAAGCTATCCACCTGGGAAACTCGTTAGAAACTCAGCACCCAGGAGTTTTCCTGGGGGCTGGTCCCGTGGGCACCCTCCACCTGGTGCATACCAAAACTCCAGCCTCCCGGAAGGAAAGCAAGTGTCCTTCATAAACTATAATGTTTGCACAAACAGTTTAGACACAGTGGGCCTTTCTTACCAGGGAACAGTGGGAGCCTTCCTGGAACCCAAGTTCACACATGCCAGGCCCACTTTGCAAGCCGGCCTTTCTAAGGACGGCAGCCTCAGGCCGGCTGTTACCTCTTCTCTGCACAGCCACTTTGTCTGAGACTGAGGCAGATCTGAAAGCCTGAGAAGAGAGACAGATTCCAGATTCTATTGTATTGCAGTCCTTAGTTCTAGCCAGGCCTGAAGCCAAATTTCCCCTTTTTTTATTTCTTAAGTCAGTTTAAATTTCTGTCACTTGCAGCTTTAAGCAGCACGCTCGCTAATAGAACTCATTCTAAATAAGGCATTCTCTTTGACTCCTTGGTGACCAGGACTGGCCCGTAATAGAAAACTGTAAATTTTGGGTGCTTGAACAAATTTTTTGTAGCATTTTAGAGGATTATTCTGTCTAGGTGAAAAAGGTAGATTTTAGAGTCTCTTTATCCACGAGTGTGACCTAAATTAAAAGTTCGGCCTAGCTGAATATCTCCTTGATCTTCCCTTTGACAAATCACTTTGCCTGAGAAATTGCCCTCTGTCAGGGTAGGTAGTGCCTCCAGCTTGAGCTCTGTCCTGTGCTTTCTTCCTTGTTTGGCCTAATTAACTGTGTCATCATTCAAGCAGATTAGATGTGTGCCTTCCTGGGACATCAATTAAAAAATAAATCGATGTTTGTCAAAGTGGAAAGGTGACATGTGGAAAGGTAAAATTTCTTCCCAGTCTTGTACAGGAGCAGCCGGAAACAAAGAACGTTTCATGGTGACCTCACTGGCGGGAACACGTGTAGAAAGTATGGACTGGAAGGATCTTAGAGATCGTGAACTAGTTCAGTGCTTTTTGTTGCAAAGGTAAAGAAAGGTCCAGAAGGTCTTTAGTTTGTGTGATGCAGTTGTCAGAGGGCTTAACCTGGAAGGAAGTCTCTGTTTCATCATTACTACCCTTAGGCAAGTCACTCTATCTTTCTGATCCAATGATATCTGTTCAATAAGTATGTGTTGAATGACTGGTGAAGGAGTGAATGCATCTGGAGAAATAAATGGATTTGATTGGTGATCTCAAGGTTCCTTTCAGTTGTGTGAATCGTATACAGATCCACACTGTCAGAGGCAGAGCCAGAACCATGTAAAGGAGGAGTCCCTTTGGTGTTTCTCTTGCCTCACACCCTGCATCTATCTGCCAGTAAGTCCTGCTGCTCTGCCGTCAACGTGTATCCCAGTCAAGCCTAGTAGATGCTCAAAAATTAGTGATTGAAGAAACAAAATGAGATCTTCAGCCTCTCTGGCTCTGGATTCTACAAGACTTTTTTCCCCTTTCTGCTCCTATGAAGTAGCAAATCACAGATGCCCTGGGGTCACCAAGGGGACTTGAAGGACTGAGGTTATCTCCAGGCGTGAAACACGGTCTAGGGCAGGAATGGAGACACAGTGAAGGAGAGTGAGGAAGTCGGCCCCAACACGGGGTTCCTCTGACAGTTTAGATCTCCTAATAGTGAAGGATAACCCACTGGCTCAGCCCAGCGAGAATCTCAAAACATCACATTTGGCTTCCAGATCTGTGCTGGATTCTAGCCTCCGTCCCTAGAGAGAGGCCTGGAAGCAGTTGCACTGGGAGGCGGGCTTTTGTATACCTCCTGATGCTTTTCATAGCAGCACACAGCAGGTATCCATCAACCAATGTTTGTTTCTCTGACTTAGTGTTTTAGAGATGCATTGATAGCCTGTGACATGGGCTCTCAATTTCTTTTTTAATTTTGAGGAAGAAAATATGTTTTCTTTATGGAACTGTAAGAAGAGGATTCCAGACAAGACAGAGGACAGGCAGCATAAAGATGCCCTCTGCGCATTATGGTCCTAGGAAAAGAGCTTCGTCTCCAGAGGCAAAAAGAAGAATTTACGAGACCCTTTCAAGAGCAGACTGGTCTGTCTTGGGCATCATTAAGGTTCACTAGACTGGTCCACTTTGTGTGTGTGTGTCATAAATAAAACAATGTGTGTCCGTATCAGCACGAAAAAAATGAAACTCCTCCTCTATTTCTGCTACCTAGAGTTGAATGTTGTTAACATTTTAGTGTATTTCCTTTCAGACATTTTTCTGTGCATATAAAATGGCTTATTTTTTTATAAAATTAGGATCATATTATAATACTGTTTGCATGCTAATTTTTTTTCTTTTTAACTATGTTTCATTTTACATATTACATTTTCCCTTGTTAAGCACTGTGTCCTTTTTTCTGCTTTCTGGTATTCTGTGGTATGGCTGTATTATTATTTGTCTTTTCAGGCCTTCTGTTTTGGATTCTTGGGCTGTTTCCAGCTGTTTTTGGTATTCTAAAGAATAGCGAAACGGTAGCCCTCTCTTTTGAACATTGTAAGGCTGTGGCCCTGAGGCTGCTCACATACAGATGTCTATAGATGCTCTGAGCTCAACAGTGCCACGTCATGCCTGCAAAAAGGGTCAGATAGCCCTCTGCTCAAGTCCCAGCTCTGACTGTGTGATCTTGGATAAGCCACTTAACCTCTCTGTGCTGTACATCCCTCAAGGGAGACTAGGCACCTTCTCTGCCAGTTCACACAGGCTCACCTAAGGACTGCACCACATCATCTACCTCTCTGTTCCCTTCGCTTCTCCCAAAGGCAATTTGTCTTCAACACTGGCTTCAAGTTAGAATTGTCTGGGGAGCCCTTTAAGAAGAATGATGCCCAGGCCTCCCCTGTACCAACCAAGTCAGACTCTCTGGTCTGGGCACCGGACATCCATATCTGTACAAGCTCCTTGTATAATGCTAACCTGCAGCCGGGGTTGAGACTCACTCCCCCAAAGTGATTGTCCTGGAATCTGCTGGCGACTGCAGCAAAACGACGATGTGTCTTGGCTGTTTTGTCACGGGAACGATGGGGCAGCGAAGTATTTGGGAGAAGTGTTTGGAGACAGGATGAAAATCCTGGCACTTGTGCCTCCCAGGGAAAAGTGCCAACCTGTATATTTTGTGTCAAGAGCTCAAACAGTGATCAAAATCCAATCCGACATCATAAATGCCAGGAAAGGTCAGGACTGGGCTGCTCGCGGAATCCAGCACACACAGCCGAGCTGGGGTTGGCACTTGGGCAGCTGCGAACTTTTAGCTGGCACACAGCATGGGGGGACTTGGCAACAAGGCCCAGGCACATGGCGCCCCAGCCACAGAATGGAGATTTACGTGGCTCTGTTGCTCTTGCCGAAGGAGGAGAGATGCCGTTTTCTCAGCGGTCGTCCTCCTTGACTCATTAGTGTAGTTGACATGTGGTTATTTTTTAACTTCTCTGCAAATGTTCATAGAAAGAGAAGGGGAGTGGAAGGCAGGAGGTGTGCGTGTTTACTGAGTTTGTTATTTTGTGTAGGTCTTCCCAGGACTAAAGGGATGTCCCCCTCCCGCCAGGCCCACTGCCCGTACGCCAGCTGAGGGCCCTGAGGTCACATGGCCAGCAAGTGGCAGAGATGGGAATTTTATCCCAGGTCAGCACTTCCAAGCCTGTATTCTTTCCTCAGAACTACACATCTTTAGAGTTCCAGGGATTTAGTTAGACTTTTTCAGGATAGTCAGATCTTGACTGTGACAATGAGAAGGAAATCCTCTGGTAGGCTATTTAAAGGAACTTTCCACATAAATGTGTCAGGCCAGCTTGGGTAATAGAAGGAAGTATAATTGAGCAGGTCTATACCCACCTTGAGCTCACGTGGAAACCCCATTGGCTCCTTTAATAAAAGACTGCCCCAATCCTCAGGGATGCAGTGGAGTGAGTGTGAAGTGCGTGTGCCTGTGGGCTTGGGCTGTTTACCTGCCAGGCCTCTTATTAAAACGGTTGGCAGGTGTCCATTGCTCCCTTGCTTGCTATTTATATCTAAGTGTAAACAGAGGACCATGAGTACTTTTCTTACTTTTTGGCTGTACCCTACAGTAAGAAATACATTTTACATCACAATGCAAAGAATATATGCATGTATGTGCATGTGTGCAGATCTGTGCATATGTATATACACATGTGTGTGTATATATGTACAGACATGTTACGTAGCTGTGCAACTAAACCAATATTTTCGTGAAACAGTTCTTAACCATACTATGTTCAATGAACTTTTATATTTCCCTTCCAATTTAGTTGATGTATTTTAATTTTTAAAAGGCTCATCAAACCCACTAAATTATTTTCACAACGCCCTAATGTGTTGCAAACCCTAGTTTCAAAAACATTGGACTGGAATTTCTCTTAAGATGCCTTTTAACTCTATTAAGCATTCTGAAATTTGCCAAAGCTGCCAGTAATCAGAGAGGAGACCATAAACTCATTTTCTAGAGTCCATGTGCTGGAAGGGGCCATAGGGATCGCCATTGAGGTTGCTTCCCTCTCGTCTGGCAGACCTCCGCTTAAGTGAGTTGATGTGCGTGGTGGTGTCGAGCACAGTGGCTGGCACGTAGTAGGACACTCCATGTATCTCGCTTTTCTTTCTTCCCAGGCAGATGTTGTGTTTCTTTCATCTCTGTATTCCTAGCAGCTGGTCTAATGCTCAGCATTGGGCACAGTAAATTGATGGGGAAAAAAATGTGGCTCAATTCTCTTTTTTTATTAAGCTTTGGGGAAGATTGTACAATCTGCCTTGGTAATGCAATTCATTTATTTTTTAACTAGCTTCAATTCGGGAACATTTATTGAGCGCCTACTGTACACCAGGTAATGTTGGACATGGAAGATCCTAAATGATGCACCAGAAAGGGAGGGATTCTTGTTTCTAAGGAATTCCTGTATAAATGGAGAAGGGAAGAGAAGAAGCAGAAACAGCTGCCAAGTTATGTGGTCACTGCCCGTGCAGACAATCTACCAAAGTGCTGTGGAGGCACTGAAGATGGAGAACAAGTTCTCCTCAGGAGTGGCAGGAAAAGGATACAGAGGGGGAGCACTTGAGCTGGGTTTTGAGGGTTAAGTAGGAGTTTGTGAGGGGGCTAACTAGAATGGAATTCCAGGTAAAAGGAACACCTTGGAAAAGGCATGGAGGAATGTCCTGCAGGGTAGATTTGGGGCACAGTGATGGTGGATGTGGCTCAAGCTCAGGGTTTATGGGGGAGCAGGCAAGCAGGGTTGTTAAATACTTGGCCGCAGACTCAGGTCTGAGTCCAGGCCCTCCTCTTTCTACCTGTTGGAGGCTGAATCATACCCCCCCGCCAAAGATGTCCTCATCCTAATGCCTGAGACCTGGGAAGGTTAACCTGTATGGCCTAAGGGACTTGCAGATGAGATTAAGTGAAGGATCTTGAGATGGAGAGATTGTCCCGGACCATATGGGTGAGCTCTGTACGTAATGAGTGTCTGTGAGATAATTAAAATATATATATAGATCTTTGTCCCCATTTCCTGACACAGAGCTCCTAAACTTCTTGGAATTTCCTGGGTAATAGGAATATCTTTTATTCTAATGAGGCCACTCTCAGTGGACCCCTGGATAGCTTTAGGATGGGGCTGGCTGCCAGAAAGACCAAGGCATGATTAGAAGGTTGGAACCTTCAGCCCCACCCTACCCTCACCTCCAAGAAGGAGAGAGGGGCTGGAGATTGAGCTAATCACCAAAGGCCAGTGACTTAATCAATCCTACATAATGGACCCTCCATAAAACCGTCTAGACGAGGGGATTCAGTGAGCTTCTGGGTTGGTAAACACATGGAGGTGCTGGAAGGGTGGTGCGCTCAGAGAAGGCATGGACATTCGATGCCCCTCCCCACGTGCCTTGCCCTATGCATCTCTTCCATTTGGCTGTTCGTGAGCTGAACCTTTTGTAATAAACCATCGAGCGTAAGTAAAGCGCTTTCCTGAGTTCTATAAGTCATTCTAGTGGATCATCAAACCTGAAGAGTCAGGGTTGTGCGAACCCCTGACTTTGTAGCCAAGTTGGACAGAAGTGTGGGTCACCTGGGGACCCAGTACTTGCAACTGGTGTCTGAAGTGAGGGCAGTCGTGTGGGACTGAGCGCTTAAACCTGTGGAGTCTGCTAACTCTGGGTAGTTCGTGTCAGAATTGAATTGGATTGTCAGACACCCCGTTGGTGTTTGGAGATCATAGAATTGGCTCGTGTGAGGAAAAAACCTACATGTTTGATGTAGGTTGTGTCATGAATACAAACAGTTGAGTGTGTCCTTCTAGAAGGGAAACAGCAGGAGATCTGACTGCAGAGAAAAGTGATGTGATGATGGAAGCAGAGATTGGAGTGATGCTCTCCGAAGATGGACAAAGTGGCCTCGTGCCAAGGGATGCAGGCAGCCACCAGAAGCTGAAAAGGGCAAGGAGTTGCATTCTCCCCTGGGAGCCTCCAGAAGCATGCAGCCCTGCCACACCTTGACTCTAGCCTAGTGAGGTTTCATACTTACCCCCAGAACTGTAAGGTGATCAGTTGGTGTGGTTTTCAGCCACTGAGATGGTGGCAATTTGTTACAGCAATTCGGAAATTAATACAATACCTAAATGGCCTTTGGAATGTACTTGTTTAAGCCTCACATGTAAAAATGGGGGTTAATGGGAATAATTTTCCCTGAAGTAGCAACCTCACTGGGTTACAGTGAGGATCATGTACATAGACTTTAACGTGGCGCTTAACCAACTACCTGGCACGTGGCCAAATTTATCTTTGGACATAGATGAAGATAAGAGAGGTAATCACAGGTGGGATTTACGTCTTATTGAAAGTGCCGTTGACTTGTCTTTGTTTCTGGCTAAGCGATAAGCGCTGAAGAGGAAGAACCCCATCTCTTTGATTTATTCTCTCTCCCCAGTGCAGAGCACGGGCCCCAGCATGGTTAGCATTCCATAATGAATTGATAAATGATTGAAAACCCAAATGCCTGCTCTGTTGTATTTAAAAGTTCTCCATCCGAGAAGGGAAGTGAACAGCACAGAAGGTGTTTATAGAGGGAGAGATTACAGACAGGGAGACTGGGGTGGCTGGCACGACAAGGCAGGTGAGAGATGATTTTTCATATCTGGTTAAAACCCCTCATGTTGTACTTTGATGCTCACGCCCTTTAATTGTGTTCTCAGAGCAAGAGAACAGCTGCAAAGTGTCCTCGAATGGTCTCTTCTCAACCATTAGTTTGTTCTTCAGCCTTCTCTTTCCAAGCAAAATGACCCAAATTATTTTCGCTTTCCCTTGTTCAGAGTGCAGTATTGTAATGCCTTGCAGATGTTGCCGGCAATGGCCCAGAGGACAAATTTGGCTCGCACGTGTGTTTTAAGTGACCCACACGTACATTTTTTTTTTAAATGTGAATTATAAAACAGAGCAGATTGGACACATGAGCTTGTTTCCATGCCTTCCCAAAGTCCACTAAAATAGAAAGGAATAAAAAAAAAGACATAAGTTCGCAAGGACAAAGATAATGGGAGATGAGAACAGCAGACAAGGGATGTCAGTTAAGTTTGGGGAGCTGGGATGCAGATGGTGGAGCTGGGACTGGCATCACAGAGCATGATCCGCTTGGGCAATGAGACAGCAAATGAGCTGCTTGACTCTGCTCACCTCAGATGAGGCTCAGCCATGAGGCTCCAGGGCACCCCCACATGCAGTTTGGAATGGGTCTGAGTGTGAAACAATTGCTCCCTGGTCTATGTAAGAAACAGTTGGAAGCCTAACCCTTCCTTCAGCCCGTGCAGCCAGGCAGATATTCCTCCCCGAGCCCCACACAGAGCTAGAGCTTTTCTCTGGGGACACAGTGAACCTATGTGGCTCTGGACATAGCTCATCATGCACAGATGGGATTGGGGCAAAGCATTGGAGTGAGAATAGGGAGGTGGCCTGAACGTCTGTGACCTAAAAGGGAAGACCCTTCAGCCTCCTCCTCTGCTCAGAGCTCAGAAGAGTTGAGGCCAGCTTCAAATCCGCCAGACAAGAAACTGTATGTCTCTGGGGAAACAGCCTGGCCCACGAGTCTGGTAGTGACATTTGGGATGCACCACTGTGCTCACATAAGGTAATTTCAGCTTCAAAGCTACCCTTGTGGACTCTGATCTGAGATACCAGGGCTGGGTCTCTGCTAACATTTCAGTATAGTTGTGTGCCACAAAACAATGTTTCGGTCAGTGACAGACCACATATATGACAGTGGTCCCATAAGATTGGCACCATATAACCTAGATGTGTAGTGGCTACCCCATCTACGTTTGTGGAACCCTCTGTGATGTTTTCATGGCGGAATCACCTAATGACTCTTCTCAGAACGTATCCCCATCATTAAGTGATGCATGACTGTGTTGCCAGTGGCTCTTGTGGGGTTCTGAAAATAGGGGCACTAAAGGGAAACTGAGGTTGGAGGTAAGAAAGGACTTGCTCCTGCTTTTCTGCTTTCTGTTTCTGGCAAAACCATCCCACAGGGTTTCCTCACCTAGTGTACGGTTCATTCCAGTTTCAGTCCATCCCCTTTCCATGCCCACATTGTGATGCCCCCTTCTCAGAGGCCCACGTCCCAAGTCTGGGCCCCCGCCACCCTTCCAAGCGCCTAAAGTCTAGTCATCCTAATCCCTTCGCTTTGTTGTCCCAGCCCTAGGAATGGCGGTCGTCATTTACAGGTGCTGTTTACGTGATCTCTCAGTATTCCCTTCTGGCATTTATAGTCCCCCTTACCCAGCCAGCCCTTTATTAAGGTCCCTCTGCGTGGGGTCCCTCTGTGTTGGCACCCTGATGGATGGACTCGGGAAAAGGCCATGACTTGCTTCATCACCCTTTAGTGAAGGCCAACAGCCAAGAAGCCCACCCGTGTGAGGTATTGGTCAAAGGGTACAAATTTCCGGTTGTAAGATTATCAAGTTTGGGGATCTAATGTACAGCATGGTGATTGTAGCTAATAATACTGTATCATATACTTGAATGTTGCTGAGACAGTAGATCTTAAATGTTCTCACCACAAAAGAGAAATAGTAACTATGTGATGAGATGGAAGTGATAGCTAACACTTTGATGGTAAACATTTTGCAGTTTATGAATGTATCCAGTCAACACATTGTACACCTTAAACTTACACAATGTTTTGTGTCAATTAGATTTCAATAAAGCTGGAAAAAAAGTTAAGTCCGTCCACAAACTCAAAGCTGTCAGGCTATTTTTAGTGCCTTGCTTGTATGTGAAGAGTCAGTGGGCACTGAGGAAAAACTCATGTAAAAGTCAGAGGTCAGTCTTGAAACTGAAAAGGACAAATTAAAATTGAAAAAAGGAATGGGTACGAAGCAGGGATGAGGCAGAGAGGAGCAGAAAACTTTAAAAAGCTGAAATTAATGTCCTCAGAGAGTGAAAACAGCTATTTCACTCATAAAACGTGAACAGGATCCCACAATTAAAAAAAAAAGGAACATTCACAAAGTAAGGAAGAACTCTTGGAAATTAAAGATATGAGAGCTGACAGTAAAAAAAGCTCAAAAGTTAGAAGACAAGGTGGAGAGTTCTCCTTAAAATAATACCAAAAGACAAAGATCTAGAAAGTAGAAGATGGGACTTAGAGGATTAACTGGGGTTTCCCACATCCAATTAATAGATGAGGAAGTCTTTTTTTTTTTTTTTTAAAGCACGCCTTTCTAGATTGCATGGGCTCATCAAATGCTCGGCACAACGAATAATTAAAAAACACCGAAGCATATCCTTGGATGGGAGATTCTGACCTTGGCACTTAACCAACTTTTGGTCTTAAGAAAGTTACTAAATAATTCTGGGCTTCTGTTTTCTTGCAAATAAAATGGGGATGACAATACTTAGTCCCTCATAAAATTGTCAGCTTACATCATATAATGCACACAAACGTCTAACTTAGTTCTTGGCACAGTAATACATAAATATTTTATTACTAACAATAATACATAGTAGCATAATTCAGGAGATTCTTAAGCTTCCTATCACTGCTTAACAGGGAGCCTCACCATCTAGGTCCTTTGAAAGGGCTTTAGATTCATGAGAAAGAAGCACAATCCTTTAGTGAACACCAAGTGCCAGGCCCCTGGCTAACTTTTCTCCACTTTACATTATCCCACTTATTGCTGGTAAAAATCCGCAAAGTCTGGGTGCTTTGCATCCATTGTATTAGGAAACTGAGGCTCAGAGCGCTGCCTGATTTCAAAGCTCCTGTGGCCTCTTCGCCTCTGAGAAGGGGATTTGCATGCCGACAGAGGCAGCCTGCCGCAAAGTTTCCAAGGGCCCATATGGGCAGACAGCCTCTCCATTGTCTAGCTGATTTAAAAACAGGAAGGTGTTCCGAGTAGAACTCGGCTGGTATGAATAGTCCCAAGTGAGGACTCGTTCTTTCAGGCATGGACAGGGCCACCCGGCAGCTGACAACGTTAATAAAATTGTCAGGCAGCTATTAGAATAGCTTAAAATTATCCAGGTTTTTATAGGTACCTAAAGAGGCTGAACAACTCTTGTCTTTGCTCATAAAATGAACATCTGTTAGCTCCTGAAAGACTGGTACCCATGCCTAGTGGCTGGACCTCAGTACCTCACTCCTCTCAGGATGCTCAATGATGTATTGGATTCTTGCCCCTTCTCTCACATGGTCCCTATATCGGCTTGATGTTTCTTTTTTCTAAATATTTTTACTTTTTTTTCATTACCTCCACTGAAAACCCTTGAAATCAAGCATGTGGATCCAATAAGTACATCGTGAGCTCTAATCTGTCACATATCTTGCCCTGTATTGGCCCTTCAGTATTCTAGTTCATACTCTGAGGCCGTTTCTAGTGAATTAATAACTGGACATGATCTAGCAGCTGTTTTCCAGCCAGTTGTCCCTAACACTGTGCTTGGCACTCACAGAAGAATGGACACATACTTATTGAGAGTATAAGGGCAAAGGGTCTTAGGACTAAATTCTCTCTTTCATTCTGATAAATCAGCACAGTCTGAATGTCGTGTCTTAGAAATAGCAGAAGGACTCGAGATGCCTAGAAGTTAGCAGCTATTAATAATGATGATGACAATCATTTGCAGACAAAAACTAGGCCACCTATTAGCTGTCAACTCTTGAGTCAATGACCTTCAGCCTCCCTTAGCTTCAGTTTTTATATCTGTAAATTGGGGATGAAAAATCTCTGCCTTAGTGTGTTGGTGCCTGGGTTCTTTGAGTTAATCCATGTGAAATACACAGGTCGGCACCTGGCAGAAGAGTAGGGGCTCAGTAAATGGGTGTTCCCTACTCTCCTGGTTTTTAGAACTTGTATATCTTTGCTTTCACCTGTTACATGCACAGACCCATCCTAGAGCTTGTATAGAGACAAGTGTAACAGGTGGTATAGGTGGGGAAAAATGGGATGTTGAGAGATCAACAAGCCCATGGATCTCATTGTACAAGAAAAGAAAGACTTCGAGAGGTTAATACAATTATTATGTGATGGAGATAAAGTCAGGGATATATCTGGTCCTCCTCATCTCTGTTACGTTCATTCATCCAGCAAATATTAATTAAATGCCTACTATATCCCAAGCATATCAGAGTTGTATACTGCTGCTGCATCTACGTTCATTGCAAAATTGTGCTAAAACAGTTTACTGAATCATTTTGGTGCCCCTGAGGCCTCAAGCCCTTCCCTGTAACCCCTGCCTTGCAGGCATACAGCCTCTGATGCATGCATCTCTTGGAAGGAAGCTCAGCTGGCAAGACATTTTTCTCTCTTTCTGGGCATCTTGAGAAAACCTTGTCGAAGCCTAAACCAGTGTCTGTATAGCTTCCTCCCCCTGGTTTGAGTTCTCTCCTTGAGACCCTGCAGCTGAGGCTGAGCGATTCTCCTCTGAGGATCCCCTTCAGGTAATTGAAGGCTGCCTTCAAAACTGCCAGGCCACAGCTCCAGGCCAAACATTCCTCTAGGAAAAGGATTCCAGGTTCATCAGGATCTCTGCCTGGGGGCAGCAGCACATAGCCACAAAACCAGCATAGGAACTTACTCATGTTCCATTCTGCCATTTTCCAGCTGTGTGACCTGAGCCAGTGAATTAATCTCCATTAGACTCCTCAAAAAGAAGTGGAGGTCACAATGGTATCCAGCCCTGGGTAGTCAGAGGATTTAAGGATGTAGTTTTACATAAGAGTGCTGTACCTAGAGTGGGGGGTCTCAGGTGACGAGTGCAGTGCTCCTGGCTCTGTGTTCTGGGTCTCAGGTTATAGGTGAGGAGGCCGAAGCACTATCAGGCAATTGCAGGTGAGTCTCCCAGAGGAGCACATCTGTTAGTGGGAAGATCAGGGGTGGGACTGGATATCAATGCCCTGTCTCCGCTGAACACTAGGTGGAGGGTCAGTCTCTGCAATGCCTGAACAGCTGGTGTGCACACTATGGTACTCAAGGGCCAGTCAACAAGATACTGTCCTTCCAACAGCAGAGAAAAGACCAGACCACCAAACAATTGCATCCCCATCCTAGGTCCATCCTGTAGGCTGGTATTTCTCAAATCAGAATGTGCGTCCAAGTCCGCCCCCCAGGGAGCTTTCAGATCCTGATCCCCATCCTTGAAGATTCAGATTGTGCGGGTGCTGGATTGGGGACTGTACTCTTACGAAACTGCCCAGTTGTCTTCCGGGGCACCGGAGGGTGAACACGCCCTGGCTTCTCAGTGCCTAAGAGAGCTGAATCGTGTGAGAACAGAGAAGACAGAGGCCTGGAGAAGAAGGAAATTTTCCACCTGAGTGTTTTGTTTTCATTTTTAGTTTAGTGGAGAAATGTAAAAACAGCATCATTAGGAGGCTTATCTGATAGCTTGAAAAGATGCCTCAGCAAAACAGTCTTTCCCAACAGGAAATGTGCATCTCTGGTTTGCCAAGTTCTAGGCCAAATGCTATTTATATCATTTCATTAGGAGAGCTTTTGGCTGCAGGTAACAGTGCTATAAGCCTTAAGAAGGTGGGGAGTTCAGTGCCTGTGCAGCAGCTCAACAGTGTCATCAAGATCCAAGATTCTGTCCATCTTTTTTCCCTTCTTAGCATATTGGCTTTTTGTCTTCATGCTTCTTGCCTCATAGTTGCAAGAAGGTTGCCTTAGCCCCAGACATCTTCTCTGTACTCCAGGGTCTCAAGCAGGAAGGAAGAAGCAAGGCCTATCTCCTCAGGAGGTCCTGCCTTTTATTCAGGGTAAGAACCTCCACAGCAGACTTCCCTTTACCTCTCACGGTTTTAGAAATGGGTCACAAACTGAATCCTGAACCCTATCACTGCTCGTAAGGAAGGGGATTACCATAATTGATTTATACAAACTCTCATTCCCTGAGGAGAAGGAGAGCCCTGCCTTCCTTGAAGTCAGGAATCTCTCCCTGCTGCCTACACACAAAACTTGGTTCTTCGAGCAGGAGGGAAGGGAGAAGGCTTTTGGGTAGATGACAGTATCTCCCCTGAAGCTCAGAAAGGATAAGGAACTTTCCCAAGGACACACAGACAGCAAAGAGAGTCAGTGGTCAAGCTGAGGTTTGCCTTTGAAGCCTGTGTGCTTCCTGTTTCTCCATCCTGCATCTCACACCACATAGTCTTGTAGTAAATCAGAGATGCTTTCTGTTCCAGCAAACCTTAGAAATGACCTAAGCCCCTGCCCTCATTTCACAGATGGGAAGATCAAGGCTGACATCAGGGAAGCAATGTACCTAAGTTCCCTCAGCTATTTCGTGGACTGTGTACCATGTCCCCTCTCCTTTTTGGTATTTGATGCCTTCGGCCCTGCCACAGCTATGCGCATCCTGGCTTTTTGTCTTGTGTCTACTTTATTGTACACCATCGTTTTTGGCGCCAGATGTCCACTTGGTAAAGGCTCTTGACTGGATTCCAGAGTAAATCAGGGAGATGATTTCACCTGTTGCATTTGGATGGACCTCACTGGTGGAGTTGTGGTTACACTGTGCTGGTTCAACCTGAGGGACACATAAACTGTGGGAAGGGGAGAGAGCAAAGGTGTTGGGTTGCCAAGGCAACAGGGCATCATGGCGCTCAGTGGCCAGGGCTTAGAGAGGGATTGCCATTTCCTCTCCTGAGAAAATGTGCAAGATAACTTTTGAAATTCATCTTCCTCCAACTCTTTGGAGAGTGCTTTTTTGGTAAGGCATGGCTGGTAGAAGAGGTACTGGGGTAGGAAATAAGAGAGGATAATAAAAGTTGCCATCCCATGTTTAGGGAGTGGGGCAAAGGAAGTGGAACATTGTAACTTGTTCATGGTGGGTGGACAATAATTGTTATAGTTGATGAGTTTCTCCACCTTGGAAAATGGGGATAATAAAAGTAACTATCTCTCAGGATTGCTCTAAAGACTAAATGAGGGGTCGGCCCAGTGGTGCAGCGGTTAAGTGCGCAGGTTCTGCTTCGGCGGCCCAGCGTTCGCCAGTTTGGATCCCGGGTACGGATCTACACACTGCTTGACATGCCATGCTGTGGCAGGCATCCCACATATAAAGTAGAGGAAGATGGGCACAGATGTTAGCTCAGGGCCAGTCTTCCTCAGCAAAAAGAGGAGGATTGGCAGCAGATGTTAGCTCAGGGCTAATCTTCCTCCAAAAAAAAAAAGAAAAAGACTAAATGACTCCACATACACAGAATGCTTAGCACACTACCTGGCACTTAGTAGACACTCAGTAAATGTTAACTACTATTTTTGTTAAAATTGGAAATTTTGGGGGATTTGGCCCTCTAGAACCCATATTTGAAGGAGAAAAAAGCGAGTACATCACTTTGTGCAAATGTCTGTTGCTAGAACTTTTTTTCATGTTTAATCCTTCCAACAGCCTAAGGATGTTAGTCTTCTGATTTTACAGAGCAGAAAGTTTGGGGGACCCAAAAAGATTAAGCTGAGGCCGTCCCTATGGCCTAGGGGTTAAGTTCGGCAGGCTGTGCTATGGTGGCCCAGGTTTGGTTCCTGGGTGTGGACCTACACCACTCGTAGGCAGCCATACTGTGGCAGCGACCCACATACAAAATAGAAGAAGATAGGCAACAGATGTTAGCTCAGGGCGAATCTTCCTCAGGGGAAAAAAAAAATGATCAAGCTAATTCGTTCAAGTCCAGAAATACGTTGACATCAAAGCTGATGTTTGTTCTGCTCTTGCGTGCCAGCAACGCATCTCTGCCTACAGCTGGCTGTGTCCTGCTCTGGGGTAGGGTTTGCGTCATCATCTAGGCACACCAGTTCCCACTTCCTCGGCTCTCTGCTGGGCCTTCTCCGACTCCTTATTTTCGCCTTTTGCTTTTACAGTTCCTTTTGTCCAAGTGGCCAGACAGTCACTCTTTCTCTGTGTTGTCACCTTGCTTTAGTGGAGTGAGCCTCTGGGCAGGTGATTTGTACCTTCCACAAAGGAACCAGGGAACCTCAGATTCTGTGGCCCTCAGAGTCTGGGTCAGAAGCTGTCACATCTGGTACAGGGGCACGTTAAGTCATCGGGATGGAGAAAGACGACAGTGGTGGTTACAACTGACTCATCTTTGAAGGAGTCTCTGAACTGGTCTCCATCCCAGTACCACCCACCTAAGAAAGGAGTCATCTCAGAATTGGTCTCCGCTGGGAAGATAAGTCTCCTCCGCCTTTGCTCTGTTGCTCCCACTGTATCACCCACCTGGCCCTTTGGAGCCCCGACCACAGGACGGTGTCATTGTCACTGTGCCAGTTTTTCTCAAAGTGTGTTCTGAGGCCTACCGGCCCAGAAGCATGTGGGGCATCGCTGGGAAAGCAGACTTCCAGGTCTACCTCCCCAGACCTCCTAGGGTTTGTCCTCAGGCTCCATATTTGTGACCAATTCCCGTGGTGATGTGGGTGCTGTCTTTGGAGCATGCTTTGAGAAGCACCGCACTCAACCGCGAGCTGCATGGGAGCAAGTCTGCAACTCTGTACATTCTCAGCATCTCTCCTGCTGTATTTTTTTAATTGAATGGTGGGTTAATTGAGTATTTGATTAATTAGTAAACAAAGAGAACAGACGGAGGTCCAGGAAATGGAAAGTTCTAGTCTCCTAAGAGTAAAGGAAAACAATAAATCAAAGTTGCTCTGAACAATCCGAAGGGCCTTTGCGATTTAAGGGCTTGTGTTGGGTGTTCTCGTGTGAGCTCTTCCCAAGGCCTGGTCCGGTGCAGGCTCTCTCCTGAGTCATGCACACTGTGACTGCACCCTCTGGATCTTGTGCTCTGCAGAAGTCCAATCTCAAGCCAAAGTCTTAGTCTTGGAACCTAACTGAAATGTGAACAGATGCCTGTATCAGATTTATTCATCTGCTAAACACCTCCATAGGCCCCAAGTCAAGTTGGAGTATCGCCTCCTCTCTGAAGTCCATTCTTTTTCCCCCAAGCCAAGCAGGGTCCATCTCCCCTTAATTTGGGTCATCTGTTTCTACAACAGATCTCTTTGAAGGCTTCACATTGTACTTCTGTAAAATATTCACATGTCTATCTATCTCCTCATTAGACTTGAAGCTCTTGAAGAGAGAACTCCAAGCATTGTGCGCATAGTAGGCATGTAAATCTTTTGGGAATAAATGGTTAACCGAGTGGCCAGATTCCGATGCCAGCTCTGCTTCCTAGGAACTCCCTGACTTCATCTCCCTGCATCTGATTTTCTTAAATATCAGAAAATGAATGATTAAGCCATGGATCATGCTGTGAATGGGAGAGATGCTGGCGGGCTGAAGGGCATTATTGTCATTTATAACATATAGCACAGAGAGCAGTTACCTGAGCTCATCCTCCAGAGTTGTAAAGATATTGGTTAGCTTTGTTTTGATTGTCTTTTTGCTAAGTACTAATTTTTTTAGCAGGCATTCATTGACTGGGTCTTTCCTCAAGGATTTTACTGGACGAGCCCGTATCTTTTTTTTTTATAGCAGCTTTATGAAGGTATAATTCATATACCATAGAACTTACCCCTTTAAAGTATGCCATTCAGTGATTTTTAGTATATTCAAAGACTCAAAGAGTTGTGCCTCTATCACTACTTTCTAATTTTAGAACATGTTAATTACCCCAAAATAGATACCTCTTACCCATTAGCAGTCACTACCCATCATTTCTCTCCCCGCCAGCCTTGGCAACCAGTAACCTACTTTCTGTCTTTAGAATTTGCCTGTTCTGGATGTTTCACATAATAGAATCGTACAGTATGTGATCTTTTGGGACTTGCTTCTCTCACCTAGCATAATGTTTTCGTGTATCTGTACTTCATTTCTTTTTATGGCCAAATCCTATTCCACTGTATGGATATACCACATTTTTTAACGCGTTTATCAGCCGATAGACATTGGGGTTGTTTCCACTTTTTGGCTCTCGTGAATAATGCTGTGTTGAACGTTCGCATACGTAGTTTTTCTGTGGACATATATTTTCAGTTCTCTTGGGAAGAGAGTTAAGAGTAGAATTGCTCAGTCATTCCATGGAGTGTGAACACTCGCTGTTTAACATTTTGAGGAACTGCCAAACCGTTTTCCAAGTGGCTGCTCCATTTGCAAGCCTGTATCCTAGACTCAGCCGTTCATGTGCTAAGAATCCCAATGCCCTGTGTCTTCACTGAACGCCAGCTAAACGACAGGTGGCAGACAGGTTATACCTGCAGGATCTTCCTATCCCTGCAGCCACTCTGGACACTGGTTCAGAGAGAACGAATGGGTCCAGTGTGCTGGGTAAAGACACTGAGGGTCCAGGGCTTAGGGGTCAGCCAGGAACAGATGAAGTTGTTGAACCGTGAACTAAAGGCAGGATGTTTAATAGAGAAATTTACCCATCTGGAGCCTGCATCCTAATCATACGTCATATATCCCTTGCGTTTGTATTTCTTTACTTTCAGTCATGTGCAACAGAATTATTTGAGAGGCTATTTCCCGCAGCTTTCAGTTTGCTCTGGTCTCTGTGGCATCAAGATTGGTTTGTTTGTTTTTTTTTTTTTTTTGAGGAAGATTAGCCCTGAGCTAACATCTGCTGCCAATCCTCCTCTTTTTGCTGAGGAAGGCTGGCCCTGAGCTAACATCCGTGCCCATCTTCCTCTGCTTGATATGTGGGACGCCTACCACAGCATGGCTTGCCAAGCGGTGCCATGTCTGCACCCAGGATCCAAACTGGCGAACCCTGGGCCACTGAAGTGGAATGTGCGCACTTAACCACTGCACCACCGGGCCTGCCCAAGCATAAAGATTCTTAATATGTCCAATCTCTTATTGGAGGTCACATCTTCTATGCTACAAATCATCCTGATACCATGGCCCTAGGGTGGCAGTGGTGGAATTTGTGCAGGAGACAGTTTCATTGAAGACGTGGTTCCTCGGGGCTTGATCTTAAAGGATCAAGCCGAGGATATTCTTGCTGGAAGGTCAAGGGACCCCTCTGTTCTGGATGGCAGAGCATGTAGTGTGAGACCTTCTGAAGAATGGGGCAGGTTTGACTCTTGTCCTCCTTTCTCCCTGCCCTAATTATTATTTGTCTCAACTCAGATAGAACCTCCATCTTTATGGCAACAACACATTGCTTAATGGAAAGATTTTAAACAAAAGATTAAACATTTAGACACTTCCTAACCAGAAGATCTGTGTACTAAATTAATGAATGCTAAACCATCTCAGAGCAACTTTGCTGCATTTCAGACAGAATTCTCTGGAATCCCTCCTGTTGGGTTTCTTTGCCACAACAAACCACCTCTGCCAACCAGAGATAAATTCAGTAGATGTGATGTACTGGGAGAGAAAGAGCTGAGCTTTATTTATGGCTTCTCTGTGACTTAAGGTTCTTTTGAACTCTCCCTTGCAAGTTTTGGGAGACCAGCGACTCTAGCCAACCAGGGAGAGGGAAGTGTCTTTCTCAGACCTCCAGGGGTAACACTTATTTCCATTTCCTCACACCCATATTGGAGTGAGGAGAGAGATGGACTGACTGCAAGACCTTTGGGACAGAAGACAGTTGTCTGGCACCTGCGGTAGTTCTGGAAAGGGCTGGGTTGGAGAGAATCGGAGAACACAGAAATGTGATGATGGTTGAGATGTTATGTGGCCCCAGAATTGAGTCAGAAGTTTTTCCTGTTCAGGTAAACAAATTTTACATCTGATCCTATCTTTGGAGCATTAGGGAAGATTTCATAAGATGATGAGAGTGTGAAGAGAAAATAGATTAGAAAGAAAATAGTATTAGTGGTTGCCAGGAGTTAGAGATGGTGGTGGTCAGGGAGCGCAAGGGAGTGGCTGTGATTTTTAAAGGGGTAGCACTGGGGGGGATGTTTGTGGCAATGGACAGTTGGTTGCCGTGGCAGCTCTATGAATCTACACATATGGTAAAGTGGTATAGCATTATCCACATATTGTACTGACGTCAGTTTCCTGATTTGGATCTTGTACTACAGTTAGGTGTCGCCATTGGGGGAAAACAAGTGAACGGTACATGGGACCTCTCTGCAGTATTTTGCAACTTCCTGTGCATCTATAATTATTTCAAAATGAAAAATATATTTTTTTAACCTGGGAGGAAAAAAAGGAAATAGTAATGCAAACAGAAAAAAAAACTCAATGATATGATGGACCATGCAAATAATGGCGTAACATCTAAGTAGGTGTAACCTCTATTAGACTTCTGACAGATGGTGACATTTAAAACAGGAGAGCAGCCACACTGTGGAGAATGTGGTGGCCTTCATTAAGATTTCCCAATAGAACACTGTTTGTGACTCACGTCACAGACAATGGTCTAACCGCAAAATTATATACAAAGAACTCCTAGAAATTAATATGAAAAAGACCAATAACCATGGTGAAAGAATGTGAATACATAGTTCACAGAAGAGGGAATACAAACGGTCCTTAGGCATAAAAAGAGACTCAACTTCTCCCTGTCTAAAATAAAAGAAAAAAGTAGTGCAAATAAAATATATACCGAGATGCCATTTTTTAGCTCTCAGATTGGTGAAAATCTCTAAGTTTCCTAACACACTCTGTTGGTGATGCTGTGAGAGAAAGGCCTTCTCAGGCTTTGCTGGTGGGAGCGCCAGTGGGTACAGCCCGTGTGGTCTGTGACTTGGCAGTATTGACAAAATTCCTGGAGGAGACGTGGCTACTGTTCACCCAAATTCATTTTCCTCTTGCATAGGAATACAGTTACAGCTGGAAAGTAGCTAAGCAGCTAAGGGCTACGCTTCCCAGCTCCCCTTGTGGCTGTATTGCTAGTACTTTCCAGTAGGATGTGAGTAGGAAAGAAGTTTGTGCATGTGTGTGCGTGTGTGCAAAAATGGCCACAAGTTCTTCCCTTCCCTGTGTCTGTGTCCTACACCGTGACTTTGCAGCCCTTCCCATCAAGGGAGGAGTCTGTCTTAACTTCCTGAATCTGGGCTGCCCTTGTCACTTGTTTTGGCCAATGGGACAGTGGCAACTGTGACACACACAGAGACCTGAAAGTGTTTCAGCTTCAGAGCTTACTCTCTGCCTCAATGGGAACAAGCCTTTGCCAGCCTGCCAAGGATGAGAGGCCATGCAGAGAGAAGCCCGTGTCCTCTGAGCTGTCCTCTGAGGGCTGTTGAGGTCATCTGTTGTAGCCAGCCCCAGTGGACCCACCAACTGACTACGGCCCAGCCAAGAGATTGGCCAACCCAGCCTGATCCAGAGCAGCCCAGCTACACTTGGGAGCCGCTATGTTTTGGGGTGATTTGTTGCACAGCAAAGCTAACTGATACAACGTGCTACTTTGGGATGAGGTTTCTGAGAACCACATATGCCCCCTCCGTGGTCTCTTCACCATGCTGTAGTCATTCCTGAGATAGCTCAAAGTTCAAAGCCAGTGGAATATCTCATTTCTCAGGCAGGCAGGCAGGCAGGACCAACGAATACTCATTAAGACTCCACTTTGCCAGGTGCTGGGGACTGAAAGTCAGATGCCCTGGCCTCAAGAAGCTTACCCTCCAGTAGTGAGGGGCACATGCAAACCACAAAAGAGATAAATACAAACATTTGTTTCAGGTACCGAATTGTGCAACGATGAGAATAAAGCAGGCGCGTTGGTGTGCCTTCCCTAATTGACAAGGAGGGAAACAGGACACTTAGCACTCAACAGTTGCCTTATACAAATGAAGGAAGAGAAGCCCAGACAGAGCGAGTCACAAAGCCATAGCTCGTGTTTGGCACAGTAATTCTATGAATTTCTGGCAGGCCGTGTTTCACAGACCATTACAGAACCCAGGACAGAAAGATGCAGAAACTTTAGAGAGTCAGGCAGAGCATGGCCAGGATTAGAATGCAGCTGTGGACTGGAGAAGCCCTTAGGGAGGCGACAGTCGTTCAGCCTAATGCCCCAGGGGTTAGTTTGGGCATGAGTTAGAGATAAGGTAGTTTAGGACTGCCCTGCTCTGCAGAGAGAGGTCTCAGTTACCTGTGATGCTTGTTGGAAATGTGGAAACCTGGGGGCTCCTCCCTGGTCGCTGTGGGATCCAGGAAGCTGCGCTTTACCAAGTACTTGTGAGCATCTCAGGTACATAGCAGTTTACCAACCCCTGGAGTAGATGGACAAACCGCCTCTCAGCCTCTCTACGAGAGAAAGCCCACCAGAGCAACTTTTTAACCCTAAGGGAAAGAAAAGCTCTTTAAATGAATATCAAGAGGAAATAAATCCCCCTTTCCTTAAGAACACAACTTAGAAACGTTGTTTTTTGTGCCCAACATAACAAACAGAATGTGGGCTGGTGATGCAGCCGTTGAGGTCAGGCCACCGAAAGAAACAGTTATTTTCTGTCTTTTTTTCCTTGTTCTTCTAAAATGCTAAGTTTCTTCTTTTGGTTAAATGACAGACTTTGGTAGAGCAGTAGAGGATGTAAACAATAGCGGTGATTTAGAAGAAACGTGGGAAAGAACCATCGATTTTTAAAAAAATTTAGAAAGTAAAATCCTTGCGGGTGGAATCGGGGAGCCTAGAGTCTGGTAGGGAATGTGGAAGATCTGCAGGCACCCCTGTGGGGTCTGGAGCTTCATTTTATCAGCTCCAGTAACCTGCCTCAGGACCTGTAGCCGAAGGTGAGTTTTAGAGGTAACAGTGCCCCCTTCTGGCACAAGTGGTTTTTACATGTAACTTGCAAATCCTGAGCCGAGTGGAGCTTTTCCCTCCGTCTCTAGGGGTGGAATCCATGCCTTAGCCCTTCTCCTCCTGGAGCCCCTCATCTCCTTGGGACCAGCCCCTCTCTGGGGCATGTGTGTCCTCCTGACATGTGGGCAGCTCAGGGGCCTGTGAGTTTTGCCAGAGGTCCCTGTAAGGAATGCTTCCATCCTGGATGCTCATTCACCATCGTAAGCATATCTGTGGGATTTCTTTCTTCCTGCAGAAAACCACAGTATCGTTTGACCATGGAAAGGTGGCAACAAGTGAAACCTTTCATTTTCTTTTTCCCAAAAAAGCGTCACAGCTAGCTGACTAAGTGTAATTTTCTGTTTGGGTGTCTGTGTGTTCCTTGCTAGGAGTATCGGAATATGATCAGAATCTAAACCTTTACCACTGTTCGCTACCACATCCCTTTCTCTGCACCAGTCCCCCAGCAGGGTCCCCCAGGATATATCTGGCACCCTCTCTACTGCAGAGTATGGGCCTCGTTTCTCACGTATCGGCTCCTATCCTTGTCCACTATCTGTTGCTGGTGACCCAGGAGGCCCTTTTGGGTAGGCAGTATATGGGATACTGTAACAGTCAACACTAGTGGAGAAGGGCCTCTCTGCCTGGATTCAAATCCTGAATCTGCCACTTACTGGCTGTGTGACCTTGGGCAGGTGATGTAACTTATTTGGGTGTCAGTTTCCTCGTATATGAAATGGGGATGATGATAACAGAATCTAACTCATAGGGTTAGTGTGAGAATCCCATGAGTTAACATATGTCATATGTTCGGAACGGTGATTAGCATAAAGTAGTCAGTACCTGTTGGCCCTTATTCTAGTTCCTTAGCTTAAGGCTTAGAGTTATCCTGTGGTTGTCTTCTTGGCTATATTTCTTCAAGTCCTGTCCTGGATCCCATTGCCTTGGGAAGAGGGAACCCCAGATCACAGAAAAGTCTATAATGGTTGCAGTTATCTAAAGATAGCAAGGAAAGTGAATTTTCAGCCTTGTTTCATTCCATTTATAATCTCTAGGACCTAATTCCTGGGCTCCATCTTTGTGGCCTGATTTTTCCAGAAGAAGCCACTGTTATTGACCCCAGTCCACCCCTTCTCCTTAGGGTGTGCTGCATCTGTTGTATGCACACATAGGGCAAGGGCTGGGCCAGTCCTTTGCCGTGCACCCCCGTTCCTAAGTCGGGGTGCTTCTCTGGGGTCCTCATAGATGTAGTGGTTCTCAGACTCCCTCAGAAGCTGTGTACAGAAGTCTTTGTATATTAGGTACATTTTTTTTTATGGAATGACTCCACCTACGTCGTCATTTTCTTAAAGGGAAACTGTCCTTCAGCTTGGAGCCTGTCCCCATCCTTGACGGGTAGTGATGGGAGAAGGGAGCATTGGTGGTGAGGGACATAAGCTTGTATCCACTTCCCGATTTGTCATCCTACAGGAGCTTTTCTAGGTAATCTGGTTTGCTTTCCTGTGGCTCAGGTTGTACGGCCTCGGGATTATAGTCAGTACTTATTCACAACAAAGGGGAATATGCAGGAAAAAAGCCACATGCTGCCTTCCAGAGCTGGGGATTTTCATCAGCTCTTTTGAATTATTCACACTCCTCATTCCCTTTATTAATGTAGATAATAAAGAGTTGGTGGCGTTTGAGAGGCACAGGCCCCAACACAAGAGTGTTTGTTTTCTTTTTCAGGTCCCAGGAAACATTTAAAACAAAAAGGATGACGTCCTCATGGGCACTGCTGGGGGCCATTGCCATCACTCTCTAGTGAACGAGGGCCAGAGGTGCTCAAATAGGAGGAGGTGGGGAGCGCCTCCCCTAGTCATTAGCCCTTGTTCTTGAGGTAATCTTGGCCAGTCTTCCATGAATGGTATAGTGGGGGACAGCACCAACGATGTAATTTGTGGGTCCCCTTCTACAAAAACTGATATGAATTTCAAAATGGCAACAGCAGAGCTTTAAACCAAGCAGGGGTCTTCTCAGCCCGGGGCCTTACGTGATGGCACAGATCACAGGACCTTGAGGCCAGCTGTGGCAAGGTGCTAGGATGTGGGGCTGCTCCCCTATCCTCACTCCAGGGTGGCCTGCTAGGCATCTTGCTGTGCCTTCATCACACCAGGCACATGCCTGCCTCGTGGCTTTGCACTTGCTATTCCTCTGCCTGGAAGTCTGTGTCCCCAGATCGTCCTATAGGTCACTCCCTCCTTTCCTTTGGGCTTTTGCTCAGGTGTCACCTTAGCAGAAGGGCCTCCCCTGACAACACTCTTTCAGACAGCACCCCTTCACACTCTCCCAGCACCCTTTGTGACAAAGACATGCTCACTATGTGTTTATATATTGATTCGTTTATCATTTATTGCCATTCTCCCCCTAGTAACGTGTCAGCTCTTGGAGGGCTGGGACTCGGCTGGCATTGCTCCCTGCCGTACTCTCTGGGCCCAGCACAGTGCCAGGTATGCAGCTGTTGCTTGGTTCTTGTGGGGTGCACCGTGCGAGAGCTCTTTGCCATCCAGTTAAGGGAAGCCAAGGCTGAGAGCTCAGGGGGAGGCTGAGGGTTTGCTCCTGACTGTGCCTGCTCATCACTGATCTTCTTAAGCAGAAGCATTTTCTTCCTCCTGGTCTCCATCCTTCTGGATGCCATGTGTAAGATTCAGGATGCTGAACATGAAACAGAGAAAACGACTTGGTGTAAAAGAGGCCAAGTTCACCACTGATTTTTAAGAATATGCTGAAATGTACTCCTTTCCAGAGCTTGTTATCAGCTGTTGTGTAGGAGGGTTCTGAGGTCAAGTATGTGGGAGGCAGTGTGGATTAAACAAGGTACATGGATTTCTTGACTTCCGGGCTTCTCGGAGCCCTTTATATGCTAATATGCCCTGAGTTTCACAAACTTTCCAGGCCACAGGGACTTCTGATTCCCAAGTGCATCAGGGCCCCTTTCATCTGTGAGGTATTCCTTGGGAACCTGCTGTTGTGGGAGATGCTCTTGTCTACACGTCAGGAGACTGAGTCCCATCCTGGCCTCAGCACTACCTTCTGGGCAGATTAAGTCAAGGGACCACTACCTTCTCTCCCTGGGTTCTTCAGGCTATAAAATGAGGGCAGCTTTTCTAATGGTCTTACTGTTGAATGTGTGCTGGGTGAGCCCAGCTCTAACATTCTGGAAAAGAAAACTCTGGCTTTTTATTCTCCGTTCCCTGTCGAAATTAATTCATTGACTTAGCAAATATGTGTTAAGCACCTGCCACATGCCGGGGAGTCTTCTAGGCCCTCAGAAGACAGCAGTGAACACAGACAAACCAACCTCTGTCCTCTGGAGCTTTCCTTTTTATCGGTGTCCAGGATGAACAACATGGCATGGATGGTTGTGCTGTCTGTCGAGGTCTCGATGCATCCGTTGGCACCAGAAAAGCCACTTGTAATTGTAGAAAAGAAGGAAAATTTGGGCCCAAAGTCTAGAGGCCTGGATTAACATCCAGGCCTCACTACCAACAACAGTGGTTTGGGGATCAAGAGCTTGTGCTCTGAAGTCACGCCACACAGGGTCCAATCTCAGCTCTGCTGTTTGCTGAGAGCTTGAGCAAATACCTTCTCATTATCCGTTTGCTTTTGTTTTTGTTTTCATCTGTAGACAGGGATAGGATCACCACCTGTCACCAAGGAGATACTGCGCATGAGGCACTCAGCCCAGTGCCTGGTTCCTCCTGTTCACATGATGCTGGCTATTCATCCATGTTATTCGCACCCTCAGTGAAGCCTCAGTAAGCCACTTTCTTTGGACCTTGACACTCGCCTTTTATAAAATGAAGTGCTTGTCTCAGCTCTCTGTGGGACTGTGTTTCAGACTCAGTTAAATAGTGTTGGAACTCAGATGATTGTGTCTCCTCCACACATAGACTGGCCGAGTGATATATGGCTGTATGAGGTATATATGGATAGATATCATACATATGTACCAAGTCTATGCATAAATGCATGTGCATGCATATGCATGTATATACATCATCATTTTGTGTGGATATAGATATAGATAGACATCGACTTTTGAGTCTCCAGAGCTTTCTACATTGGTCATTGCAATCTTCCAGCCAGTGTTCTAGCCCCTGAGACAGGCTGCTTTTTCACATATGTGGGAATGTTCCAGGGTCTGAAAAATGAATTCCTGCCCTTTCCAATGTAAGGGTCCTGTCAATCCTATTGTGATCCAGGGAGATTTTACTTAATTTCCTGTTTTGCATGTGTGTGTTTTATTTCTTTTTATTTGAGAGTTGCCTCTCCTTCCCTCCTGGGTCTATTCATCAGCCTGCTTACCATTTACTAATTTCCTCGAGCAGAAGCTTTTTCTTGCTGGTGACCTCCATCCTCTGCGTGCCATTTGTAAGATTCAGGACCCTGGCCATAGAACAATCTAGAATAGGAACCAAAAAGTGCCTGAATTACTCTGTTCTCAATAATACTCTGAGTTCACAAGGGTTAGCCCGTTTAGCACACAAAGGAATGTCAGCCAAAATTTAGACATGGGTACCTTTTCCTATTACCGAGAAATTAGTCTCGATTACCCTTAAATTATTGAAGGTTGACCGCCATGCAAACTGGTTTCTCCTTTCATTAGTCCTACTAACTGGCTGCATTTGTTACAAATCTTTTTTTCGTAGCCGGTGCATGATTCCTTTTCTGCAAAAAGGCTCTTCTCCTTCAGTGCCTTTTTTTTTTTCGTTCTTTCCTTTTATTTGAGCACTTGATTAATGGTCACACCAGAGCACATCCTGACAGCCGTGCATCTATCTGTGTTTCACTGGCAAAGCCATCTGGATGCAATGTTTGCTTCTTCTGGGGTCCTTGGGGATCAGGTACCTCTTTCTGCCAAAGCCTTGGTCACTGTGATAGAACACATCTAGCTCTGGCATTTACAAATAATATTAAAAAATAACAGTGAGTGTGTTTTCTCATTGTAGACTAAAGTGTGTGCATCACAGAATATGTTGGAGACTAGAGAAAATGAGGAGAGAGAGACGGGAATCCTGCATCTCCTACTATCTAGACATCACCACTATTTGGCTACTTACTGCCAATTTATTTTCCTGTATATTTTTAAAGATATTACACTTCTGATTCCTGCTTTTTATTTTCACTTAACATTATTGGTCTTCATAACTTCCGCTTTCACTGGTTACGTAATGTTCCATCTAGTGATACAGCATCATTTTTTTTTTCTTTTTTTTTAAAGACTGGCACCTGGGCTAACAACTGTTGCCAATCTTTTTTTTTTTTCTGCTTTATCTCCCCAACCCCCCCCGTACACAGTTGTATATCTTAGTTGCAGGTCCTTCTAGTTGTGGGATGTGGGACGCCGCCTCAACGTGGCCTGACGAGTGGTGCCATGTCCGCGCCCAGGATCCGAACCCTGGGCCGCGACAGCGGAGTGCTTGAACTTAACCACTCGGCCATGGAGCCGGCCCCACATCATTATTTTTTTAAGACATTCTCCTATTTGGGGCCAGTTAGGTTGTTTCTGATCTTTTGAAGGTTTAGTTAAGACTTTGTTGAATTTCTTTGGCATATGGCATTCCTTCTTTCAGATTCATTCTTTTGTATAAATTAGCAAAGTGTGATTTGTGGGTCAAAGTATTTGGATTTTCCTGAGGTTCTTAATCTACATTGTCAGTTTTCTTCTTAAAAGGTCTATGTCACTTTACAATGCAACCACTGACATCAGAGAGGGCCCTAGCAGAGGTAAATTTAATATTTTGACTCATAATGAAGTTCTGCCCATGACTTTGAATTTTTTTCCACGGGACGTTTTGATAAAAAAGAAAAAAATGACTTTTTAAGAAATTATTTTAATTGCATGACCTACCCACCAACACACAAATAAATGGTTCCTTTTCCTGGGCCTCAGTTTTCCTACCTATAAAATAAAGAGGTCAGACAAGACCATGCACTGTGGTCCCATCCACGTGCATGGGTGACCCTTACAGCTCGACAGTTTGACAGAAACCATCTGTCTCTTCTGGTGGAATCGAAGGGGGAAAGGCTGACCACTAAATAGAAAAATGACATTCCGTTTCATGAGGAAAAAGCAACCTTGACATTACTCAGATTTGTCTTACCGAGATGGAGTGAGCGGAAACTGCCTCATAAGAGATACAGGACACAACTGAGGCAGCCACGGGCAGAAGACACACTCCTTGTAAATGCATTCCTTCTACCAACTCCTTTTCCAGGGTGAAGCATTCCATCCCTGTCATAGGGTCCTGCAAACGTCCCAGCTTTGAGAGAGTTTGTTCCCTAAACTGGCGTCATCCTATCTTTGTGGGATTAATCTCACTGGTGCAACTGCTTAGTTCACTTAAATCCTTAGAACATTTGCAAGCTATGATAACAGAGCCGGAAATGCTGTGGGTTTATGATGCAAAGCTGATTCCTGCTTTGCTCTCTGTAGTGGCAACATGGATAACATGTAGAAAACCTCTTTAAATGCCAGAGAAATACCACCAATGTTGTCGGTGTCAAAGCCTTTCGGTCTCCTTAACAGTTTAAAGGATATTCAATAAATATTACCACCCAGGATATTAAGCTTCCAGATGACTCGACATAAAGGCATAAGGAAGTGCGTACACAGGTACACCTTGTGTGGGTGCACCGCCAACATAATGAAGTAGTAGCAATAAAAGCTGCGTGTGAAGATGCCCAAGTGCAGCTGCCACATGTGGAAACATCTGTCCAAATGGGAGCAAAATCTGGCTGCCCCAGATTGGGCTCGTTAGTCATTTAATAGCCCATCAGTAGAACAGGAAGACAGTCGCTTTGTGCATGACGGATGGCTTGACATTATAGCGCTATCATGACATCCACCACCTTGAGTTGTGTTTCTTTATGTGCCTCCTCCCAAGAACGGGGACCACATGGCAATCATTGGAGAGCCCGGGGCACGTAGCACAGACTTCAAAATCCAAAGCTAAGTCAGTTTGTAACCACTGTGGGCTTTGGGTTTCTTATCTATTGAAACCTGGGTGGTGTCACTGAGCAGCAGAGGCAATTACTCCATCCTTGGGAGCCAGGCGATGTGGGTGCAAATTTTACCTTCACCTTTTATTAGCAGAGTGGCATTGGCCAAGATATTTAACCTCTGTGTGGCTCAGTTTCCTCCTCTGTAAAGTTCCTAACTCACAGTGTTGTTGTGGTGATGAAATAAATATGTGCAAAGTGATTTGTGGAAACTTGAACCTAGCAGACACTGGATATGCCTTTGCTGACACCGCTGCCACTGTCGCATCCTTCCAGAGGGGCTGCAGGGATTAAGACTAATACCCTGACACTGCCTGGTGCATGGTGGGGCACCGTGGTAGTTACTATTATCATGGTCATATCCTTTACTCCCAGCACACCGTCTGCGTATCGTAATTTGTTGAATGGCAAATAATGAGCTCATTCCTCAGGTTTATTCTCTAATCTGCTAGGAAGGGGCTAGAATCTTTATTTTGTGATAGTCTTCACACATTCTGGGGCTTTAGGCTAAAATGACTCCCAGCAGTGAAGCACAGGACTTTTGTCTAATTGCCAAGGTGCCGTAGCTAGCTGAAGCCGAGGTCAATAAGCATCATTTACTTTTCCTTTACTCCCTCTGTGTTTCATTCTGCCCAAATGAAAAGCAAGACTAGAGAGATTGTAAAATGCCCAGTTAGGTTTTGGAGGGGGTCGGGGTGGGGGGGGGACAAAGAAGTAATTCATTTCTAAAAATCCCCATCTTTCAACATACGTCTTAAACATGGCCCCGTTCACCTGTGCACTGTGGTGTACTCTGAAACCTACATGGCTCTTGTTCTTCTTGGGCCGACTCTGTTTTCCAGGTGGGAGTCCTGAGGCCAGAGACGCTGAACCTGTCTTGGCTGAGAATGGGTGAGGCCAGTAGTTCTCAACAGGTGGCCTTGGGAGCCATGCATCACTTGGGAACTTGTTAGACATTCTCATTCTTGGGCTTCACCCCAACTGAATCAGAATTTCTGGGGGTGGGGCCCAGCAGTCTGTGCTTTGACAAGCCCTCCAGGTAATTCTGATGCTGGGAGGGTTTGAGACCCACTGGGGTAGGCTGAGCATCAGGCACGTGATGCCTTTTGTGAGGGCAGCCTACAGCCTGATATACGTGTTCTTTTTCCTCACTCCCCAGGCAAATATATACCTGTGACCACACAATCAGAGCAGTAAATTGAAGCCAATTAGCAGCTAAGTAACTGCCAGCACTTGTCACTAGGGTAGTTGTTAGTAATTAGCACTAATGACTCTAGAGAGGAAAACAGTTGTGGTTCAAAGACATCCCCACCATTTGAATTCACTCTGAGTTTTTTCAACGTTTTCCTGCCGTGTTTGTCCTTTACATGCAAACACCATCGCACTTGGTGGATGGACGCACTTCTCCAGAGACAAGATCACAGGAAGTAATAATATGCGGTGGTGGTTTTTGATGCTTGCCAGGATGAGCTGATCCCGTTGAGGTATATATGAAAGCTGTGAATCAACCTTTTGGATACACCTGCGTAATTCCTATGGCGATGTCAGGATGTACATTGTAACTTTCTCTGGGAAGCAGAAAGTGATTTATAGGCATGACAGAAATTATTGGATGAGCTCACGAAATGACAGTTCTCGCGGAATTTTGTGAGAATAGAACTAAAGAGAAAGAAGAGAAACCAAGAAAGGAAGATTTTCAAATGGAAAGTCAAATATGTAAATTTCAGTCTTGAGTTACCAAACCTAGGAAACCTCTTCTAGGAAATGCTTAAGGTTAGAATTAACACGCTCCTCCCATCTGCTTGTCCATGAATATGGTGTGTGTTGGAAGAAGGCAAGGATGACTTTGGAACTCATGGTGCTCCTTCAAGATGGCAGTGATTATGAATCCAGTATCATTGCCAGTCTCCTGTTGTGTACCCCCCGCCCCTGAGGCCTTGCCCAAAGCTGACTTTCCCCATAGTCTTCAGACGGTTCGACTGAGTTGAGCAGAGTTGGATGGAACGGTGTCTAATTTTGGCTGTGCGAAATTCTCCCATTCGGTCCAGATCCTGTGTGCTCCACCCATGATCAAAGCTCATCGCTGTGAAAGTTTTTTGAAGTTGGCAGATGTTCAGTTGTGTGGGGTCTTGTTAATTAGGAGAGGGAGCAAGTTATCAAAGGGAAGCCTGGCTGTCTCAGCTCTGTCTCCTTTCTTCCCTCAACCCAAAGGTATAAAATGAGGGAAGTTTGTTAAAAACTTGGGGAGGAGGGGAAAACTGTGTGATTTCAAGGTGCACCTCTTTCGGGAAGTGACAGTTCTTTAAAACGGCTAAGATTATCTGTAAAGTGTGAGTCTGGGCCAGTTCCCATGGGCGTATGATTCCAGAACCGAATCATTGCAGAACAAGCTGAGTTTCCCAGACTTCTATAGATTAGGGAAGGGTGGTCCTGAACGTGGATCTGCCAGAATTCCATGCTTTCTGGGCATTTTTTAAAAAATTTATTGCGGTAAAATATACATGACAAAATTTACTATTTTAACCATTTTTAAGTGTACAGTTCAGTGTGGCATTAAGTACGTTCATACTGCTGTGCAGCCATCACCACCATCCATCTCCAGGGCTTTTTCGTTGTCCCAAACTGAGACTCTGTCCCCCTTAAACAGTAACTCCCCATTCCCCCTTTCCCAGCTCCTGGCAACCACCATTCTACTTTCTGTCTCTGTACATTTGGTTATTCGAGGTACCTCGTAAAAATGGAATCATACCACATTTGTCCTTTTGTGTCTGGCTTACTTCACTTACTATAATGTCTTCAGGCTTCATCCACGTTGTGCATGTGTCCCAGTTTCATTCCTCTGGGCAAGCATTTAAGGACCATCAGCATCCTTAGCCATGTGCTTGCAGGATCCTCTCTAGGATTAACTTCCAGCCCCAGCTGCCCACACAGACGCTTTGTTTCTATTTGCAGTTTACTAAACCAGACAGCTCGCGAGCTCTCTGCCTTTGCAGAAGCTAATCCTGGGGCCTAGGATACCCATGTCTTCAGCCTGCTAAATTCCAGCTCATTCTTAAGGCTTCCCTCGGGTGTCACCATGGGGTAGGTGCTCACAGCCTGTGTTTACATGGACCCTGGGATGTGACACTGTCGTCATCGTCAGTTCCCCTGCTGCTTCATGACTTCTTGCTCCTTGTGCCTTCAGTGTGTGGGTACTCTGGGAGCAGAGACTCTTGCTGAAGTGTCTCCAAAATATCTGGCATAAAGCCCTGGTGCATGATCTGTGCTCGGTAACCTTTGTTGAGCAGTTTGCTAGCTAGAAGCCAGAAGACTCAGAAATTCTACTGGAATTTTTGCTAAAGAAGGAGATCCATTTGGGACCACACAATCTCGCTCCATTACTATCTCAGCTCCTCCCTGAGGGGTATTTTGCAAGTTGAGTCTGGCCTAGGCAGAGAGAAAGGGTGCCTGAAGGACACTTCAGTAATTGTATGTCTCTCGATGCCAGAGCCCTGAGGTGGAGGGGCTTGATCTCTGGCCCCAGGAGCTGTGTGGTTTCTCTGCCTGGTTCAGAATTATCATTTATTGTTGTTTAAATGGAAAATTATTCAGAAGCAGCGGCTGCCTCCTCAGCCCTGAATAAGAAGATTATGTCTTTCTCTGATTTGAAAAAAAAGAAATTTCATGCAGCACATACTATGTTCAAGGCATCCTGTGGGGCGAAGAGGTTTGAAATGCGACACTATTCCTCCCTTCAGGGAAAATCTGATCTCAGAGGGCAGTCAGGCAAGTGTCAGGGAGGATGCATCGCCCTGTCTTACAACTGAGCGGAAACAATCCGTAATTATAAAGCGTGGGGGACGCTGCTCCCTTACCTACATATTCAGCTCCTGCTGTGCTCCAGGGCCCTGGGGTGTCTGGGATGACGGGAGCAGACCCTGCAAGGAAGACGGCACGATAATTAATCCAGCGTAGAATGACCACTGCATCATAGAGCAGAGCGCAGGTTGCACTGGGAATGAAGTTGTTGTCAGATCCATCATTTGTATTGAGCGTTGGTAAGTGAGAGAAGAGAAGGGAAATTGATTCCAAATGACAGGAACCAAGAGCTGATGCCTAAAATAATACAATCTCAGCATGGCAAGGAATCCTGAAGGCCTCGGATGCCCACTCGCCTTACCCAGGTCATCAGTCAGCCTGTGCACACACCCCCCCCCAATGACGGGGAACTCACTACCTCTCACCACAGCCCATCATGCCTCAAAAGAGCTCTGGCCTTTGAAAGTTCTCCCTATTCAGCCCCACATCTCCTCCTGTAGCTTCTCCCTTTGTTCCAGGTTTTACCTCTCACCATGCAGAATAAATCCCTCTTCCCAGCGTTACCCTTCAGATGTCTGGGGCGTGTATAATGCACCTGGTGAGCCTTCTCTTCTTCCGGGGAACCCATCCTCAGTCCATGCAGCCCTTCTGGGGTGGGGATGACGTGTGAGCTGGCAAGGGATCCGTAAAGCCCATTTGGATCCTCTCATCTCTACTATGATAATGGTATTAGCAACAACTCCAGGTAGAAGCCCGGGATGCCCCTGAAAACCCGACAGCCCGAAGCCTTGGCTCAGTCCAGCATCTGGATGGGCCACAGGAAGACCGTGCTGCTCTGGCGGGCTGCTGCTTCCCTTCATCGTAGTCCACGCCCAAGCCCAGGGTTCCTCCGTGCACCACAGGACGTGGGAAAGGGCAGGAAAGGGCACAGAGAGTTCTTGAAGCCCTGTGCCTGTTCAGTCCTGACGAGTCTGTGAACAGAGGCTGTTTAGAAACACCCTGGGTTCTGAGCACTTTAACCTTTTATAATTGAACCATTAGAAATGGAGCAGCTCTGTCTGGTTCTGGGGGTCAGCCATTCGTTGCCTCTTCACATCTGACACCTTTGGCCACCAGTTACCTTCTCACCTGGGGTGGCCGCCTGAGCTCTGTCACCACGTCCAAACCAGGAGAGATGGCAAACCCTTAAGTCACGTAGCACCTGCCTGAAAATGTGATTAATTGTGCTTTTTGAATGCCATTTGTTGTTTCAGTCATCACAGCGTCCACGTCAGGGTTAACTTTTGTTAACTGCTCTATTCTTTTAAATGTGGATATCGTATGGCAAATGTGATGCTAACACTGCATGTGAGATTTTGCAGTCATGGCAGCCCCATGAGTTGGGGTTACGCCTTTTGCACAGATGTGGGAACTGGAGCCTGGAGAGAGAAATTCACCTGCCCTGTTGCACGTGACCTTGCGATCACTCAGGCTAGGATTCAGAGTCCACTCTGCTGGCTTCTGATGTTTGAACTGTTAGTCATTTTTTTTTTTAGATATATTTCACATACCAGAAAGTTCACCCATTCGTAGTGTACGGTTCAGTGGTTCTTAGTGTAGTCACAAAATTGTGCGACCATCACCACAATCTAATTTTAGAACTTTTTCAACACTCCAAAAAGAAACCCATACCCATTAGCAGTCCCTCCCCATCTCTCGAGCCCTAAGTAACTCCTAATCTACTTTCTGTGTCTGTGGATTGGCCTATTCTCAACATTTCATATAAGTGGAGTTATACAATATGTAGCCTTTGTGACGGGCTTCTTTGACTTAGCATAGTGTTTTCAAGGTTCGTCTGTGTTCTAGCATGTGTTGGTGTGACATTCCTTTTCATGACTGCACAATGTTCCATTGCACAGGTATGCCACGGTTTGTGTATCCATCCATCTGCTAGTGGACGTTTAGGTTGTTACCGCTTTTTGACTGTTCATGAAAAATACTACTGTGACCTACAACATGACTAATAATGATGTACAACTGGAATTTCACAAGGTTGTTAACTATCATATTCTTAATAAAAAAAAAAAAAGCAAAGAATTTATGAATGCAACATCCAGGGTAGGGCTTACCTCTGGGCTGAGAGACAAAGGGTGAAGAAGGAAGGTACAGGTGGTGAGCGGAGGGGTCACGGGGCTCATTCTTAAGTTGTCCTTCATGAATCACATACATGTTGCATAAATCATTCTATATGTATTATGTACACATACAGAAACATCTTTTTAGAGAAAACAACGTAACGTATTTGTACCCATCATCCAGATTTGTTAATAAGATTTTATTTTATTTGCTTCAGATCTCCTCATTCTTTTTTTCTTTTAAGAAACAATCATCAGACATTTGGCTAAAGCTCGTCCTCCATCCTGTTCCCCATCTTCTGTCCTGGAGATAACAGTTAAGATTTTTATATCACATTCGTATGTTGACCTTATACCCAGCCATCTTACTGAGCTCTTCTTAGTTCTGTTTATCTGTAGATTTCCTTGAATTTTTATGCAGACAATCATGTCTTCTGCACATAAAATTGCAATTTTTTCTTCTATTGTAAAGAAAAAAAATGCTACTGTGAACATTCGTGTACAAGTTTTTGCATGGACTTTGTTTTGTTTTCGTTTCTCTTGGGATCTACTTGGGAGTACAGTTTCTTGGTCATGGAGTAACTCCATGGGTAGCGTTTTGAGGAGCTGCTGAACCGTTTCTTAGTCACTGTCCTTGACTGCTTTTACAAGTGCAGGAATCCTGTCTTAGGCGTTCTGAGCAAACTCTTCCCACCTCGTTATCCTAGTGCAGTAACTCACCTTGTGATTTCTTCCTCCATTGCACAAAGCAGCCTGGCTGTAAAGTTTCTGAAGGCTACCTGATTGGGATTTCAACTCTGGGGCTGACCACTTCTGCAACCTTGAGTTTATCAACTATTCTTTCTCTATCAACAAAATGAATTGATTCAGTGAGAATCATTCAGTTGGAGGATTCAGTGAGATACAGGATATAAAATCCTGGCACAGGGCCTAGAGCATCATAGGAAGTCTTTCATTCATTGAACATTAATTCTTGAACTCCTACTATGTGCTATAAAAGCACAAAGTAGGAGCCAAAGGTGTAAGTCGTGAATGATACAAACAAAAGTCTGTGCCTGCCTGCCTATTAACCTTCATCTCTCCACACATTGCCTCTCCCAGGCTCACTCTAGAAGGATTCGTGTTCTGTGTTTCTGGAGTGAATTGTTCTCCCTCCCACCTCAGGGCCTTTGCACATGCTCTTCCTTCACACTGGAACTTTCTTCCCTGCGTTCTAACCTCCCCACCTTTGCTTGGTTGATCCTACACATTCTCCCAACCTCAGCCCTCCCATCACTGCCTTAGGAGAGCCTCACATGTTTAGATTGATGCCTCCTCTTTTATCACACATTTCGCCTTCGCAGCACTTATCAGAACTGAGGGCTGCCGGCGGGCAATTTCAGGGAGCACAGCCCATCTCCTACTCCATAATAAAGTTAATTAATCCTCCCTCTGACCCATCCTCCTCCCGCCCTGTGACCACTGCCAGCTTGTGATCATCACAGGTGCATGCCTTCAGATTAACGCCCCCTGAGGCTTGGCTCCTTTGGCAGCAAAGATGCAGGGACGACCTCTCGCCCTCTCCCCAAGACAGCATCTTCTGTTTCCTGTTCCTGTTCTCGTGAGAAACAGTGCCTCTCGCCAGCCCGTGCGCTGCTCGCTGCCTTTGAAGTATCAGTAATAAACTTTTACAGATGGTGAAAAGAAAAGCCTCATTAGCTTCGGCCCTGGCTTGGAGAGTGGCTCTAATCTACTCGTCTTCTGAGCCCCGCTCTTTAATGTATCGTTCCCAATTCTGGACCTCTCAAAGACAGCCCTGGAGCTTCTTTGAAGTGACACAGCCCGCCCCTCCCCCTCCTCCCCACTCTCTTGGTTCCTCTTTCTGTTCCAGGCCTGTGAGTGGAGGGTCCTGGGCTGGTCCGGGAAGCCTTCCGTGAGCTCCCCCAGAAGCCTCCATCTTTTCAGTGGTCCAGGAATGGTGGTCGGCCCCTCTCCACGGAGCTGGCAGCTGTGCTGAGAGCAAATGTTCCTCCTCCACTGCTTCTGAGGATGGCAACTCTTCCTTTAGTTTATCTACAAATTTCCATGGAGCTACTTGGTTGGATCAGCTTCTGTGTTAGCAAATGCTAAAGTAATAATAATCTTAGTAATAATACCTTCCAGTTACTGATAATGCTAGTCGTTAGACTAATGGCTTCACGCATGTTGCTTTATTTAATCTCCCAACAGTCATGTCAGGAAGGGGGTTTCATTTACCCCATATCATGGATGAGGACTCAGAGACTTAGAGTTACATGGTCAGCAAGGAGAGAATCTGCAGTTAGAATCAGGCAGACTCAGATAAACACGTGCACATAACCACCTCTAAACCAGGAAGCTATGAGATTTATTTTTCTTTAACAAAAACACTAGAATTTGTGTGTCCGAATGGTCTCCCACGGGAGATTCTGCCCTTTAATGATGTTTTTCCCTCTCTGTAATTGTCAACATCATGGTTGTCAAAGGGTGTGTGTAGCTGTAATTGGACAGGTCAGATTTGAGGTTTTGGAAGATGGAGATGAAGTGCTTTGTTCATTCCTTTGCTGCCTGAAGATGCTTCAAAGCTTAAATGGAATGATCTTTTTTTTTTTTTTTAAAGATTTTACTTTTTTCCTTTTTCTCCCCAAAGCCTCCCGGTACGTAGTTGTATATTCTTCGTTGTGGGTCCTTCTAGTTGTGGCATGTGGGACGCTGCCTCAGCGTGGTTTGATGAGCAGTGCCATGTCTGCGCCCAAGATTCGAACCAACGGAACACTGGGCTGCCTGCAGCGGAGCACACGAACTTAACCACTCGGCCACGGGGCGGCCCCTGGAATGATCTTTTGAGAGAAGCATCTCCCACTTAGCACCTAACTGTTGGCAAAGCTGGGTGCCAAGTATGCCCTGGGGATTCACAGATGAACTAGACCTGCTTTCTGCTTTGAGAAGCTTCTGTGTAGAAGAAGAAAGAAACATATAAGCCGATTGACATAGTATCTTACATATATACGTTATATGTGTGTTTTAATGTGTATGTAGTATATTTGTGATACAAAATTGTGTATTCTGTGTTTACATATCTAGTATCTGTTGTAAGGTGTGATGGCATAAGGTGCTGTGGGAACAGAGAGGGGAGTCATGCTATAGGAAAATCTGTACCAAACGGGCTTAAATAATGAATAGATTACCTTAGTAATTGCAGGTGTCAGAGGAGCTTTGGTTCATTTCTCAAAGATTCTTCATCTTTGTCCTCAGGCTGACTCCCCTTTTAGTAGCACATGGTTTCCATCTACCCCTTGGGCTGCAGGCTTCCTCATTAACCTCTGGGGGAGAAAGAGTCCTCTGCTTTACTCTAAATGTGCCATCTCAGGTGACACGCCCACTCCTTATCCAATCCGTATGGCTAAATAAGTGGGTTAGGCTGATTGCCTTAATCAGACAGGGTCCACACTTTGAGTACGGGTGGGATCAATCCCATCTAAACTGAGTGGCTGCCACAAAATGGAAGAAGAGAGAGGAGATAAGACGAAGCTGCAAGCACTAGCCTGCTACAGATCACCTCCCTTGCGTTCCCTTTACCACGTTCAGGGCAGAAAGCTCTGGGCTTGGGGTCCACTCTGACCCCAGAGTCCCCCCACTACAAAGCACTCACCTGATTTCAGTGGAACATGGCAGGCAAAATGGCATATCAAAGAGACTGCTTTAAATGTCCATCGTCCCAAAGTGAAATACAAAATTACCTTTTAAACCACACGAGTCTGTTTTATAGTCAGTTTTGTTTTTAAAAAAGAACAAACCTTTCTTAACCTTCCTTTACCTCCCATCTTATGTACAAGATTTAGAGGTGCATGGTATCCTTGGCTTTTTATGAAAATGCAGTCAACTCTCAAAGGGAAAGATATGCCAACCTTTTGGCGTTCAGAACATGCTTTAGGATCCGAGGGCAGTTCTGAGACACTTGGCTACTGCAACAGTAATTCTAAAAACAGCAGCATCATTAGTATACATATCCAGCCTCCCAGATGACTGTTCTGAAGGAGAAAATATCCTAATCACAGCTCGTTTTCTCCTACCAAGTCATTCTAAGGAATTCTAGAAATTATTCTAAGAGAACAATTCTGCTTACAGGACTGATACCCTTACTTGAGGTTTAAGGAAATGCAATCAGCAAAAAAGTTAAATTCAACCCCCTGCGCTGTGGGGCCAGGGACAAGCCACAGTTCCATTTCTGACCCTGAGCTTTCCTGTCTGTGAAATGAGCACCCAGTGAGCCTTGCTTTGTACAGTGTAGATTGAGATCAAACATGTAAAAACACCTCCAAGACGCTAAGTTGGTTATCATTCTCATTAGCTACTTATATTAACTTCAGTTATGTAGCAAAGCATTAGTACAAAGTTGAAAGTTATTAATAATATATTGCATTGATATTCATGGGTTTCTCTAGAAGAAGAGTTGCTGTCATTTATTCGACATACTGGACACTGTGTTTCATCATGTTGAAAAGCTGACAAGAATACGGCCCTAAGCTTCTGGCAGCGATCTTATGTAAATTGTCTCTACTGAAGTATGAGACTCTTTCTAGACATTGTGCAGAATAGTTATGAGAGCTGGCCCTTCCATCGTCCTTCCTCTGGGCCAGTCACCAGGAGGCGGGCATTATTGTTACTGTCCTGAGTTTGTTGTGAGGAAACTGAGGCAGAGAGTGGTTGCTTCCTTTGTCTAAGAAAATAGCAGAACCACGATTGCACCTCAGCCGTCTTGCTCCTGAGTCTGGGGTTTGCGTCCCTCCGTAGCCTGCCGCTGCAGGTATCTCAGAATACTTCAGAAGCAGTCCCGTTTTCATTGACAAGAGCAAAAAACAAAATAAATAGCAGAAAAGGAAAACATAGAAATAGCAACAGAAATGAAAAAAGAAACAAAACGAGGTTGAATTTATTTGCTTGTCAGGCGAGGGAACACACACCAATGAAAAAGATTTACTGAATCGACGGCAGAGAGAAAAGTTTGGAGTTTTTAAGTGCAAAAGGGGGAGGGGAGGTGGGAAATGGAGCTTGAAAACCGTGTTGTCAGTAGGATGGAATGAGTTCATAGGTTTGTACAAAGTTGTTAAAAGCAAATAACAGAGCTCACTGGCTAGGAAAGAAGAGAGAGCGTTCGTTTAGGTCCAGTTAGAGTCTGCCGTGATCGTGAGCTCCTTGCAGCTCCAGCTGTTTAAAACCAGTTGTATTGAAATGCAAACTTCAGTTTTGATCTCTCCTAGGCAGGTGCTGCTGGGGTGGAAAATTTTCTTTTTATGCTTATAGTCTGCGTATTGCATAAGATGAACACAGGCAAGGGGCGCGCCCTCGTGGAGCATAGATTTCTCATTGGGGGAAACAGACCATAAATAAGCAAGATAATTCAGATAGTGGTCAGTGCTGTGAAGGACAACATGCTATGAAGTGCTGTGAAGGACAACATGCTATGAAGTGCTGTGACAGACGCCAGAAGAGCAACGTGATGGAGATGGGTGAGGTGTGGGTAAGAGGCTACTGCAGAAAGTCAGGAAGGATAGATGGCGAAGGTTTGGCCAAGAGAAGGCACCAGCTCCTCCAAGAGGAAGAGTGTTCTAAGCAGAAGGAACAGCATATGCAAAAAGCAAGAGAGCGTTTGTGATGTTTGATGAAGAGAAAGGAAGCCGGCATCACTGAAGTGTAGGGGGTGGGGTAGGGTGTTAGTGGCTATGCTAGAGGACTTTCGGGTGGACCGGAGGCGAGGACGGAGAGAAGAGAGGAAATCAGCGCTTGTTCCTCGACTTGGGGCTTGGATGGCATTCCTGAGTGGAGTTTGGCTCCCCCTGAACTCTAGGGTGCAGTTCTATGCATAAAGGCAGGACAGCGAGAGGGTAGAGACTTGAGCAGTTTCCTGCCTTCTCATGGACTTGCTGTGTGATCCCGCAGAAGCCAGCTGTTTTTCTTCATTGTGATTTTCCAGAACTTGTAGGTGTTGACAAAGCAGTAACGGCAGAGGAAAAAGGAGGATTTGATTTCCGGTCTTTGCTACAACAGCGATACCAACCAACTTAATGGCTTTAAGCAACTTCTTTAATCTCTCCGAACCTCACATTTCTCATCTGCAAAATGAGTACAGTCACGCACTGCATAATGACATTTCTGTTAATGACAGACCGCATAGACACAATGGTCCCACAAGATTAACACAATATAGCCTAGGAGTGTAGAAGGCTAGACTGCCTAGGTTTGTGTAAGTACACTCGATGATGTTTGCACAACACTGAAATCACCCAACAATATATTTCTCAGAACATGTCCCCATCCTTAAGCAACGCATGACTATATAATATCAGTTGAGCTACCTATCTGCCAGGGGGGGCTGTGACTATCAATTGGAAAAACTGGTGGCAAAGCAGTTTGAAACAATTTAAAAGGGAGAAATTTGGAAGGCACTGATGTCATTGATCTGACCAATTGAAAATAGAATGTGGTAGCAGAGCGTCTAATATTTTGATGCAATCATCATCATCCTCATCATTTATCGCACACTCCCTACGTGTTAGGCACTGTGCTACACACTTGCACGTACATTAATCTGTGTTGTATTTTAGTGGCAGCTCAGTCATTTTAGTCATTTAACAAGCCATCAAGTAACCTTTAACCTAGGGAAGCTTATCTCAGTTAATCTTTACAACAGCACCAAGAGGCAGGTCTTGCTGTCTCCATTTTACATGTGGGGGAAACTGAGACATGTCAGTTAGATTCAGTGCTGAGAGCCGTGCAACCTGTAAGTGGGAAAATTCCACATTTACACCCAGGGCCGTTAGGCTTCGAAGCTGATCGTCGAACCATGATGCAGCACTGCCTTCTCTCGGCAGAGTTTTATACAGCTGTAAGCATCACCAGTATCTGTAAATGAGCCAGCGCTCAAACTTGGTTTCTGGGCTGAGGAGCTTAAAAAGCACACTTCACCGGGGCATTTACCCTTGTACCTGTGGTAAACTGAGGGTGCCATTGCCATGCTCAGAGTAGCATCTTTTAGATGAGAACCTTCAGCAGGGATTGAGCGCCTGCTGTTCCTTTGCAAATACCAAGTGCCTCATGACTGCTACCCGATCAGAAGATGGAGGGCACCAGTCAGCAAATGGGTTAGGAGAGCTTCTTAATTATTTCAAGAGAATGAGCACTCTGATATTTATTAGCTTTGTACTATGCAAATGTGGACCAAGAAGCCAGGCGACCTGGGGCCATTGGTTAAAATGAAGTCTCTTGAATTACGTGGATATGAATCCCAGCCCCAAGATGTCCCAGTTTGGGGTACCTTGGGCAAGTGGTTCAACCTCTCCGTCCTCAGTTTCCTCATCTGCAAAATGGGTGTGATAGTACTGCCTACTTCATAGGGTTGTTGAGAGGGGTTAATTGGAAATAACCCATGTAAAGCCCTTTGGCCAGCATGCGGACCAGCACTCAGGGTCAACTGTCATCACCATTAGGCTGAGCAATTGTGCCACCTCCACAAATGACACTGATGTACATGGGCATGTAAGAAAACACCTTCCCACAAGGGTATCCACGTGAACAGAGATGAGTTTTACCAGGAAGCTAGCACAGCTAGGTCATTTCTCCATTTGAGAGAGAACACTCGAGTTATTTGCCAGAACGCTCCTACTCTCCTCACTTACCCAGCCGTTAAATATAATTTTGATTTTAATGGAGTACTCTGATATTTCCTATTTTGCCCTGAAAATGGGATGTTAGAGAGAAGGCAGCATGGTAGAATATGATGCCTTTCAAGACGGGGTGCGCATCCCCCACCCATTGCCCTCCCTAGTCCCTTTGGGTACCAGCTATTATGCCAGACTCTGTTCCAAGCTCCCAGGACAAAAACAGCACGTCCTTCCATATAGGAAGCAACCTAAAACATTACCTTTCAATTAAAACAGAAGCAAATCTATTATGAGATAAAATTTAAAATGTGCGCAAATGATTAAGATAGAATTGAGACTTCAAAGAAATCACTCGCTTACTGGCAAGCCAATTTGGGCTGTTTGTTATTCATTCTCCAGGACTCTTAGGAATTATGGTAGTGAAAGAATTTGAAAAGATCTGGAAGTGTGCCACCACGTATGCCTTCAGACAGACCAGCGATAAGTCCCTGCTCTGCTCCCAGCTTGCTGTATTACCATAGTTTCTTACTGAGCGACTCATTTTCCTCTGCTATAACATCAAGATGGTATTGCTTTCTACTTCAGTGGCTTTGGGGGAGAATCCAAGGAGATAACATATGTAAAGGTGGAGCACAGTGTCCCCAGGTGGTTTATGCCTGACATTATCTCCCACCCTCCTTTGGCTTCACTTGGCATTTCAGGAATCAAGCTGGGCCCGCTCTGCTCCCTGGGCCTTGGCTTCTGCAGCCCAAGCTCCTGGCTCTTTGTGCCTCTGAGCCAGAGAGGCACAAAGCTTGGAATATTGGGAGCTTGGAATATTTCGATGCCTCTCCCTTGGTGATGCATTGGCTCATCTGTCACCTGCCAGTGGTTGGCCACCCCCATCAGTCTTGCTTTACGTATCCGTCGCCTGCTTTTTCTCTCTTCTGTCATCACCCATTTAGTCACTCAGCACTTTTCTGGCACCCACTCTGCACAGAACACAGTATCTTTTGCATCCATTTTGTTTTCAAATAATTCCCTGAAACTCTTCTTATCATTTATTGAGTCCTACAGCCCCATCAGTGAGTCATCCCCCATCTCAGCAGAAATTTTGCATTACAGCTGGCTCTGGAATGGTTTTCTTTCACCCCGACCTTGTCTGTATTTCATAGTATTTCAGCCACATCTTGAATTCCTCCTCTTTTCTGTGTCAATTGGACAATTTTGCTTAGTTTCAGCTATGCAGGCAGCGCTAGCCAAAAAGACTGATGAATTCATACTATTCAAAAGCTTTTCAAACCTACCCAATGCTGGGCACAAAAATGAGGCTATAAAACTTATGATTGAGTTCCAATTTCAGATTAAGTGGCTTATTGTCTAGCAAAGCCCTACATGATTTCCCCTGCATAGACAAACAGCTAAGCTCAGGGGAAATGCAGCCAACCAACACTTTAATTAAAAGGAAGTTTTGAGAAGATACTTTCATCTTCAGAATTTTCTCTCACCTTGAAATGAGCATCCGGCATTGTCTTTTAAATTATTGAGTCCTGGCTGGCCAGGATGGCGCAGTTGAGAATATGCTTTCATCTTTTTAACTACCTTTATCAGAGGTTCTGTCTGACCCTCCACAGATGCAGGTCTAATGACCTCAGTCTTCCTAGCCACATACGGCTATATATAAAAAACACGGTTCCTGCTCATGCCTAATTAATCACTCCTGAGCTGCGTCTTACATAACCACATGTAGTAGATGGCCAGCTATTCAGAAAAGAGCATTTTTGTGCCATCAAGCTTCCAGAGTGTCCCAAAACTTGGCAGTAGGCGTAGAATAACCACAGTACTAATAACAATTCTGGAGACTATGTGCCAGCACTATTGTATGAAGATACATCCGCTCAGTGTACATCCTCTCAACTGCCTTGAAAGCCAGTGTTGTCCCCTCTTTACAAGAGAACATCCCAAGAGCCACAGATATCTCTGCCCGAGGTGGTCCCTCAGTTATTTAAGTGGGACGTGTGGATGCAAGGCACAGTTTTGTCTGGCCAAGGTACTGAGGTTCTTTCCCCATTTTCACGGACAATAGGTAGGCAACATAAAAAAGAAGAAACATGGAAATAAGACGGAAGAGCATGCAGGGAGTTGGTGGCAGTGGTTTGAAGAGGTGAACAGAAGAGAAGACTTACAACATGGGGCAGCTCAGGGTAGAGGACAAAGAGCCACCGAAATCTCAGCACTATGGGCTTTGAAAGCAAAGAGCTTCTCCACCATATTTGAGTATCGAGAGTGTTGCAGTTGATGTAGAGGGTCAGTAACCACCTCTAAGTCAGTGCAAAGCCTTCACATATGAGCTGTCTTCTTTAGTGGGCATACAAGCTACACAGGATTCCCAGGGACCGTAGCACCCACTGTCGGGTTTACTAGGCAGGGCACGCTAGGTTTTCATCTTACTCTAGTCAGAGACTAAAATCAGAAGCATTTCAAGAACGTACTGGATAACAGTACCTTATTATAGTTTACATACTAAAAATTGGTTTAGATTAGTAATAATAATTGTAGCAACAATTCCTGTTTACATAGCAGCTTTCATGTTCTTGATGCTGTTGGAAACACTTTGCGTGCATTATTTCATTTAAATGGCACATCAGTCCTTTGTCGGAGATGAATGAGGTGGAAAGAAAAGCAGATCCTTTTCAAAGAAGAACAAAACAGCAGGGATTCTCCTTTTTTTATTCTCTGTGGTAGGGAAGCCGGGCAGGCTTCATAGCTGGGGTTCCGTGAAAGCTGCTGGAATGAATGAATGAAAATAGATAAGACACAGTCTCTGCCCTTCAGGAATTTGAACCAAGTGGGATTAACCTAGACCTAAATACAATGTAATAGTGCATGATACTAGGTGAATCAAGAGCTTTGCAATGTACAGGAGGACCCACTTGAGGAGAATCAGAAAAGCTCAAGAAAGTGCTACTGTAGGCAGGGCTTAGAGGAAGAAAAAGAGGAGAAGGGAGTGGCCACATGTGCAAGATAGGAAAAGTAGATTCCAGCAAACAGCAAAACATGCATGCACAGTCTGCGTGTCCAGGAGCAGCCGTCTTCTGTATAGATGGGAATACCACCAGCCCCTCCCGGCACTCCCATCTCCCTTCACCTGCCTCATCCTCCTGGGCACTTCCCTTCATCCGAGCTGCTACAGTGTCAAGCTGCTACAGTGTTGTCTTGTTTATCTTCTCTCTCTGCCACTAGAATGTAAGCTCCATCAGGTCGGGGCTCTGGTCTGTTCTGTTCCAGCCCCGGTGCTCAGAACACCTCCCTGCACATGGTACATATTCAATACAAGTGTATTGAGTGGATGAATGAGTAAATGACAATTTCAAAGGATTTAAGAAAATAATTGATATAACCTCTATATATATAGAAAGTATCCCCACACACCACCACCAATTTTTTGTCGTCTGTAGCCTCTGTCACCATTTGGCGTTCTATATATCTTAATATGTTTCTTTATCTGCTGTCTGTCTTCTCCTCCTGCAGTGTAAGTTCCGTGAGGGTAGGCATCTGATCTTGTTTTCTGTTTTCTTCATTGCTGTGTCGCTAGTACCTAGCATAAAACTTGACATGTAGCAGTGCTCAATAAGTATTTGTTGGCTGAATGGATGACTGAATGAGGCTGCCCCTGGGGACTGAGTGGAGAGGGGTGGTTAGGGCCCTGGGGCAGAGGAGTGATGGTGGTAGGTTTGGCAAACTATGGCCAGGTTGGAAGGAGATCCTATGCCAAGCCAAGGGCTTCAGATAGGTACTCTAGGGAATAGAGTGCTTTGTGAAAATTTCGAAGCTGGGCAGTGGGATCCCATTTGCATTTTACAAGGAGCCTTGTGTGTGGCCTGAGGGAGGTTGGGAGCGTGTTACAGAGCACTCATATAGATTAGCTATAGACTAGTATAGACTAGGTTATACCTATAACCCTCCTTGCATCTGGGAATATTACAAAGCATTTCCCCAGGTCATGATGATTAGCACACGATTTATTTTGGGGAAGTGGCTCCTTCATGCTAGGTTATCAAGATTAACATTGTCAGGACCAATGGTGGGAGAGCCATTTGACTTATGGGACTGGATTCTGTATGGCTTTTTAAAAATCTTTGCTAATTAGTAAAAGACCTGAAAATTTAATGCTTTTGAATGATGCTGAACTATTAGTAACCATTGCTACTAAAACTGTCCTTTGAGGGCATCCAAATGCCCCAAAAGTCCTTTGTCATGACAGCCCCCAAATGAGAACAGCCTTGCCCTGTTAGCCCTGAGGAATTTTCAAAAACGTGCTGAAATGCCACAAGCCTCTGTGGAATTGACGCTCATGCCCTTGTGTGGAATTTTCTCTTATTGCTCCTCCCATCACTGATTCGCCCTCTCCCACCTCTGTCCAATAGAACTTTGTGCAGTGATGGAAATCTTTTCTATCTGCACTTTTCAATAAGATAGTCACTAGCCATGTTGGTCATTAAGCATTTGAGATGTGGCCAATGTAAGAAACTGATTTTTAATCTAATCTAATTTTGATTAATTTAAATTTAAGTAGCTGCATGTGGCTGGTGGCTAGCATATTAGGCAGCTCTAGACATTTGGGTCAACTCTGTCTGAAATGTCACCAAATCTTTTGTCACCATTGACGTATGTAAGCCCAGAACTATCCTAGTCGCTCCTGATAAACTCTCTTACTGGGGAACAGAAATGGCAAAATCCTTCACCAGTACCTTAATGTGAAGCTAACAGGAGTTAGAATGACTGGATTAAATAAGGTTCTGTTTGTAAGAGTGGTTCACACACTGCCTGACCCATAGTAAATGCTCAATAAAGGTGGCATCTATTTCATGCTATACCTCTCAGTAGCCCTAAAGGGAGATGTCATTATCCCTATTTTGCAGATAGGGAAACTGAAACTCAAAGTTTTAAATCAAGTGCCCAAGAGGGTCTTGCAGCCACTGAGTAGCAGAACAGAAATTCCCTACCCAAGTCTGTCTGTGCTTTCCTATAGAGTAGGCCAAAAAAGCAGACTTATTTTCCAGATTTTCATGAGTTTTCTCCCCTTATTCTGCTAACTGAGGTCACTTCTTAACAACAACAGCGCAAACACCGCATCCTTTGCAGCATTTTCTCGTATCTCGCGTATTCGATACATGTGCTGGCTCTGCGAGATGGATAGGCACTTTCTCTGATTACCCAGCTTGGCAGCTGGAAGGAAAAGCCTTTAAAACCAAAGTGTTCTCCAAAGATCCTGACTTGAATAAATCATGAGCCAGAAAAGAGCCAGAGGGGAGTTTATGGGGGAAAGGACTTGGAAGAGAAGAGGAGAAAGACCTTAGGCTGCTGCAGAGAAACCCATTGGGCTGATGCCAATCAGAGTGAGAGGAATTGATGATCTCCATCCCCAATGTGGAGTGGGGACCAGGGAATTCAGCAGACCTGTGATGAGGACAGGAGGCAGTCTTCCTCGAACCCCTGGTGCTAGTGAAATGCATCTTTCTCTCCAGTTAGAATGAGATTCTTTATCTCCATTGCCTGGATCAGTGTCTTGTTGATAGGAGATGCTCAGTAATGATCTGTCGGGTGGATGAGCAGGTGAATGAATGAATAATTTGATGAGCATAAGTTTACTATTGCCCTAAAGCTCTCCTCCTAAAAAAAAAAAAAAAAGATGTTTGCTCCTGCAAACTTACAACAATCTAGGAGGACTGGAGAGTAAACTCAGGCTGCAGTCGCTCATCTGGAGAGAATGTGAAAGGAATATTTGAGTCTGCAATTCAGATCTAGCCTTTTGATAAAAGTCACAGAATTGCAATAAGATACAGTCATGTAACCCAGTAAATAGACTCAATAGGAAGCTAGATATATTCCCCTAAATGAGATACAGGAGTTTTAGTAGCAGCTTTTTGGGGATCCTGCCACCCTCAAGCCAAGTTTGGGGAGTGGTAGCTGGAAAAACCCACCTAGTTTCACAGTCTCCATCAGAAAGGGGGAGGAGGCAGCGCCAGGAGTAAATACGTACGGCTAGATCCACACCAATTTGTGTGATCCCCGTGGGACTGGTAGAGTGGGGCAGTTGCCTAAGCAGTATCTAAATCAGATGTGCATGAATTATGTGAAAATTAGCTGCCCTGCCTTTTGGTGCTCTCTTTCTCTCTCTCTCTTCGAAGTTACGTTTAATCTCATTGATGGAGTTTTTCAATCTTTCTCTGGCTGTCTCTCCCCTTTAGACCTGCTGAGTTTGTCATGCCATCTTGGGGGCACTCCGTGCTTCATTTTGAGATGCTCTGTTTGAGATGCTCGGGCTGATTAGCCAGTGGGTAAAATTAATGAGATGATCTAAATGAAAGCACTTTGTAAACTGTTGAGTGCTGTGGCAGTGGAAGGAGGTGGATTGGGTGGGTGGTCGTGGTAGTGGTTAGACGTACACCCTGCTTTCTTTGGGTTCATGTTATTTTCTCCATATGGTATGTGTCATATGAAAGAACAAAGAGGTGGAAGAGCCTTTGGGCATCACGTACATGCAGCCCTCTCATTTACAGAAGAGGGAGACTGAGGCTCAGAGTAGACAAGCCACATGCTCAAGCCCAATCGGAAAATTAGCAGCAGGGCCAACACGGGCAGCAGGGATCCGGTTCTCTTTCCTGTTCTCTTCGCTCCTCCCCTCTGCTAGCAGAAGAGGCAAGTAGCAAACCTGCAACGGCCGTCGTCTGGAGCAGTGGTCTTCGTCCCTAACAGTTCTTTACTGCGGGAAAAGAGAAGCACTTGCTGTTCTTGAGACAACTGAGACTTGTCTTCAGCATTCCTTTGTCCTTGGGCGCTAGTGATAGAGCAGCAAACAAAACAGGCGGAAGTCCCTGTCCTGACGAGGCTTAGATTCTCCCCCAGGAAAACACATCTGTCTATATATAGTATGTTAGATGGTGATTTCTGCCCTGGTGAAAAATACGGTGGAGTTACGAGGGTTGAGAGCGCCAGGGTGCTGGGGGAGAGGAGTCATATGGTAGATGGGAGGTGTGGATCAGAGAGGCCTCCTGAGAACGTGGCATCGGAGCTGATGGTTGAGCTTTGGTGGTGGTCTAACTGACAACCCAAATTCAAAATAATAATTTTGGGGAAATCAGGACAATTAAAAATAATGATAATAACTGAGTATCTAATTAACAGAAAATCGTTGAATCTCCACTAAAATGTTAACAGTGCCAATCTCTAATTCATGGGGCTACAATTATTTCTATTTTGTATATTTTTATTTCCTGAATTTCCAACAAGGAATATGTATTACTTTTGTAATAAAAAAAACAAAGACGTTGATTACATTGGGCTAGGGGGTTTCAGTGAAGTCACAAGCCAGGGTGTGTGTGAGAGGTGAGGCTCTGTAGGGAAAGAAGATTGAACAAGAATAACCAGGTGAGGGGCATGGCTTTTAGTCCTGAAACAGCATCTATTGACAAGTTTAACTGAAAGAATTTGGGAGAAGGAAAGTAAACAACCTTTATGATTGGCTCTCTTTTTTTTTTTTTTTGAGGTCACATTGGTTTATAACATTAAATAAATTTCAGGTGTATATCATTATATTTTGATTTCTGTGTAGACTACCTCATGTTTACCTCCCAAAGACTAATTACCATCCATCACTGTACACATGTGCCCTACCACTCCTTTCTCCCTCCTCTCTTCCCCCTTCCACTCTGGTACCCACCAATCTAATCTCTGTATCTATGTGTTTGCTTGTTTGTTTGTTTGTTTGTTGTTGCTTTTATCTCTTACTTATGAGTGAAATCATACAGTATTTGACTTTCTCCATCTGACTTATTTCACTTAGCGTAATACCCTCAAGGTCTGTCCATGTTGTCACAAATGACAAGATTTCGTCTTTTTTTAATGGCTGAGTAGTATTCCATTATGTATATATACCACGTCTTCTTTATCACTCATGTGATTGAATCTTAATTTAAAGTCAGGAAGAGAGTGGGGCCTGAGCCCTCTCCTACGTTGTGTTCTCCAGTTCAAAGCTCCCCCAGTGCCTTCGTACGTTCCCTTGCCTCCTCAGTTTAAGATCTGAGCATCCTCGGACCCTTTAACATTGCTCCACCTTAGGATGCAGAAACTCTGAGAAGATGGGAAGAGTGGAATTTATCATCCTTTAACGTTTGTTTTCCAGAAACATTATTGCCTTTTCCAAGTATGATTCACAGTAAGATTTATTGAGTAAGTCCCATTCCTGCATTTAAATCATGATGGCATTGGTTTTAACCAAAAGAAGACCCTTGAGTAGTCATTAAGATGAAACTCCTCGGGGTTGGGGAGCATGGCTCATCTTTCTTGTATGATCCATCACACCTAGCCCCATAAATATTTTTTGATTTTGTTGGGAAAGATTGATAAAGTGAAAGGAACAATGGAACTATAGCTAACTAATTTTTTAAACACTTGAACATCAGAACCTCCCCCAAGTTGTCTGTCATTCCAACTTCTTTGTCTATTTGGTGAGGAGCACATTCGAAAGGTGTCGCATTCACAGTCCAGTGAGATAAACATATTTGTAGGAATGAAGCAGTGGTCGTCAGCCCGAATCACTGCCCTCCTCTGTTTGCATCCACTGTCTCCTCAGATGAGTTCAACGATTACCAGAACATCTAAACTTGCCGCCATCTTGGTTGTGGGTCTCACTTTGCCAAACCACCGTGATGACTGCACCGACCTCCAGGCGTTGCCCAGCAGCAGACTGAAATTCACAAGGAATGGGCTGTACTGGATGCCAGGATTTTCTCTCCTAGCATGTTACCCCTTCCAGATCTCCAATCCTTTGGTGTGTCATCCCTGTTTCTGAAGAGGATTCTAAAAGCTAGTAGCCCACTGGCTTGCCTTCATTAGTTTAACAGAGTGAAGATAATTTAATCGTTCTTTAACGAGGCAAGATCCTCAGTGCCTCCTGGTTATAATTAAAAGCATCAGCGATCATTATAAGCATCCGTTATCCCAGTGCAGTCCCCTCCTTTACTCCCAGTGGCTACTTTCCTGTCCACTCTCAGCGATCTCCGTCTTTCTTTAAGTCCCTAGAGCTTCCGTTTCACCAGCCTGCCTCTTCACTGCCGGTATCCTCTTACCATCCATCCTTTCCTCCCCATCTGCTCCTCGCAGCTCTCAGTCCTCTGGACATGGGAACTCAGTGGCCAGTCATGCATGACCTCCCACCCCACCCTCGTATCAGTGTATCCCCAAGCTCTTCTGGACTGCTGGTTGTGCAGGAAAGCATTTCCACTAATACAATGAAATCTTGGATCTCCAGGGTGGCTCTGGAAGTAAAAATGCGTCTTTCTGAGAAATGAGAGAGGCCCTTCGAATTTGACCTTTCGCCGTGGGGCCTTTCTCTCCATTTTCACTGCAGCCATCCTGCTGGCCCTTGGCATGATACCACTTAACCCTTAATGCCCTGACTCAAGTGTGAGCCGCACTTAATGCAGACCAGCCAAAAGTTTCAAAAAGATTGAGATTTTGCAGTTAGAAAGTGGTAGGGAAATGATATTCCTAAATGGAACATGAGGCATAACAACAATCTAAAGGTGATAAAAGGTGCAAGCTTCTGGTGCTGCAGTGGTTGGTTTGCTGCAAGGCCTTGTAAGTCCTGTCCTGTCTCACATGCAGTCTCTCTGCTAATTGCTCAGCACCATGTACAGAGGGCACCATACCCACCACCACCATCTGGAAGCTGTTCCAATGCATGATCATCGCCACAAAACGTGGAGCCAGCTTTCCATTTTGCTTGCCCACCCCCAGACAGAGACAAGAGTCCTTTAGCTCTAGTTTCAAGGAAGAAGTTTCCTTTAGGGGAAGTGACCCATTGATTAACATCTCCCTACTGGTGCGTCCCTTCTTTAATATACAGGAAGTGGCCTTACTGTTCCAAGAACTGTGAGTCCTGTGAGGGATTCCAGATTCTTCACACTGTCTGTGACCTCCATGTCACTCAAAATTTCATTGTCCTCAATGAGGCTGCCACTGCCTGACTTGGCTAGGAGAACTGGCATGGTTTCTCTAGGACCAATTTCTACGTTAACTGCCAGCTCTGCCTGGGTTGGTGGTTGTTCTAAGGGGCAAGATATAGTACCTTGAAGAAAATTCCTTTGATCATCCAATAGATAAATTAGTGATATAACTGGAGTGAATGGTGGTGTTTTTCTCTTCAGCCTGAGTGTCGCTTTACCAATAACGATTTGACAAGTTAGGAGACAAGAGAGACTACAGGTGAAAAACTGGGAGGATGGATGAGGAAAAGAAACAAATGCCATTAAGAAAAGTATTGAAACAAACTGCTCTAGGGAAAATGGACATCATAGATGAAAAATTATGGATCAGTATTTCAATATGTAAAATATTCCTACAAATCAATAAGAAAAAAGTAGAAGAATGGGCAAAGAACATGGATGTTCTTTGCTGAAGAAGAAAACACAGAGAGGTTAATTAACACATGAAAAAATTCTACTTTACAAGTAATCGAAAAACGGGAAATAAAACAGGAATTAAACACTGGCAGTGTTTTATATATATAGTACTAGTGATAGAAAAGATAAGAAAAATGTAAACACTGCTTGCTGGAGGGATTATAAATCACAAAAGCATTTTTGCAGGGCAACTTGACAAAATATATCTAATTTTTAAAATATGCATATATGTGCCATAGCAATTTCATTTCTAGGAAATTATAGGAGATGAGATTAAGAAGGTTTTAGCATTGCTTATGACAAGAAAAATTTTAAAACAAACCCAACTTCCAAAAACAAGGATTTGTTAAATTTTGGTACATCCATACAGTAGAATAATATGGAGCTAGTAAATAAAATGTAGCATCTTGACATGAGTAAATGTTGACAACATATTTATAGGTCAGCTGTAAAAGTAGGTTACATAATAATTCTGCCGTTATCCTATTTTTGTCAAAATATATATTTGTATATCTAAACATGGAATAAAAGTCTAAGATTACATTCTAAAATTACCTCTAGGTAATAAGATTGCAGGTAATTTTTGTTTTCTTGTTTGTGCTTTTTACCGCTTTGCACATTTCATGCAAAGAACACTTTTTTTTGTTTTGTCATCAAAAATCAAGATAATATACATCTAAAGTTATTGGAAACGTGAGATTTGATTTACTGAGTTTCCATTTACATGCAGCCTTTGGAGAATGTGTCTGTTGTTTAAAGCAAGGCCCAGCTGTTTACAACTGGAATAAGGCTTCTTTCTGGAAACTACTCCCAGAGAGGACAGGAGCCACTAAAGCCGGCTGTGGGGCACTGTGGGGCTCGCCTCTCCTCTCTGGGCAGAGAACCAGGAAAATGAGCAGGAGATTTATACCCACTTGACTTCTTGTTCTTATCCTTTTTGATTAAAAAATACGTCAAGACATGAGACGGGTGGAAAAACCCATAAAAATTGTTTTACTGCATCATAAAAGGCTTACATTTCTGACATTAGGATCAGGAAGGGATTAATTGATACAGTCACTCTCCGCCCTTCCAGCGGAGTGCATTTTGGCTGGGATGGCATGGCCCTGCTCTGCAATCCGCGAAGCCACTGAGGGTGCCTGCCTTCTTCCCCTGTTGTATCACCCTGCTGTGTTCAGGTGAGACAGCGTTCTGGGTCTTTGTAGCTCCTAGAAGACAAGGACAGTGTCTGTTGTTTTCCCTGAACTTTGTACATTGCTGGGCCCATAGGAGACATTCGTTTTTGTTACTATCCCTCACCACTCACTTTGAATTGCATGAATATTAAAATACCCTAATAATTTTGCAGAATAAACGGATCAGGCAGGAATCTGAGAGTGATTTGATTTGTCAGGGAGTAGTAAACATTTATAGCCAATTTTCCAAATGGTATCTTGGTTTAATTTATTCAATCACTCATCTGTTCATTCAACAAATATTTATTTGGTTTCTATTAGTGGTAGGCACTCTTCTAGTCCCACTGGATACAACAGTAGCTAACAGCAGACAAAGGCGCTGTTTTTATGGAGTTTATATTCCTGTAGAATTGAGGTCAGTTCATTCCTTTATTCCTTCTTTCCCTCCCTCCCTTTTTCCCCCCATCCTTCCTCCTTCTTCCGTCTATCTGTCCATCCATCCATTCACCCATCATCACTGGGTGTTCATCAGATGCCTGGTACTATGCTGGATGTTGGAGGATACCAATAAATGAGACCCTGTTCCTATGCTGAAAGAGCATAGGGTCTAGTGAGGAAGTGAGACGAGGTCAGGACTGTCCCATAAGTGCTATGCCAGGCGTAACTCCAGGGTGCCAAGCGGGGCACATGGGAGCACCCCTGCCAGCTGCAGATCATCTCTTTCCTGGCCACAAAGGTACCTGTCATTTCTGCAGCTCACCTGCTCTGGGAGGAAAGTTGGCCTCAAACATCAGGCATAAAGAAGTTAAGAGACCTCATCGTGCTGCCAAGACATGCTGGTGAAGAGGAAACTTCCTTGAGGAGGGAGCTGCTGAAACGTGCATCTCAGGATGCAAATCGTAAGGTTCCTTGAGGAAATTGGTGAAGTCCTTGATGTCAGCCACATACTGAACCACCTGCTTCATTCTGGGGGTCAAATAGAAAGTGTAAGTCTCAGAAGACCCACAGTCTAAGCCCTAAGGAGCATCCCCTGGAGAAGATAGCCAGCAGTACTCACTAACACCTTGAAGTGCCAAGTCAGTGACTCAGATGGTTCCTCTTATGGGAATTTCATGAAATAAGAGGGGGAAGACATGAACTCTTATGGAGCACCTGTTAGATTCCTCCCAGGTATTGTTCCAGAGGCTTCCATGTGCTATCTCATTTAATTTTCACAGAAATCCTATGACAAACACTTTGTTGTGTTTCCACGGATGAAGAAATTGTGGTTCACAGAGGTTAATTGACTTGGCCAAGGTCACAGGTACCAAACTGCAAAACTGAGTTCCCAAACAGAGCTGCCTGACCTCTTCATCCTTCTGCAATTAGGAAAGCAGCATGGAAGAAGGTTTACCCTCTGGCACTTTATTTGAAGTTCTCTCCGGCAATTATTTCATCCTACTTGGTCAGGCAGAGCTGGTTCCCGGACCATTCTGTAAAACACAAGTTGTTAACAGGTGTTCTAGCCAGAAAAATCCTCCACGGGCAAATACGTTGGAGAAATGCTGTGTTAAACAGGTTTAAGTAGGGAGCTCTGTCATGCCTTAGGATACTTCCATCTATTTTGAAGCTCAGAGACGAAATTGTGGCAGGCGTAGATGAACACACAGTTCCTCATGGCACTAGTGTCCCGTGGAAGCCAGTTTGGGAAGTATCAGTCATTTAACAAGCACCTGATGAGCTTCTAGCCCAAGAATGGCACCTGAGGTCCCTGCTCTTGCCTCTCGTGGTTGTGTGCAGAGATTGCGCCATATTCCTGCCCCTCCCCCCAGTGCTCACTGAACTTCTCATAGTTACAGCTTAATCCATATCTGAGTGGGTGAGTGAAATGGGCCTTGACCTTGACCCTGAAGAAAGTAGAAGAAATAGTCATGGACCCAGAAGAGGGCTTCCAGGTAAAAGAAGTCATAGGACCTGTGACTCAGATGCATGAACTGGAGATGCTGCGTGTTGGGGAAATGCAGAAAGAGGTTTGGATGAGGCACAGGGTGAGTAGTTTAGACTCTGTGGCAGTCTGAGATGCTTTCTCTGGACATTTGGACTATTTTTATTGCAATGAAATGGACTTTGTAAGACATCAAAAGACAAATGCCGATCAAAGGCTTTAATCCTCCATTTATTACCCGTTCACTGCAATGCTTAGCATTAGCTAGGTCACAGCCATGCTGCTTCTAGCCCACTGCTTGAAGGTGGAATTGTTAAACTGAGCCGTTGAAGTGGAGGAGCTCACTGACATTTTGCGGCGGGGGGGGGGGGGGGGGGTGATGTATACCCATGACTAGAGGGAGTTGTCTATAACCACGGACAAGCTTCTGGGGGGTGTTTTCTGATCCCTTGTATGGTTTTTCTTGGACACGAAATTAAGCTTCCATGAGGACAAGCAATTTTCCTTTACCTTATTTGGAATACTGATAGACAGAAGTTTCCCTAATCTTTTGTTGAACCCAAAAGAGTAAGTCTGAATGATTTCTAAACACAGAGGGACTTTCGACAAAGAACTTTAGATAGCATAATTATTAAATGAAAACTTTCAACAGAGCGCTTTAGAGATTGGAAAATTCCCCTTTCCTTATGACTGACAAGCAAAAGCTTTCTTGGAAGGGACCCACTGGCCTTGCTTTACTTTTGCATAAGTATCCTAATTACAGTCTGTTGAGCCCCTGCTGATTCCTGTGAGAAGGAAGAATCTATACACTCAAGCGTCAGGATCTCTCAAGCCCTGGGTGGGGCTTCTTCTAAGACTATTCCTCACAGAATCCCTTTGTCACCGGGGGCACTTTGAAAACTCTAAGTCGTAGAGCAGCTCTTACCTCTTCTTTTTCATCTCTTTGAAAACTTTTTTCAGGAAAGTTATTTCTGCCTGACTTGAGAAAAGAGAACTTGCGGCAGACCCATAAGGTAGCCCTGACAAGAAATTGTTTCTTCGTGTCCTGGGCTGCCCTGAGCCTCCCCACCATCCTTCGTTTCAAGCAAACTTAGCTGAGGAATAGCAGGTGTGTTAGTCTGCTCGGCCGCCATGACAAAATACTGTAAACCGGGTGGCTTACACATTGATTTTCTCTAGAGGCTCAGAAGTCCAAGATCTAGGTGCTGGCAAGGTAGGTTTCATCCTGAGGCCTCTCCTCTTGGCTTGGAGGCGGCTGCCGTCTCACTGTGTGCTTGCATAACCTCTTTGTGTGCCTCCTCCCCGTGGGAGTTGGGGGGAAGATAAGCTCTCTGATGTCTCTTCTTGTTAGGTTATTATAAGGGCACTAATCCCATCAGACCAGGGCCCACCCCCCTGACCTCATCTAACCTTAATTCCCTCCCAAGACCCAATTTCTAAATATCATTGCATTGGAGGTTGGGCCTTCAACATAAGAATTTTGGGAGGATGCAAACATTCCGTCCATAACAGCCGGGTAGCATATCATATAACGCATTTCCAAGTAATGTAGCTAAAGCTTGATGTCAGCACTGGGGAAGAAAATCCTTTGTCATCCACACCCTAATGTCACCGTTTGGGTCTCTGATTCTGCCCTCCTTGCTCGTGACCTTGCCATGAATTTGAGGCCTGCATAATTAATACCCAACTGCTCCCTGGGGGTGGAGGTATAGAACAGGATAGGAATGAAATGCTACCTGTTTAAATGACAACATAACTCTAATTGCACTTATCCACACTATGGTCTCTGGATGATATATAGACAGGAAAAATGTTGTTTACAAAAATGACTAATTGTTCAGTATGTTAATCATATCTTAATAAAGCTATAAAAAAAATAATGATTAACTGATACTGAGTATCCAGAATAGACCAGGAACCGGACTAAACATTTTCTCTGCATTATCTCCCTCCATCTGTGTTCAGAACAATCTCTGTAATGTAAATTCTGTTATCATCCTTGCCCAACAAATGAGGAGATAACGCAACTTGGCCTTGACTGGTAAGGTTGTGCAGGTAGGAAGAGATGAAACAGGGATTCGAACCCTGGCAGTCCAACTCTAGAATTCACTTTCACTCTTGGGCTGGGCAACATTTCAGAAAAAAACTTCTTCTAAACGCACTGTTTTAACCCAAAGCTCTTTTCGGGGAAGTTGACTCCATCATTCCCTATATCCAAATTCAGGTCTTCTACCCCTCCCTGGTTGCACTCCTTGTGGTTCCCAAAGGTGGGTGGGGTAGAGAGAGTGTGCTTTGACAGAAGAGGGCATTAGGTCTCAGGGAGTCCTGATGTTACCTTCAGAAACACATGTTCCTGGCTCCTCACTTCCATCCTCCTGTCTTCCTTTTCATCCACTCCTCCCTTGAACAAAATTGCTTCAAGATTGCAGATAAGCAGCTGTGTTTTGAGTGCAGGAGCTTTAGCATCTTGCTGACAGCTGAGTTTTCTCTGGGGACATCAGCTAACCTCCAGCACCCTGCTCTTTCTGTGCTCTCCTTATTTTCCTGTACGCTTTAGTTGGTTTCCTCTTGTGACTACAACTTAATGTAATAGAGAACCATTTTTTTTTGTTACTGCTTGTTATCTCAAAGCATATATTCAAGGTGAGGCTCAGGATCCCTTATCAAAAATGTAGAATTTACTTGTGCCTCAAAGGCATAGAGCAAGGTCTCGAACTCATATGTATGCAGGCAGAAGGCATGTAACGTCAATACACAAAACTTCCCAAGTGTAAGATGGTGGGTAGTAGGTCTTGGGAATTGTAACTGTGTCACCTGTTGAGTTATGTTGCCTTTTAAAAGGCAGGCTAAACCCAATGGCTAACAGTACATGTCTGAGACTCTTTGGGTAAAAATGATTATTCAGATTGAATGACTTTGAAGTTCCTTGAAAATCTGTGATCCTGTGCTATTACGATTCCTTTGTAAAAACAAGATCAACCTACTTTGCCCTCCAAAGAAGTGTTAGGGAACAACTTTGCAGAAAACTATAAGAATATGAGATATCTTCAGATTGTGGGGAGGCAGGACGGTGAGCCTTGATATCAGCCACACGTTTCTACAAAGGATCATGAATATGGACTAGGGTTAATTTTTGTAACTCTGAGAAAATGACCTCTTTTCTTTTTTTTCCTCTCCCTCTCCTCCCATTTATTTAATACTTATTCAGCACTTTGCATGTGGCAGGCACTCTGTGTGTATGGAGGGGGGCATATAAAGAAGAATAGGTAGTATGACTTTGAAAGTACAGTATATTTTAATATGTTCATGTTCAATAGGTTGTCCCACTCATCCAGGTTTGTCTGAAACTTTCCCAATTTAGATTAAATCTCCTATGTCCAGGATCTCCCTCAGGACAGTTAGTCACTCTTAATGATCAGAAATGACTAGTCTAGAAGACATGATGGAGTAGTCTTGTGCCAGCATCAATAGGTAGAATTCCTGTGCATGTGACAGCCACAAATGCAGAAGGACACAGGTCTGTCGTGTTGGTGACTCAGATACCCCAGGTAGCACTGCTGTTGGTGTCATTATTTTACAAAATGATGAAGAACTGGTAAAATGCCAAACAAAACAGAGTACAGTCTCCCCTCAATTTACACAGTAGTTGTGTTGCTAGAAAATTCAGCATCTATTAACATGTACAGAAACGTTTGGAGCTAAAATGTAAAATATGATGTAGATTTTATACACAGGTGGTTATTGACACCTTTTCCACTTGAATGAACGTCTCGTGAGCTATTTGAAAGTCATGAGAGGCAAGGCGCAATTCTTTGTTTTGTGAAATTGCCCTGTATGCTACAGAATATTGATCCTCCCTTGACTTCACCTTCTCAGTGGAGTTAATGGCATCCTCCAATCATAGCAACAACAAAAATCACTTGCACAGATTTCGAAACTATCCCCTACGAGGCAGTAGTGCCCTCACTGTACTAGATATTTGAGAAGAAATAAATACTGAAGAAGAGATAAGGTATAGCTGGATCCTTCTGCTATCCTCCTTTTTTCTTCTCCTTGTTCTCTCTTTTTTGCTCCTTTACCAACCATAAACTGTTGAAATTTTCTCCATGTACACCATCCCACAAAGTGCTTGGGAAAGTCTGCAGACAGCTACCATGATCGTCTGCAAACAGTGTTAAGTAGGCTTGGACATATCATACCAACCAAAAGGATCAACTCTGAGGTGACCCACGGCCCTGAGTCAGGAATGTCTGCTCACCTCCAACGGTAGCTGAATTGATTGGGTGGTCTTTCCATCGCTCCCTGTGGCTCTCAGCTGAGACTCCACTTCTTATCTTTTATTAATCATAAAGTCAGCCCACTGTTTTCAGCCTCTTTTTGTCCGCTGACCTGATAGCAGGAGAGAGGGAAGGAGCAAGGCCCACACCTCCCAGAGTGGAAGAGTTTCTGGGCAGTCTTATGTTTGGTCTCAACCAGTTATTCACCATGGTACATGTGAGTGAGGCATGGTCGTAGGAAACAAGAGATGGCTAAGACACAAGAAATTAGCAATTGGAGAGAGAAGACAGCAGTAAGAAATTATTCAAGAAATGCATTGAGAACTTGAGCAGATGCTTTGTACATAGAAGCAACAGTTAGAATAATAATAATAATAATAATAAATTATTAATAAAATAATTAGAGGCCAGCCCAGTGGCATAATGGTTAAGTTTGCACACTCTGTTTTGGCAGCCTGGGCTTCACAGTTTGGATCCCGGGCATGGACCTACACACTACTCATCAAGCCGTGCTGTGGTGGCATCCCATATACGAAATAGAGGGAGATTGGCACAGATGTTAGCTCAGGGTCAATCTTCTTCACAAAAAAATAATAATTATTATTATGGATTAATGTAATAGTAATAATAATTATTATTGTTATTGTTGTGTTTATGCTTTATGGGGTTGTTTTTGGACTTTACAGAATCCACATCTCATTGCCAGAAAACAGACTCTTAAATGTCAAATCTCGTCACATTTAGAAATCGCTTTTAGAAGTATTATCATATGCAGTTCTCACAACAACCTGCTTCATATCCCTGTTTTACAGAAGTGTAACCTGAGGCTCAGTGAGGTTGGGTGATTTGGCTAAGGTCCCACAACCAGAAATTAATTGACTCAGATCCACCGATGTCACTTCCATGACACTCCACTACCTTTTACTCAGGGAGTGTTTGTGGAAGCGAATCTAAGTTCTAATTAGACGTGGGGGCTAGACCAGAAGAGAGACAGGAGGGCGTTCAGAGAAGAAAGTGCTCACCCTTATGGGAGAAGCGGAACTCAAACAAGACCCAGAAATGTGGGGAAGATTTGTAGAAAGGAACGAGGGCTCTTCCTGGGAGGTGAGGAGAGCTCATGCCCACAGGGAGCTGGGAGGCTCAATCTGAGACCAGGCTTATTGGGTCAGTAGGCACCTGTGTGTACGTTTGACAGAGGGGGGAACTTGGAACAAAAGGAACAGATCCTGAGGTCTTTAAGGGCAAATACTATCTGTCCACGTTTATATTCCCAGGACCTGGGACATAGTTTCCTGAAACAGAGTAGGTACCTAATAAATGTTCCCTTGAAGGTTGTATGGGCAGGTTGAAGCCCAGCCAAGGAGTTTAGCCTTGAAGCTGTCAGCAAGAGAGGCCTGTCTTCCTTTTGGAGCCCATTAATAATACTGTGGTTCTAATTAGTGAAACTCACAACCCTCAGAGAATGATGGACGGTGAACGTGGTATTATAGGAAGAAAGATCAGGCAGAAGTATAATTGGAGAAAGAGTCTGAGTCAGAGGCAGGTCCTGATGGAGGCTGGGCTCATAAGGAGTCACTGGAGAAGAGAAGAGATGAGATTCCTTGAGACTTCTCAGGAGGCAGCTTTGGGTAATGGAAAGAACGGGGCTTTGTAATCGTACAAACCTGGGTTTGAATCCTGGCTCTGCCACTTTCTCGCTGTGTGTCCCTAGGCAAGTAGCTTCGGTTTTCCCATCTGTAAAAAACAGGGATTAAGATATGTGCCCCAGAGAGCTACTGGGAGAAATAAAATAGATAATATATGCAGTGCACCTGTTCCCAGGAAATAGCCAATTTATATTATGCCTTTTTTGTCCTTTTTTTCTGAAGGAATTACTGATTAGAATTTGTTAATTAATTGAATTCAAGGCCCCAGATATATTGCCTAAAAACAGTGACTAGGTTAGAAAAATTAGGAGTTTGGGTTGTTTTTTTTTTTTTCCCCCAGGGGAAGATTCACTCTGAGCTAACATCTACTGCCAATCTCCTCTCTTTTTTTCCCACAAAGCCCCGGGGCATGGTTACATATCCTAGTTGTAAGTTCCTCTAGTTCTTCTGTGTGAGCCGCCACCACAGCCTGGCAACTGACAGACGAGTGGTGTGCTTCCATGACCAGGAACCAAACACAGGCCACGGAAGCAGTGAGAGTGCCGAACTTTAACCACAAGGCCCTCAGGGCTGGCTCAGGAGTTTGGGTTTTTGACATGTTGAATTTGAGTGACAGCCTCCTTGAAATGTCTGCTATGGAGTTGCTGTTAAGGGACTGAAACTCAGATGACATTTGATAGGAGGGAGTAGCGCTAGAGACGTTGATGTGCAGAGTCCTTGGCAAAGACACGAAGTTTCTGATGAGAGAGTGACAAGATCAAAAGAGAGACCATCTCTTTGTGGTTACTCGTCAGCATCGCCACACTTTAGGGAACGGGCTGTTTAATTCCACTTGACGGGACGCTTCCCAGGTGTTACTGTCACTTCTGAGCTCCATCAGATTCCTCCTCTTCTGCCACAGCTAGCGCTATTGGCTGCACGTGCGGGTCACCCCTAGGAGCCTCAGAGTGACGGGAGAAGAGCTGGTTTCCAGGCTAGGCTGATCTACGCCAATTTCCATAGACAGATGAAACTGAAGAGTGAGGCTTTTGGTAGCTGGGAACTCAACCAAAGCAATTCCAGATGTTGGACTCAGAGCAGCCTGCTCTTCGGTTGCTTTCCGCCTATGTAGCATTAAAATTATCCAGAGAGCAAACGCCAAGTAATGAAGTCTGGGTCACTCTCCGTCTGTCTTGCTAAATGCCACTTGGAACCAGTGCCTTTTCATTTGACAATAAAATCAATGAGTGAAATATCGCAGGGTTGAAAGCGATGCTGTACAGAATTCATTACAGGCGACGCTGTGTTCCCGGGGATGGAAAGGCTTGGCCCTCTGTACTTTGCTTTCCGGTAACGTCAACACATCTACTTAATGAAACTCGAACCTTCTCGTAATCCTTCACCTGTTTGCTTTTAAATTTGAATCCTTTGAACAAAACTCAGAAGGCCTTCTCTTTGGATTCTGCCTCTTTATGAATGAGCTGTAATACAAAATTGGAATATGCCTCAGTTAAGGGGAAAAGGGGCCAGTTAATTAGGAAAATGGTTCATGAGATTAGAGGACTTTCTCTAATAATCATCGGGTCCCCTATGAGCCAACACCATTTCCTTTGAGTTGTTCTTTCCTTCTGAAGATCATGTCAATACTGAGCACGCTGAGCTGAGTGTCACAATTTGCACAGATTCAGAGACCACCATTGGGCGGGTGAGCACACAAGGGTCGCTGAGGGGGGGGGAGGTGTCTCCAGTATTCCTTCGAGGTGGCACCTGCCCCTTGGAGAGTGAAAGAGACCATTGAAACAATAATGTCATTCCTTTAGAAGTGATGAAGAAACAGGATCAGTGTGAGGGAACCACCTCTTAAGGTGTGTGTGTAGCAGAATGGGGAAGAAAGACAAAAATTCGGGAAGAAGGAGGCAAGGGCTGGTTATTCTGCCGCCCTTGGCTACAAGGAAGCATCTTTTCCTTGGGAAAGTGCGTGTTGGATTTAAGTGAGAGGATCGGGAAAGAAGGAGAAACATCTAGGATCACAGTTAAGGTTCATGGCCCATCTAAGGAGTATCTTCCATTTTAATCCAGCCTTCCTTTCTTTTTCCTTCAACAAATATTTTTTGAGCATTTACTAGATTCCAGACACTTCTGGGCTCTAGATACAGAATAACAACTCACAGCCTCCCCTCAGAAGTTCATGTCCAAGTATGGAAGAGAGAGGCCAGAGGAAAACACAAACGCGATGGGTGCTGTAAAGGAAACATAAGAGAGAGAGAATAAGGAGAGGGAGCAGCTTTGGAGAGAGGGGCATGAAAGAAGGCTTCTCTGAGGAGGAGAAAGTTAAGCTTGAAAGAGTGCAAAGGAGTTGACCCTGAGGAGTGGCGGAGAGCATTTCTTCGTGTGTGGAGCCTGAGGTGGGAAAGAGCTGGTGGCCGTGGAGGAACGGAAAGTCCCATGTGACTGGAGGACAGTGAGCGACAATAACGAGTTTGCTTTTTATGTTTAAAGAGAGTTTTGTCGTAGGAGACTCACTGGTGAGAGCTGATTTGCTTTCCAGGGATGCTTATATGTGTGGAGATGTTTACAGTGTGTGGCATGGATTGGAGGAAACAAGCATGGAAGCAGGGCAACCAGTTAGGAGCCATTCGTCTAGCCACATCTGCAGAGCGAGATGTCTAGATCTCAGATACACTTTGGATGCTAGGCTGTGGTTGGTGAGGGAGAGGAAGGAAGCAGGGTTGACTTCCAGCTTCTTGGCTTAAGCGACACAAGAAGGATGCAGTCACCATTAGTGCTCCTTTCAACAAATGCTCGTGGCACAGCAGCAATGCCAGGGCTGGGGAAGTGGCCATGGGGGGGGACTCAGTGCCTGCCTTCACTGGCTTCATAGTTGAAACAGGAACACAGATGTGTAGATCAACACTCAATAGGACAACAAGACGTGCTGGCACACAACTGAGGGTATTTGGCAGAATCCCCTGTGAAATTTGTTCTCCCTCTCTCCCCCTCACCAGTTTTGTTTATGTGTTTCATAGCAATTGTTGTCATTTTTGCTTTTGCTTATATATTTAAAATATATAACACATACTCTACATGGGAGAGAATATATATAGTATTTACATTCTGTTTAAAGCATAATAAATCCAGCATCCATGTATCCACCATCTAGCTGAAGAAATAAACCTTCATCAAACTTTTTGAAGCCCTATGTACTCTTTGCCCCAGGGTTAAACATTATTCTGGATTTATCATTTCCATGCTCTTTGTAGTTTAACAGCCATGTTCTCAAATAATATTCTATTTATTTTGCTTCTTTTAACTTTATGGAAATGGAAGCATTCTCCATATATGCTTCTGTGACTTCCTTTTTTGCTTACATTGTGTTAGTGAGATGTATCAATGTTGTGGCATGTAAATCGAGGTCATTTTTGGCTATTCTCAGTAATACTTCTATGATTATTATTTACACGTCTCCTAGCACATGTATCTCCTGGGTTTTTTCTGAGAGGTTACACATAGGAGTGGGTTATAGAGTATGTATGTTCAACCTTACGAGTGGCAGCCAGTTGTTTAGCAAAGTGGTTGTTACAATGTACACGCCTACCCTAGTGAATGACAGTTCCCATGGCTACCCATCTTCACTAGTATTTAATCATTGTTGTTTTCCTTGTTAAAATATTTGCCAGTCTAGTGAGTGAAGAATGATATGTCACTGTGTGTTATTTTGCATTTTTCTATTATTACTGAGGTTGCACATTTTTAATATGTTTATTGGCTGATTGAATTTTCTATTCAAGAAATATTTCTTCATATCTTTTGCCCGTTTTTCTATTGAGTTGCTCCTCTTTTCCTTATTGATTCACAGCCACTCTTTATATGTTCTGGATACTAAGCTTTTGCCAATTTTGTATGCTGCGAATATCATCTCTCAGTTTATTGCATGTCTTTCCAATTTTTTATAGTGTCAGTTGATACACTGAAGTTCTTAATTGCCGTGTTGAATTTATCAGGGTTTTCCTTTATGGCTTGCATGTTTCTGTATTTGGTTTTAGAAAATAACGCATACCTTGGGGTCATAATAATATTCTCCATATTTTATTCTAAATTTTTTAGGGTCTTGCCTTTCACATTTAACTCCTTCATTCATATGGAATTGATTCATATATGAAGTTTATTTATTTTTTGCATGGTAACCATTTGTTCCAAGATAATTTTTCAAATTACCTTGAGTTCTTACATATGCATGACTGTGTTCCATAGGTCAGCTTGTGTATCCTGATGTCAGTACCACATTATCTTTATATTGTTATACCTTTGCTAATAAATCTTGATAGCTGGTAGTGCTAGTCCTCTCACCCATTCTCCTTTTCTAAAAGCTTTTAAAAATTGGGCTATAACAAAAATACAGTGCATATAAGTGTATAGTTCAATGAATATATATGTATATGGTTCACAGTCTTGGCTATTCTTAAATATGTGTATTTCACAATAAGTTTGTCAAGTTCCATGCATGTAGACACACACACACATTGGGATTTTGATTGAAATTTTAGAGATTGTAATCCATAAATCAATTTGATGAGAATTGTTATCTTCATGATAGTAAGTTTTCCTATCTATAAATGTGATTTGTTATTCTTTTGGTTTGTTCTTCTTTAATATCTTCCAGTAACATTTTACGATGTTTCCCATAAGTCTTGCACATCTTTTGTCAGATGTATTCCTGGGTACCTAATATATCTTGTTGCCATTGGAAATGATATTTTAGTGTATTCTTTACCTATTGCTGGTATATAACAAGGCAATTATTAACTTTTATTACCAGAAACCTACTAAACTCTCTTATTGATTCTAATAATTTATCAATAGATTTCAATTTTTATAATATAAAGACTCCATCTAGTAATATGTTTTACCCTGAAGTCTTTTCTGTGTATTATCAATAGACATATTTCACATTTGCCTTTTGCATCTTTTTCATCTTTTTATTTTCCAGCTTTTTTCTTTTAAACGACATATAGCTGGATTTTTAGAATTTCTGTATGAAAGTCTTTCTTTCACCCAGAAGTGTACGTTAGGAATATGCTTGGTGTTGTTTCTGCCGTGCAATCTTGTGTTTCCTATGTGTCTCACTTTTTAGGTTACTTCATTTCTCCTTTCTTACGTTCTTTGGTTTGATGATAAGTTTTTATTTCTCATTCCAGTTTTAACCTCTACTAGACTGAAACTTATATGCTAGAAATCCAAACATGAATACTTAGCTTAGAGTCTGAAATTAATATCTTCCCTCTCCTAAACAATATAAGAACTTTAGAATGCTTTATCCATATAATCACCTCCTCTTGAATTATATGCCTGTTATTTAAAGTGCGCTTGCTTATTGTGTTTTTGTTCTAATTTCATTGATTAGATAGCATTGTTGATTTTCAGTTGGTATATTTTAAAAATTTTATCTATAGATTTCCTATTTTCTTTTCTCACTATTTTTTCTCACATTTCAGGCTTTCCTTCTAGGATTATTTTCCTTCTTCTTGAAATATATCTTTTAAAATTTCCTTTAGTGAGTGTCTGCTGCTAGTAAAATCTGGTTTTGATTCTCTGAAAAATGTCGTTATTTTGCCATCTTGAAGGATGCTTTCACTGGATCTACAATTCTAGGTTGACAGTTATTTCTCTCGGCACACTGAAGATATTATTCCACTCTCTTAAGGCTTCCATTATTTCTGTTGATCAGTCAAGTGTCAGTCATTTTTCACTTCTGCCCCTTTTACTTGGTGCCTTTTCAAGTCTGGCTGGTCATTTTGACAGTTTTCTTGTTTTTTGTTGTACTTTTTGTAGTCTGTATATTATCTATTCACGAATAACAAATTACAATAAAACTTAGCAACTTAAAACAAGTCACTTATTGGATCTCGTGATTTCTGTTAGACACAAAGGCAGGGAGGGCTCAGCTAGGTAATTCTCATTTGGGAACTCTCATGCAGTTACAGTCATATGGCAGTTTGGACTGGATAATTGACTGTTTTGGGTGTTTTTTTATATACAAAATACTTTTTTTACGTCCAAAATATTTTACTCTGTTATGGTGTTGGTATTTTGTTTTTTGTTTGTTTTATTTTCAGCTTTATTGAGCTATGATTGACTTATAATATTGTGTAAGTTTAAGATGTACAACGTGTTGATTTGATACATTTATATATTGCAAAATGATTACCACCGTTGTGTTAAGTAACACCTCCATCACGTCACATCATTACCATTTCCTTTTGTGGTGTGAACATTTAAGATTTACTCCCTTAGCAACTTAGTATATAATACAGTATTATTAACTCTGATCACCATGCTGTAAAGTTATTCATCGCATAACCACATTTCGGTCAACGACAGGCTACAGATACAACGGTGATCACATAAGATTAGTACCATGCAGCCTAGGTGTGTAGTAGGCTGCACCATCTGGGTTTGTGTCAGTGCGCTCTGTGGTGTTTGCACAGTGATGAAATCACCTAGCAACGCGTTTCTCAGAACAAATCCCCATCGTTAAGTGGTACATGAGTGTGCAATAGATCCCCAAAACGTATTTCTCTTATAACTGGAAGTTTGTACTGTGTGATCAGTATCTCCCCATCCACCCGACCCCCGCCACTGCCCCACAGTCTCTGGAAACCACTGTTTCACTCTCTGTTGCTGTGTGTTCAGCTGTTTCAGATTTCATATATAAGTGACATCAAACAGTGTTCTTTTTTTTCTGACTTATTTCATTTGGCATAATGCTCTCAAGGTCCATCCATGTTGTTGCAAATGGCAGGGTTTCCCTCTTTTTTATGAATGAATAATAGTCCATTATATATACATATATATAAATGTTCCACATTTTCTTTATCCATTTATTAGTAGATGAACACTTAGGTTGTTTCCATGTCTTGGCTGTTGTGAATAGTGCTGCAATGAACATAGAAATGCAAATCTCTCTTTGAGATCCTGTTTTCATTTCCTTTGGATATATACCCAGAAGTGGGATTGCTGGATCATATGGTAGTTCTGTTTTTATTTTTTTGAGGAACCTCTGTACCGTTTTGCATAGTGGCTGCACCGATTTACATTCCCACCGCAAGGGTCCCCTTTTCTCCACATCCTCGCCACACTTCTCTCTTAACTTATTTCCTTTCTTTTTGATGATAGCCATCCTAACAGGTGTGAGGTGATATCTCATTGTGGTTTTGATTTGAATTTCCCTGATGATTAGTAACATTAAGGTACTTTTAATGTACCTTGTATATCTTCTTTGGAAAAATGTCTACTCAGTTCCTCCCCCCGTTTTTAAATCAGATTGTTTGTTTTTTTGCTGCTGAGTTCTGTGAGTTCTTTATATATTTTGGATATTAGCCCCTTATCAGATATATGATTTACAAGTATTTTCTTCCATTTCATAGCTTGCCTTTTCATTTTGTTGTTTCTTTCACTGTGTGTAAGCTTTGTGGCTTGATATAGTCCCACTCATTAATTTTTGCTTTTGTTGCTTGTGTTTTGGGTGTCATATCCAAAAAGTCTCTGCCAAGACCAATGTCAAGGAGCTTTGTCCCTCTGTTTTCTTCTAGGAGCTTTACAGTCTTAGTTCTCACTTTTAAGTCCTTAATCCACTTTGAGTTAATTTTTGTGAGTTGTGTAAGATAGTGATCTAATTTCATTCTTCTACATGTGGTTATCCAGTTTTCCCATCACCATTTATTGAAGTGACTGGATAGTTGACTTTTAAGGTACACTCACGTGGCTGGGAAGTTGGAGACCAGCTGTAGGCTAGGGGCTTCATTTTCTTTCCTTGGGGACCTCTCCGTAGTGCATCTTTGTTTTTGTTTTAGTTTTGTTTTTGAGGACGATTAGCCCTGAGTTAACATCTGCCACCAATCCTCCTCTTTTTGTTGAGGAGGATTGACCCTGAGCTAACATCCATGCCCATCTTTCTCTACTTTACATGTGTGACACCTGCCACAGCATGGCTTGATAAGTGGTGCCTAGGTCCGTGCCCTGGATCTGAACTGGCGAACCCCAGGCTGCCAAAGTGGAGCCCATGGACTTAACTGTTGTACCACCAGGCCAGCCCCATAGTGCATCTTGAATGTCCTCACGACGTGGAGATTTGTCTCTCAAAGAGAGCAGATGACGCACATGTGCTTGTGCGAGAGAGAATATGAACAGGCAGAGGTTGTATCCTTTTTATCACCTAAATTCAGAAGTCACATAGCATCACTTCTGTCACACTCATTTCATCAGAAATGAGTCACTGAAATGAATCATTCAGTGGAGGGGGGGAGGGGGATTAGATTCTATCTTTTTACAGAAAGAGAGAGAAAGAATTTGAGGATACATTTTTAAAACCACCACCTGTTTTTTTAAAATATATTAGACAGATATGCCTTGTGTTCTGTGTGTATAATTCCAATGATCAGTCTTTTGGGGTCAAATTCATTCTTACTTCTGCAGCCTTTATTTCCTGAGAGATTTTATGCCTTTGTGTGTGTGTGTGTGAGCTCATGTTCTTTGTAAATTTATCTGTGGGAATTCTTCGAGGTCAGGTTTTAAAACACAGTCTTCCAGAGAGAATTTGGTTTGACTTCTGGCAAACAGCAAGTTTTATGGTGGTTTTCAGATCAAAAAGATAGCCATGAATTCTGGCCCCCAAACTACCTGAGGATTGGCCTCGAGTTAAGAAGTCTCAGTAGAGAACTCTTTATCACTGTCTTTCACCCAGACCCAAAGCCAAGACAGCCAAGTTTCCTTACACTCTCCTTCTAAGGGCCTGGCTCTCCACTACTTCACCCACCAAGGGGATGACTTTCAGGGGGATCCTGGCTTTGTGCTTTGTTATCCAGGCTGCTTTTGCATAGTCCTGATCTCCTTTTCCTGTGTTTGGCTCATTAAAACCAATGCTTCATGATGCTGGTGATGGGCAGGTTCCTGAGTTCAGGTTCTGCCTTCAGCATCCTTACCTCTCGGGATTTGTGCTTTCTTATCAATGTTCTTTACTGATTCTGAGGATTTGCCTTGTGTTCTTGCCTACTCATCTTTTTCTTTCACACACACACACACATACACAGGTGCATATATACATACATCCTTTTTTTTTTTTTTTGATCCAGCATTTTTAGGTGTTTTCTACCAGGGTGTTGTTTTGTTTTTCAGGATATTATCTTCCATAGTATTAGCTACCGATGTACAAGGGAGCTCTTTAAAAATACCAATTCCCTGCACCAATTCAGACTTAGCAAATTAGAATCCCTTGAGATGGCGGCCAAGTGCATGTATTTTTAAAAAATCTCCCCAGAGGGTCCTGATGCCTGCCACTGCTAAGAGATAATTATTTTAATGAAGACATGGTCCAGAAGCAAGTAGAAGTGCAGCAAGAGAGCTAAATTTGGCCCATGAAGTTGAGTAAGGCTTTTAGAGGAGGAAATTGCTTTTTACCCTTTTTTAACATTCCCTCTCATCCTCTAATGCTGCTGTTAGCTTTGTGGTATGTAAGCACCCCAACATCAGCATGAGTCCATGTATCTGAAGGCCCCCAGGGAAAAGCCACCTTCTCATTGTGTGTGTAGCAAGATCACGTGACTTGGCCTTCCTTGCAGTATCAGGTTCCCTGGCACTTGCTGATGCCCATCCACACGTCTGCCCATTTCGTGGGCTCAGAGCCACCAGTTGTCCAGCTTACAGCAAGACCCCACCTGCATCATCCCCTGGTCCTACTGTCAGGGTATGGAGTGAGTGGGCTGTCTGAGCTGACAGGTGCAGCGTGAAAGTCAGAGAATTTCAGATGTACTGGCTGGGCAAGAAGGATTCAGTACAGGAGATAACTCTCGGAAGGTGGGATCCCATTCTTGCACAACCCCAAGTTGTACCAAACCCTTTGATGTTGGAAGAGTTTTGTTTGACTTGACCAAGGCTTTCTCAATGGACCACATCCCTAGATCCGCCGTGAAAAGAGATGCTCAACGGTTCAAGAGGCATGCATATCTGGAGTCGGGAATACCTGGGTTTGAATCCCAGCTCTCCAGCTTATTAGCAGCAAGACCACAGGCAAGGGACTTCCATTCCTCTGAGCCTCGGTTTCCATTTCTGTTAAATGCAAGGTAATAATATCGAGCTTCCATGTTATTGGAAAACTTAAATGAAGCGATGTGTTTTAAATGGCCTGTGCAGTGTCTAGTGGGCCCTTCTGTTTGTTATTTTTGCTGTTGCTGTTGAGGTTCTTAAAAATCCTCAGGGATAAATAGGACGAGGATTATTTTTCATATTCTTCTCCTGTTTAGCAAATTTGAAGCCCACTTACCACTGTGTACAAGTCAAGATCAGGCTTCTGTATCCATGCTGACCCCATCTACCTTTCCAGATTTAGTTCCTAATAATAACAATGAAAATCACAGCTCATTTGTTGAGCAACTCTAAGTACCAGGCACCCATCTAGAGTCTTTACATATATTATCTCTAGTCCTTACAATAACCTGCAGGTAGATTTTATTAGCTCTATTTGACAAAGAGCAAACTGAAGTTCAGAGGGAATAGGACTTTGCAAGGTCACATGCGTGGCCAGCAGCTCAGCTGGGACTTGAAGCCAGGATGGTGTTGTTCTCAATAGGCACACAGCCTCCCCTTCACCATGTGCATCTCCATGTGGTTCTGATGCTCAAGGCCTCTCTCTCCTCAGCCTGGAATGGCCTTCCACCAACTACTCTGCCCACTAAAATTGTTCTCAGCCTTTAAGACGCAACACAAATGCCACCTCCCCTGTGCGCGCACTGGCTCTCTCAATTGCAAAGAATGGCTCTGTTGCAGTATTTCCATGAGATTTTACTTAGGGTTCATTTTTAGCACATTTGATATTGTCTTATGTCTCTTATGCACATAAATGTCTCCTATACTTATTTGTAGTATGTTTGAAGTCAGCAATTACGTCTTACTCATTTTTTGTTTAATAAGAACTATCCACCATACATCATAGATGTCCCTTAAATGTTTATTAAAGAATAAAAATTCTGTCCAGAAAGGTTGTTATTAGGTCCATTCTTCAGTATGCTTTTCCTGAAATCTTTAGTGATGCTGTACAAGTGACTGTTGATGGAGGACAAAGTTGACACACTCTTGCCCTCATGCTTAGCTTTGTTGCTAGCTATGAAAGTTCTCAAATTGTTAAGTATGCGAGTAGAAGAGCTTCTGTCTACCCAAGTTTTGTAAGTCACGGGAAGTTTATTTGACATGATCGGATCTCCTGTTCCCAGTCCAGGTCTTTCTTTCTGGCCCCCTTCGGCTTCTTCATTCTCACCTGGCACATTATTCCAACTCTACAAAAGGTGACTGGACAGCATGTTGAGTTTTATTAGCTCAGAGCTGCAGCTGCCCCCACGTGCAAGCTCTTCAAAAGGATTCCTCATGAGGAGCCTTACACCTACGTTACCGGGTCACCATCCGTCACCGGTTGCATAAGTGGAATGGAGTTAGAATCTCTCAGGGGCTAAAAGGTTGCATTTATAACCGGTTCTTCCATTTCTCTGATGCCTTTCATTCAATGACACTTCAGTGGAAAGTTAATTGAAATGGAAAACATCAAGCACAAAAAGCAAAAAGGACTTGATAAGGTGTTTAGGATTATTCCAAGCTTTGATTAGGCGTGGATTTAGAAGTCACAGGCAAGCCAAAACTTTATGTTTGAAAACTATTAAAACAATGATAGGTCCAAAATCTTCCTGCGTCTCGGAAAGATTAAAAGTACCCAAAGTATTGAGCAGTGAGGAGTGTTGATTTGGCAAATAAGGTAGGTGTCAGAGTCCTTAGATCGTGCGGGAGATTTTTGGGGCAGATGGATTAGTGATTGTGTCTAGATCTTAAGCAGCTATGAAGGCGTTGGCAGCCATGGAATCTTGACTGTCAGAACTCAGTGGGGCCTTTGGGATTATTTTGTGGAATTATTTCACAAAAATGGAGGTCCAGGTCTCAGAACCATGGAGCCTGACCTCGAACTTGGGTCTCGTTGCTTATTTCTAATACTGTCTGTAGTAATTGCTCAGACTGTCACAAAGCTGGCCGTAATATAGGGAAAAAATGTACAAACAAATCATTGCCGTGTGACAGGAGAATTGCTGTAATGCCTTTTCTTTGAGTTAGAGTCCACTGATCAGCATCATGTGGCATTTTTCTTATCTAGCCTACACCCGTGATGTTATTTCCAATTTCAGTTATTTAAAGCAGAGTTAGTATTTAAAGACATTCCTCAAGCACAGGAATGCAGAATGCAACTAGATTTTTACTACCTTTCTGAGTTGTCTAATACAATATAGCCTTTTTTCCTAGTAACTCCCCATTATCAAATCTTTCTCAAGAATTCAATTTAGTTTTCAGAGGAAAAGCTCTCTTTTCACATTCATAATTAATCACTTTATGTAATATTTACTTAGCATACTTAATTGCAACAGGAAGAATGGGCATACACAGGCTTAGGAACAACCACAACTCACTCTTGGCAAACACACAGCCCAATGGGTGGGAAGAGAATGTGTGGACATGCTGGAGAAGTGCTCCTTGTGAACTTTGCTCTGCGTACCTTGTGCATCGGTCAGTATAAAGACACTCCCGGGAAAGACAGGAAGGATTCAGGAGACCCTCAATGTATTGCAGTCCATTCCCTCCCTTTACGGACCCAGGAAAGAGAGAAAGGTGACCGGTCAAGTCTCATTCTCGTGATGGATCTTCTGTCAAACACACTAATAGTACTTGATAGATGAGAGTTCTTCTCTGTGGACCGCTTTTAGCTGTACATAGCTGGTCTGTCCAGGATTGGTATGGTGTGTTAGTCCATTTGGGCTGCTATGTCAGAATACCATAGGCTGGATGGCTTATAAAGAACACATTTCTTGCTCACAGTTCTAGAGGCTGGAAAGTCCAAAATCAAGGTGCCAACAGACTTGGTGTCTGGTGAGGGCCCGCTTCCTAGTTCACAGATGGCTGTCTTCTTGCTGTGTCTTTATGTGGCAGAAGGAGCAAGGGATCTCTCTGGAGTCTCTTTTATAAGAACACTAATCCCATTCACGAGGGGGCCATCCTCATGGGCTAGTCACCCCCTAAAGGCCCCACCTTCAGATATCATCACATTGGAGATTAGGTTTCAACATATGAATTTGGGTGGCCACAAATATTCAGTTATAGCATATGGTTAACAAATCTAATCAATGGATTTATGGGGCATGGTTCTTTGGACAATAGCAGGTAAAGTATGTAACTGGTGGAGTATAAAATAGAGATGCTGTGTGCCTGACATAGCTCCCTTTAGTGCAAGTGACAATGAGTACCTAGCTTGGAGACCTTGTGTGTTCAGTATGGACCGGAGCACTTCTCTGCGCAGCAAGGACTGGGGGCGTGACCTTGGCGGTCCTGGGCTTCTCTCTGCCTCGCCTGTGCCTCATGAGTACTTGACCCTAGGTAGGAGCTCTGATTTTTGTGAGTTGGGTCCTTTATGTCATTTTGGTTGCTTACTCCATTGCTTGGATTAAATGTGGCTCAATGAAGAGACCCTCTGATGTATGTTCAAAATGCACTGGGAAAGTGATAAAATGAGTGTTTTTTCCATTTCTCAGATTTCTGAGAAAACTTTGAGAGAATCCAAACATATACTGGAAGCTACAGGAAGTGAAATGGTAGTAGGAACTAGAGGTTAGAACCAAGTTACTCCTGTGTGAGTTTAGCCAGAACCAATGAAAAATCCAGGATTCAAGGGAAAGAGACAGACAGATAGACACAGAGGAACCAGAGACAGAAGGAGGATGGACTGGCCGCAGGCTTCTAGTCAGATGTGGTCCCGATCAAGGTTAATGTGTGGGACCTGGCTCCTTGGGGATCCAGGTGAACTCTTTTCTTCTTCACTATAATTGGCTCTCTGTACATCAGTTGTATCTTTATAAACTCTAACCACAACTGGTTATTTTGGTTGCTCTAGACTAGACGGAGCATATGGAGCTGTCCCGGTTAGGAAGTCAGTGAAAGGACATCTCAAAGTCTTAGCTATGAGAAAGTTCCAAACCTTTATATGGTGATGATGAAGTCAGCTTGTCCCTGGCCCGCTTCTAGAAACTAGAAAATGGGAGACAATTTTCAAAAATTCATGTACTACAAATCATAATCAGAGACTGTGCAAGAAGCTTAAACAAACAGGAACCTCACAGACCCTGTGTTTTTGCAAACACTCTGTTTTATTTATTACTCATGTATAGCCTACTTTATCCTACAAAGAGTTTTAGGCAACTTGTGAGAAAAGATAGAATAATTTTTATACAAGGATCATTGTATCCTACACTCTTTTTACAGTTGAGCTCTGAGCTTCCTGGCAGCCAAAATAAAAAGTCTACTTGGTCAGTTAAAGGATTCTTAACTCCATAAGAGAATATATCATTTATTTTATTGTTTAGTCTTCAAAAGAATTTCTCACCTGAGAATTCCCAAAAGGAATATTGATCTAGCGCTGCAGTGGACAGTGTCCTCAGCAATATCCCTGCAGTAAATGCAATCGAGAGTTTTATAAAGCTCTTCTGTTCAGTGTCCCTAGGGGAAAGCTAGAGGCTGGCCATAGGACTTTAACATGGACCCAGGCAGTATGGCTCAAGCACACACCAGCCTTATGCACTTCCCCTACTGGCCTTCAAATGGTCATCCATCACTCTGACCCCTCTCTATTGGGCCTTCCACAAGACCTCATAACAGAGTGTTCAGGGTTAACTTCGTATAGCAAAATAAATGAGCATTTTGTAAGCTATAGAGTAAATTGGAATAGTAATACTTTTTTTTTTTTTTTTTTTGCGGAAGGTTAGCCCTGAGCTAACATCTGCTGCCAATCCTCCTCTTTTTGCTGAGGAAGACTGGCCCTGAGTTAACATCTGCCCATCTTCCTCCACTTTATATGTGGGATGCCTGCCACAGCATGGCTTGACAAGCGGTGCATAGATCTGCGTCTGGGATCCGAACCAGCGAACCCCAGGCCACTGAAACGGAACGTGCAAACTTAACCGCTATGCCACTGGGCCGGCCCTGAAATGGTAATACTTTTGACTAAGAAAAGAGGATGGGAAAGCTGCAGCCATCTTCAAGGGAGTCCCACTTAAACTTCTCAACCTCCGGTCCACAGGAGTGTGCCCTTTTTCTACAGTTGTCTCTCTGTACCTGCGACGGGCCTGCTTTCCCCCCTTTAATGGCTCTGAAATGTTATTCCGGCACACGCACCACACAGCCGATGCCTTCCTGACCTCTTCATTCTCAAGCAGCCTTGCGCCTAAATAAGGGACAAATGTCATCCCAGGCTGACTTTCACCCACCACTCACTGCTGAATTGGTGATCTGTTCCACATTGAGCCTGCAACAACAGCTTTTTTATGCAGCCAGCTCACCTGGGACAGGCACCCCAGAGCTGCCACGAGTCCCTTTCCTAGAGGCCTCAGCACCACAGCCTCCTGTTCATCTGCCAGTCTTTCTTCTCTCCCTGGCATTCCTCTGAGCAAGGAAACTTTTCCTTCTCTTGAAATGTTTGCACAGCTGTGCTTTCCCAGCCCCCTGTCTTCTCTAGTAGGCCCCTGGCCCCTGTCCTCATCACTCTCTACCTCTTTGTCCACTTTGCTTTCGTGGTATCTCTTAGTACCACTTGGCATTTTATTGTATATCTCTTTGTGGTCTAGCTCCCCCACTGGAATCAACGTGCCAACAAGACGTGGGAACTGTCTGTTTTTTGACTTTGTTGTTGTTTCCAACTCAGAGCCCAGCACAGTGCCTGGCACATGATCAGCACTCAATAAATAGCTGTTGGAAGAAGGCGTGAGTGGATGACTGAGCAAATGGATAAGTGAATGAGTGAGTGAAGTTAGATTGGAATGCCGTCTCTAGCTCCTGTTAAGAATTCTTTGCTTCGTGGTCATCTGTGCACGGATGCATCCCGCCTCTTGCCCTCTCCCACCACTGGCCAACCATCTGTGACTTTGCCAGACAAAATTATTTTCTGCCTTGAACTTAGAAGCCTCCATTTAGTTTCCATCAGAAAGGACATGAGAACTCTTAAAAGGCAAGGTCTTGTGCATTGTTATTGTTGGTGATTTAATGCTGTGCCAAGAGAAGACCATTAGCTGACTGTTATAGGTGTGTTGTCCTTGGCTTGCGAAGGGACGACTCTCTCCGAGGAGGACAGCAATGAGCAGGCTTCTAGAGAGTGGCCTCAGTAGCAGAAACCCCATCTGCTTTACCCCAGTAGTTTGTGTGGTGTGTTTGCTGTTCAGCATTTGGGGGTGTTGGGTAAGAAGAGTCTGAGTCATGTGCACCCCTTCTACCTATTAATTTCAGTAGCTTTCATTTCCAAGTTGATATTGAGCAGTCAATAAGCATAATTTAAGAAACAAAGGTTCTAGCCTCTTCTCAGCTCTGTGATCTTGAAACTGTCGTTTTCCTTCGCTGCAACCCACTTTCATCAGTTGTGCTGTGAAAAGGTTGGACTAGAGACTTGCTGAGGTTTTTTCCAGGTGTACTATCTTTAAGCATATTAAAAATAGTGTTTTGGTGTTCTGCTTATATGGTGTTCTAATATCCTTTTGAAGTCTGTCATTTGTTAGCATGCGTCTATTATAACACACGTTTCGATCTCTCTATGTGGTCATATGCTTTGTCTCACTGATAATACTTCAGCCTTTCTGAAGGGGAGGACGCTATCTTGTCTACGGGTTTGTCACCCAGAGTCTGGCACACTGCCCCGAACTTGTACATTCGGTGAACAATGCCACCCACTTCTTGTCCATGCGCTTGCTTATGACTGAGCCATAGATGTGCAGTGAAATGCCCCCAAAAGACGGGTAACTTGTGCAAAATTCATAAATCATCCATGCATACATTCTCAGAATCTGATCACTCTCCTCCATCTCTAACACCTGCTGGATATATAAACTTCTTTTAATCTCCTGTCTTCTTCTTTTATCTTCATCCCAGAAAATAAACATGTAGGCTTTGGGGTCACATGTGGATCCCAGCTCCATCTCTTACTGCTTAGCTGTGTGAAACTGGGCTAGTTACATAGTTAAAGTCCATTTTTGGGCCTCAGGTGTCCTACCTGTAAATGGGAACAATTTTATACTAACAAAGGCAGCCTCTAGCCCAGTGCCTAACAGGCACTAAAGAAATGTGGGAGTTCCCTCCAGGGCTTGCTTCAAGACGCGCCTTTCCTTCAGAGCTTTCCCAGCCAGCCCTAGGTGATTCTTCTTAAGGATTGTAGGATATGATACCTCTGTTGTTATTTATCTTGGGACATCTGAACTAACTTTTGCAAAATGGACAATAATATGCTCAAAGTCAAGGAGCCTCGTGGCACCTCCTAAAGTGTTTCCTCCTTTCTCAGCCCAGTGTCCTGAAAGTAATAGGTGCTCAATGCGTGTCACGCGATGGTGAAGGAGACAGGACAGCATGAAGAAGTGAACATTTGCAACATGTGGCTTTGGTTAGGTATCAGACCCTCTCTGCTTCCATTTTGTTATCATTCAAAGTAAGAGTTTGGTCCACGATATCTCCGCCGGCCCTTACAGCTTTGATTCTCTGTGCTGTGATGCTGCACCAGGATTTTTTAAAGTACAAAAGCCTCATTCTTGGTGCAGGAGTTTCCCTAGATACAGAGGGGGTTTTCCAAACATGAGAGGCACAGTCTTCTTGCATGAGTAGTTGCCTGCAGGTTGTCAACAAAGAGGAATGTGGTTTGGGGCTCAGCTTTCCTTCAGTAGTGGGCTGGCTCGGCCAGCATATGGCTTTATGGAGAAAGACTGGCTTTGGTTTCTCTCCTGGAAGAAGTTCATCGTGACACATGCACACCCAGCATTTCAACCTAAAGATGGTGAGAGTGATAGAGACCTTGGTGTTTCACCGAGGATGCTAAGGAAGCCAATTATGCATCTCCCCATAGATAGAGCATCTTGTGAAAGAAAGGTTGTGGCAGCTGTAATGGAGTGACAGTAAACGTGGGCTTTGGAGTCAAGACCGCTCCATTGCGAATTTTAGATCTAGAAAGATCCAATACACTGACAGTAGAATCCCTCCCTTTTTGGGTTCCTCGTTGGCTTCCCTTGACGCAATACCACATGACAGCCTTCTGCTGTTATACAGGGAAGGCCATGCTCATCTTCCTTTGGGAAGACTCCTTTTCTGGCTTCTCGTCCTCCCTGATCAGCAGCTAAGCACTGGGGTGCCCCAGTGCTCCCCCTAGTCTTCTCCATTAGCCTCTCCTTTAGATGAGCTCATGTTCTTAAATGCCATTCATATTCCAGTGATGCCCAAATCTGCAGCATGCATCTCAGGCTTAACTTAGGAAAAACAGAACTCTTGACTTCCCCCAAATCATGGTATATCCATCCTTTGGAATACCACGCAGCAATAAAAAAGAATACACTGTCAATACACGGAACAACTTGGATGAATTTCAGAAACATTGTGCTGAGTCCAGGAAGTGAAACTTGAAACACTACATTCTATATGATTGTGATTCTGTTTATGTGCAATTCTAGAAAAGGCTAACCCGTAGTCACAGAAAGAAAACCAGCAGTGGCCTAGAGGTGGGGCTCGGGGAAGCGGATAGACCACAAAAGGGCCACAGGATAGCTTTAGGATCTGGAACAGTTCTACATCTTGATGTGATGATGGTTACGCGACTGCACACAATTACCAAAATTTGTCAAACTGCGCTTATTAAATAGATGAATCTATTGAATTTTATTATACTTCAGTAAAGCTTGGGGGAAAAAGAATGACTCCATAGTTTCTGGTCTAAGCAACTGGGAAGATGGAGAGCATGAAGTGCTGTTTCCTGACGTGGGAAACGCTGGAGGAAGAGCAGGTGCAGAGGAGAAAAATCGAGTTCAATCTAGGACATGTCAAGTCCGATGTGCCTATTATATGTCCAAAGTAGAAGTGTCAGGTGAGTGGTTGAATTTATGATTCCGGAACTCAGTGTAGAGGTCAGACTGGAGGTATAAATGCGAAGTTATCAACTGTAGGTGGTGTTTAAAGCAGTGGCCTGGAGAAAATCACCAAGGACACAGAAGGGTGAATGGAGAATGGGAGAGCTCTGGGACTGAGTCCTGGGCACTCCAGCATCAGTGGTGTGGTGAACATTCAGTGGGATAAACTATCTAAAGATATTATTGGCATTTACCAGGTTTTACTTCCATGCTAGTTATAGCCTCATTTTTTATTGATGCAAAATTCACAGGATTTCATACAATTAACCATGTTGAAGTATGCAATTCAGTGGCATTTAGTGTATTCACATTATGCAACCGTCGCCTCTGTGGTTTCAAGACTTTTTCATCACTCCACAAAAACATCTCATACCTATCAAATAATCACTCCTCATTCCCCCCCCCCCCCCATCCTTTGTTAACCACTAATCTGCTTTCTCTCTTTGTGCATTTGCCTATTCTGGGTATATCATATAAAGGAACCATACAATATGTGACCTCTTGTGTCTGGCTTCTTTCATTGAGCATAATGTGTCTGCATTTTATCCAAGTTGTAGCATGTATCAGTGCTTTGTTCCTTTTTATGGCTGAATACGTTTTATTATTCCATGCCTTTCGCCACACCGACTCCAGAGCATGCATGAGTGTTCCTGCCTGAGAACTTTTCTCCTCTCATCCTCTACCTGGCCGTACCTTCCTCCTCCTGCCTGTGCTGATTTGAGTTCCACCTGCCTTTTGTCTTAGTAGTACAATCCACCTTCTCCTTGGATACTTACCCCATACCCAGCAGCACCTCTTCTGCATCCCCTAAGACACATACAATAATTTCTTTAAGTTGCCTTTCCTACCTCTTTCCTAGAGCCTGATTTGCTCCAAACACAGGCTAAATTATTGTTCTTCCAGCAGTACCATTCAGCAAGCAGGAAGAGGGCTCTTGGATGCTCTCTACCCCACGCTGAGCCCTGGGAGGTCCAGGGTTACAGGGGGCACAGTCTGTACCCTGTGCCCACACGGCCCATGCTCTTATTGGATTATAAGGGAGCTAAGTGCTCTGGCTTCTGCCTCTTGGTATGGCCTCTGCCCAGGCATGTCTGCTGCACGCACGTCCCTCAGGAGATGTTTGTTGACCGTGATGTATGTCTCTAGCTCTTACCTTTTCCATCATCTTCAGGCTTGTGTATCTCTAACGTGGTATTTCTAAAAGAAAGAAAAATAAAACCTTGATTTCTGCCTCCCCCCAGATCCCCTGATCCATTCCCCCACACAGCAGCGAGAATGTTCTTTTCAGAACAGAATTCTGATCACATTGGCCCCTTACATACAGCGTCACCACATTGCATGACTCCAAGGGGCCCTGTTTGCATTGTCTGCTTTGCAAATGGTGCCCTGGTATTGTGACATGATGGGCCTGCCTGCCTAAGACCCTGTAGTTGTGTCCCCTGCTGATCCTGTATGAGGAAGCCTCCTTACTCTGGACCTTCACCTGCAGGCCCCATGGGTCTGCCCTGCCGGTTTCAGCCTCATCTCCCCCGCCATCCTCTCCTTGGTCTGTGTGTCTTGGCCATTCTGGCCTTTAGTTCCTTGAGGGGTAATTTTTCCTCCTGACACCAGCCAATTCTCTGATTCTCTAAGGACACCAACGGGGTGTCCTACAATTCATTTCCATTCTGCCTCTACTACCTGGAGTTAGCTTTAGACACCACAGGTTGAAGGGCTCAAGACCTCCTGTACCTCAGACGCCAGTTACAAGGATCAGACCCCCCAGGTTACCCAACTTCTGTTCAACTTGGGTACAAAGTCGGGGGTTTCCACATCCCCCCTCCTCAGGTGGGTTCACTAATTTTCCGGAACAACTCACAGAGCTCAGCAAAGTGCTTTACTGTTACTGGTTTATTATAAAGGACGTAACTGAAGAATAGCCAAATGGAAGAGATGCCTGGAGCGTGGTATGGGGGAGGAGTCTAGAGCTTCCACGTCCTCTGCAGTCCCACTACCCTCCCAGATCCTTCGTGTGTTCACCAACTCAGAAGCTCTCCAAACCCTGTCGACAGGTTAGGGGTGTATATGGAGGTTCCATTTCATAGGCATGATTGATTAAATCATTGGCCATTGGTGATTGACTCAATCTCCAGCCCCTTTTCTCTCTCACCTGGAGTTAGGGGAGTGGGGCTGAAACTTCCAAGCTTCTAATCAAGGCTTGGCTTTTCTGGCAGCTAGTTCCCATCCTGAAGCTGTCCATGGGCTTGCCAAGAGTTGCCTCATTAGAACAAAAAATGTTCTTATCACTCAGGAAATTCTAAGGATTTTAGGAGCCCTGTGCCAGGAACCAGGGACAAACAGCAACTATCTTTCTGTGACACCACAGCCCTCATCCTAGTCAAGCTTCCCACTGCAGGGTTTTAACACACACTGTTCCCCTTCCTTGATGCTCTTGCATCTTCCTTCAGATCTCAACTTAATCCTGGTTTCCTCAGACAACCTCCCTTGCTGACCCTCCCCTTTTAGGGACCCTGACGTCACTCTGGACCTCTCCCTCCCAGCCCTTTCAGAGTCACAGTTCCACATCTGTTGGTGTGATGTTAGTGACCTTGTCCTATGTTATAGGCTGACTTATGCCCCCCAAATTTCATATGTTGAAGTGCTAACCCCCAAGACCTCAGAATGTGACTGTATTTGGAGATAGGATCTTTAGAAGGTAATTAGGTAAAATGAGGTCATATGGTGGGCCCTAATCCAATGTGACTGGTGTCCTTATAAGAGGAGGAGATTAGGACACAGACACAAACAGGGGGAGACCATGTGAAGACCTAGGGAGAAGACAGCCATCTACAGGCCAAGGAGAGAGGCCTCAGGAACAAAGAAACAACCCTGCCAAAACCTTGATCTCAGACTTCCAACCTCCAGAATTGTGAGAAAACGAATTTCTGATGCGTAACCCACTCAGCCTGTGGTACTTGTTACAGCATCTCTAGCAAACGAACACCCTACAGGTCTGTAAGCGCCACTGAGGACAGGGACCGTCTCAGGAGTTATCCATCCTCGCATCCCCACAGCCCAGCATGATGCTTGACTCTAATATCTCTTCATAAATATTTGTTGAATGGATGAGTGACTTACCTCGTGGTGATGACAGAGACCTTTGAAATATGAAAGTTTCACTAACCCTGTACTGAGGAGTTACAGGCCAATGATCTTTATCCTTTTAGCATCTCTGTCTTGAATTTCCTCCCTATCATTCCTCACTAAACGAGCGTTACAACATCTCCATAATCTGCCCAAGGACCAGCCTTAGAAATACAATGAGATTTTGTGCTCAAAAGCTTCCTGAGTGCTTCTCAGCCCCACAGGTGCCTCTCTACTGGTGACTTCCACCTTCCAGTCTATCTTTCAGAGAGTTAAGTTTGCTCAACATCTGGCCTCTGTGTAAGTAGCGTATCAATGAGCAATAATGCTATAATCTCAGAAACGCTGTAAGTGGGGGAAAATTAAGTAACAGTTCCATAAGACCCAGAAATATTTGGTGAGGATGATAGTACTTAACGTTGAACAGTGTTGTGCAGTTTACAATATTTCATTTCACTCTTCAAACAACCTTATGCTGGAAATAGGGTGAATTTTATCATCATCTTTTTTTTTTTCTTTTGGTGAGGAAGATTGTCCCTGCTCACATCTGTTCCAATCTTCCTCTTTTTGCTTGAGGAAGATTGTCGCTGAGCTAACATCTGTGCCAGTCTTCCTCTATTTGGTATGTGGGATGCTGCCACAGCATAGCTTGCCAAGCAGTGGATAGGTCCACACCTGGGATCTGAAGCCATGAACCCCAGGCCACCCAAACGGAGCACACAAACTTAACCACTATGCTACCAGGCTGGCTCCCATCATCCATTTTAAAGAAGTAAAAACTAAAGCTTAAAAATCAAGTAATATTGACCCTTTTGGCCACACAGTTAATGACTGGAGAAGCTAGAACTTGAATGTTGGCCTTAGAATTCTGCAGACAGGTGCTTTTTCTGCAGCTCCAGTAGGAAAGGTCGGATGGGTGCTCCAAGACACTATTATGAGTGAGTCAAAGGAGTGTCCGTGAGCGAACTATCCAAAAGATGTCAACAAACTGTGTTTCTAAAGGAGACAGACCTAAGAAGTCCACGGATGGAATTTGTAGCTGGATCCAGGCCAGCCCCGCTCCCTAGCGGAGACCTCGTCTGAGAGGTGACGGCAGCCAGGCGTCCTGGGAGTCGGTGTGATAAAAGCAGCTTTGGAAGAGAGCCCAGCGGCTGCCCCACGTTCCTTTTTAGTTTTTCCCATTTCCAGAGACCAAAGATCATGGAAGGAAGAAGAGAGAAATCATTATCTGAGGCTGAGCAAGAGTTTTTAAACCATAAATTAAGTTAATGGGAGCCCACTGGGGGCTGACTTGGGGATGGGGGCACTCGTTCCTGCCTCTTGGCAGATGGGATCGTTATCTGGACCTTTATTGGATTGGAGACTCTTTTCTGAGTCCCAGGCCTGCCTTTTCTGCTCTTCAGGTGCCCCTGGGTAGCATGTGCTCTCAGCTCAGTGCCCTGGGATTAATGCTGAAGGCAGCTAAGCTCCAACTGCCTCACAGGGATCAGAGGACTCTGCAGTGTCCTGGACCCCTGCCTGCAGCCCCAGGCAGCAGTGTGGGCAAGAGCAGGTGGGCTGGTCAAATACATCTTAACTGGCTTTTCCACCATCCTCTCTCTGTCCTTTGGAGCTCTGCCCACAGTGGTGCCAGATGCAGCCCTTCCCCTGGGGAGAGAAAGGCCTTGTTGATTGTTCCCAACTGTGCATCTACATAGGCATAAAAATACTGGCTTTTGCAGCAGAGAGACCTGAACACAAGCCCTGACTCTGGTTCGCAGCCACTTGCCCTTGACAAGAGACTTTCCCTCTCTGAACCTCAGTTTCCCTTCCGAAAGACGAGATAAGCATAGTGCCCACCTCATGGGACTGTTGTAGAGTACTCTGAGACGATGCCTGGAAAGCACAGATCCCAGGGCCTGGGCAGAGTGCTCCTGGAGGCGGGCTGCCCTGAGAACAGCAGGCTCCCATCATGGGGCAGGCAGGCGCACACACATACAGCACAAGTGGAAGAAGAACGTATGGGGGGACGGTCCAGAAGGAAGAGGATGCTAAGAAAACTCATTGCTGGCTTAGAATAAGGAGGTCTCACAATCAGGTTGGAAGGAAGCTTTGAGGCCATCAAATCTAGTCTTCTGCTCAGTGCAGAAATCCCTCTCCCACAGCGTGCCTGGCAGGTGACCTCCCACTCCCAAAGGTCCCCAAATCTGTCATGCATCAGAATTAATGAGGTTGTTGTTCGAAAAGAAATTCCCTAGGACTCACCCGGGGAGAATCTGCTTCCGTGAGGTTTGCGATGGGCCCTGGGTGACAGTTGCCAAACCATTCGAGAAGGTTTTTGTAGAGATCATGACATCCAGAAGGTGGGGACTGGGTCTGCTTTCCTCACTCCTGTGTCTCCAGCAGTTGGCACAGAGCCCAGTGCACAGTGGAGGCTCACTGAATACCTGCTGGATGAGGGCTCAATCACAGCCTCTTCCAGAACCGCCCCATACTCGGAAGCTTCTCCCCAGAAAGGCAGCTTCGTTTCCATTTTTGTCGATAATGTTACTTAAGGTCTTGCTTATAATAAGCAAAATCTATCTTCCTTCAGTCTTCGCTCATTCGGCCTAATTCTCCCTTCTCGAGTGACATAGATTCTAATTCCTCTCAGAAGGGATTATCCCTCAGCTAGAGAGCTCAGTAAGGGTGGGGTATTTTTCTCCCAATGAAATCAGGGCTGGCTGAACAATGAAACAATTGAGTGAAGGTGCTTCATGGAACTGAAACCCAAGAGAACAGAATGATTGACAAAAGGACCTTTCTGATGAGAGGATATGGATTCCATCTCAAGGAGGCGGATAAATTCAAGGTCCATAAACCTTGTTAAAAGCCCCAGTGAAGCCCCATGAAGCAGCTGTGTTTACCATTTTGCAGAGGAGGAAACTGAGGAGCTGAGGGTTTCCCCGGGATAACCAGTCAAGTGTAGAGAGCTAGCATTTGAACCAGGTGAGAATTATCTTAAAGTTCAAGGGTCTTAAGAAGAGGAAGCCATGCTGGAGAATCTTCCGCATAGAAGAAACACCGAGCCTAGAGTCAGCGGTGGAGTCCCAGCTCTTGCGTTGACGCTGTGTTCCTAAACGCCTCGCTTCCTTCTCTGGGCTTCCTCTGTAAAGGGAGGTGGTTCTGAGTGATGACTAAGATCTTGGCAGCTCCCGTGAACTTCTGTGATCCTAGAGCGCTTTTAGCTGGAGCTGAACTGAAGAAGTAGGAGCTGTGAAACATGCAAGTTCAGAAATAGCCCTTTTCAACCCATTTATGGTTGTTTAAATATACCCTTTTGTGTCGCATCTTCTCAGGAGGTGCTTTATTATTCTACACCCACTAGCAGGGGGCACCTAGGGCTGTGGAGCAGTTCCTTCAGGATGTTTAGTAAGTGGTAATGTGATACTATATGGTTTCCTTATTATAGCCGTCCTGTACTCAGACGTGGCATTCAATGGTCCTATTCAAGGCTTTTCGATTTTAAAATAGCTTATTAGAATAAATATGAGGTTGGAAGGGCATTGTTGCTTTCTCTGCTGATATTCAGGACAGCCCCCGGTTATAACATTTTAATATTCACCTGCTGGTATAAGCACAACTGTTTGATATGCAGCAGTGGTTGGCAGGCTCCCTCTGTGTGCCCAGGAGCTTTCCTGGGGGTGGGACAAAGGAGATAGCACTGGAAGCATCTGTGATCAGAGCTACAGCAACGTGTTCCTGGTGTTTACCTGGAGAGCTTAACTAGTACACATCCACTTCCACCCCATTCAGATAGAATTCACCAGTTCCAGATAATCTAGGATGGTGGGTTATAGATAATATGGTTTTTTCCATCCATCCGTCCACCCACCCACCCACCCATCTGTCCATCCGTCTGTCCATCCGTCCGTCCATCCATCCATCCATCCACCCACCCATCCATCCACCCACCCATCCACTCATCCACCCACCCACCTGTCCGTCCATCCATCCACCCACCCACCCGTCCGTCCATCCATCCATCCACCCTCCCACCCACCCACCCGTCCGTCCGTCCATCCATCCATCCATCCATCCATCCTTCCTATACTGGGCCCCAGAAGCATTTAAGCGTTTTAGTCAAGGAAGCAAAATCATCAGATTTGCACTTGCAAAATATTTCTGTGGCTGGGTAAGCAGAATGGAATGGCAGGGGGTTCTCCTAAGGGAAGGGTGATCGAGTAGGACTCTGCTAAGGTAACCTAGGAATGGGAGATGATGAGGGTAGGGTAGAGCAAGGGAGGGAATGAACTGAAGAAAGAGCAGATCAAATCTGTAGTAGGATGTGATGAGGATGAGGATGTGAGGAATGAGCAGAGGGAGATGTCAAGCTTGATTCCAAGGTTTCTAAGCTTCAGTGACAACTTAGATCTTGATGCTATCAACCAACAAGATGTCAGGGGTCAGACCATTATTTAGGGGGAGAAGATTGTGAATTTGGTTTTGGTCAGTTTGAGTTGAACTTCACTGTGAAATAGCCCGATTAAGATGGTGAGCAGACAGTTGGATTTAAGAGAAAGAAGCTCAGGAAAGTAGTCTGAGCTGGGGTTGGAGATGGGTGGGTATCTTCCTATCAATAGTATTTGAAGTCATTGGAATAGATCCCATCATCCAGGGATCAACTGGAGAACAAGAAGAAAAGAGTGCCAAGGATGGGAGTTGGGGAGCCCCAGCACTAAAAGGGAGGCAGAGAGAGAGGAGCCCCATGAAGGAGGCAGGGAAAGAACGTTCAGAGGGAGGAAAACAGCCAAGAGACTGGTGTCTCAGGAGCTGAAGGCTTCAAAAAGGTGCAGTGTGGTGGGGGCAAGGCCAGCAGGGCGGGACCGGGGGTCAGTAGGGCCAAATTTTGCAGGTAATGTCAGTGCTTGAATAGGAAAACTTAGACATTGTAAACAATGACCATCACTAAAGGGAGCAAGAGAAATGCCTTTAGTCAAGCATCCACCATGAGCCAGGCACTTTGCACGTTACCTTATTTGATCTGCACCTCCATTCTTGCAGGCAGGAGGTAGATTCTATTCTTGACCTTTTTCCATAAGGAAATTGATGCTCAGAGAAGTTGGTCAAGCCATACGGACCTGGGGCTAGAACCCTGTTTTGTCTGGGTTAAAAAACCGTTTGTCTCTAATTTACCCTGCTGCCTTCCTCATACCTGGTGGGCCAGTGCCCAGCCTGCCCTTTCCACGCCCATATGCCATGGGGGAGCATCACCATTCGCTGCTTCTGGGGCCTCACCTCCTGAACAGCAGGAGCCCTGCCTGGAGCCAAAAGCCACAGAAGGAGGGAGCAGGGGAGTTCCCAGCCTGGGGAACATCCGTCTGCTGGCTGGTGACACCCACACCAGGGCCCCAGCCGAAGAGCAAGCTTGTTTGCTCTTGTCTGGCTGTTAGTGGTGATGTATGAATAAGCAAAGAAGACAGCTTCATTTTCATAAGTTAACTTGTGCCTGGAGTAAGAAAGACAGGGAGCAGAGCACTTAATCATAACCACAGGGCCAGCACAGAAAGCAATGACAAAGCCTTTTCTCTTAGTCGCGGTGTTTTATTATAATAACTCCTAAGAAGGCGAGGCAGGCGGTGGGGAATGCTGAGGGAGGCAGCACTTTGGCAGCCCTGTCGTCTCCCCAGGAGGAAGCCCTTGGGACTTTACCTCTCTGGGGGATGGCAGGCCAAGGATGTGCTTGCATGCTCAAAGTTAAGGCTTTAGACTTTGACCTCTGGGGACCAGGGTATAGATGCCACACAGGGGATGAACTGGGATCGGCAGAGCTGTAAAAGATGACCTGTCTCGTAGGCGATGTCACCAGGGACCAGAGGGACTGTCTGCCTAGAAAGGTGTTGGGGGGCAGCACCATTATCAGAAAAGCTTTGAAGGAAGCTTGGGAGCTTGGAGCTGTGTGTGGAAGGGGCAGGCCCAACCTGCGGTGAGGGAGAGGATGTGGCAGATGCCTCTGAGGAGCCGCCAAGCAGGCATCCCCCCCCTTTCCCCAGAGCATCAATTCTTCCTCCCTGCCCTCCGTCCCTCTGCCTTATCAGTGTTTTTCTGTCACTGCAGGGACCACGCTGCTTCATAATTGTTTATCTGTCTCCTCTTCTGGCTGCCTCCAGGGCAAGGACTCTGTTTTATTGTCTTTGATTTTCAGTATTTTGTGTGGTATCTGACACAAAGCGAACTCTCAATCGATATTAAACTAAACCGAAGTCTGGGCCGAGGGAGGATCATGTCAGCTAAGGAAGGGAGGCGACGCTCAGACTGCAGATGCCTGAATCCGGGCAGATGGGGCAGAATATAGGGCCGGGGAATTCTGGGTGCAGTGAAGAGCCAAAGCTTCCTGAACATTTTACTAGTTTCTAGGCACTGTTAGTGGTGCTGTTTGACTAAGCAAAGAGCACAGCCGCATTTTCACTATTTATTAACTCCACTCTGTAAATGAATGAAGAAACAAGCACAGAGAGGTGAAGTAACTTGTCCGAGGGTGAGGAGCCAGGATTTGAACTTGGGCAGTCTGGCTCTGGCATTCATTTTCTTCACTGCTTTCCTATACTCAAGAAGTGTAGCACTGGAGGCCGTCACTGAATTCTGCTGGTTTATGAGCTGGCTTTAGACGCCACATGAGTTTATTGTGTGCTGGTGGCCCTGCAAGTGAACTTTGCCCCTGACTGAAGCAAGGACAGAGCTTCCAGACCCTGAGCAATAATTCTCAGGCTTTAATGTGCATCTGAATTATCCAGGAATTTTTTTTAAGTGCAGATTACTAGACCCAGTGGCTAGAATTCTTATTTAGAAATTTAATATATGCTATCACCCAGGTACTGAACCAATTTAGAGATAAGATAGAGGAATGAGAGCAAATGTCACCTTTACGGATAAAAGTTCAATTGGAGGGCTTCACTTAGATGGGCATCTGCAAGGAATATTCATAGCACCACAACCTGGAGCCGGAATTGCCCAGCCTGTCAAAGGATGGTGGGCACCTGCACCCTTGTCGGGAGGGAGCCTGCCCTGGACAATTGACAGCATGGAAAGAAGATTCCATGTGGGCCCTCTGCTGGCTCCTGGGAAGGGATGGAGGAGGGGTTGAGCTTCATAAACTCAGTGCTCTCTGAAACTCACTGGTCAGGTAACTCATTCCACGCCCGTGGGAGACAGAAAGGATTGGGGCAAGGAGCCAGGGAATCCCTTCTAGAAACCAGAGAGGTCAGGAGAAGTAGGCTCCTGGTCACAATGGACTTCTAGGTTGAGGCCCAGGAACCTGCACTTTTAACGAGAAGCTCAGCTATTTCTGAAGCAGACAATCCTCAGACCACACTTAGAGAAACAAAGTTCTGGAAAGACCTAATCGTCGCGCCCTATGACCTCTCAGGAAAGCCACTGCATGGGCTCACTCTCTTTCAGATGCTCACAGGTGAGCTTCGATGGTGGTATTTAAAAAGAGCTATTCCTTATATAGCGCTTGATGTGTCCCAGCACCTGTGCCGAGCATGGAACACATGGGAATTCACAACAGCCATAAGAGTTAGATGCTGAGGCAGAGAGAGGTTAAGCAATTTTCTCAAGGTTACACAGCTAGAAAGTGGCAGGGCTAGGAATTGGAACCAGGGAGTCTGGCTTCAGTCTACACTCACCACCTCTGTCTACACTGCTGCTCATGGCTCCCTGTCCACGGACACAGACCTCTGCAGAGGTGGGACTCTTGAGAAGTTAGCTCAGGGTAATCACTTACAAAATCCAGCTACCATTTAATCATCAACAGAGCAGCTAATGAATCCGTCTGAAAAAGCAAAAGGAAGTCCTAGTAGCTGTTTGTTATTTTGCTTTCTCAACCAGTGGATATTAAAATTACGGCTACCGTGTTGCTAATTAAGGGTTTTATTTTCCTCACTTTGTAGAGGACTGACATCCGTGAAGGGACTGCATGCCCCCATCATAAGAAATGTAGCCCAGGTGCAAACTGAGCGAAGGAGAATTTGGATGTTATTCCTGGGGATAATGTGACTTCAGGTTAACCATGCAAATTACTCCTTCTCTGGAGATTAAGACCCTTGAGTTTCAAGCCTTCAGTAGAGCAACCGATACAAAAGATGCTTTTAGGTGTTGCCCCTGCATCTTTGCAGTTTTCCATGCAGGTGAGGAAGATGCCAGAGTTCCCGGAGCTGAGTGGGAGAATGTGTTGATGTTGGTGAATGGGGAGCAGGTGAAATGCTTTACAGCCTCAGAAGTGTGGGGACATTAATACACTAACATTGGTGGTCTCCCAATCAAGAGAGATTTACCCACCAGGCATCATTTACTTAGCAGACATTTATTAGCTCCTATTAGTGTGTTAGATACTACACAGTCCTCACCGTTGGACTAATATAGACATGGATATTTACAGATGAGGTGTGGGTGTGCCTGAACGTCACCCACGCTGGCCTTTACGGGGCATACGTCAGCTGATGGCAAAAATACCCAGAGGAAGTTCTAAAGAGAGATGTCTCCCCTCTCCTGTGGGAGTGAAGGTAAAGTAATCATTCAGACTTGAGGGTGTTCATAAGCAGCTTCGAGCTGGGCCCTAAAGGATAACAGGCCGAAGCTGGCAGGGGCCAGAGGCAGGTCCTGCTAAGCAAGAGCTATAGGAGTAAGACGCAGAGATGGGAACACAAGCAACAAAACTATGCCTTTGTGTGTGGCAGGAAGGAAGTGTGGCTACTGGAAAATCTGCCTAAAGAAGCAGATTGAGGTAGAATACAAAGCATGGAATGCCAGAATACAGAATTGGGACTTTCGAAAAGCTAAAGAAGTACTGGAAATTCAGATGTCCGCTCTAAACTCAGTGGAATCTTATTCCCCTTTTGTCAGTTCTGGGCACATGACACACTTCATCATACCAAAAAAAAAACACATTGTGATACCAACCTGGGGTCATTAGTTATAATGAACCAGCTCCCTAAGGACCCCACATGCCTTTTGCATCCCAACCTCGGGGTGCGCTTATTAACTGAGCTCTCTAATGAGGTCACAGCATCGGGACCCAGCTCGCTGTTTTCTCAACCGAAGGCACCCTGCCTTTCAGATGTAATTGTTTTGCTCAAACATCCCAAGCTTGTTGCTTGTAGAATTGATTGGCGCTTGCACTTCCTGAATTGGTGATGCGTTTTTCCGAGGGACTCTCCAAGTTTTGGATACGATCATATACAGTGACAAAGTGGGAGGTAGTATTTTTCCCATGCCTCTAATTTATGTATTTGTTCTGGGGTGATGATTTAGATAGGAGCCCGATAAATTGATCAAATAAATTACACCAAACCCACACACCATCATTTCAGGGAGCTGTCATCACACCAAGGAGATTCTATATCACCCAGCGTGGTGTTCCAGGAGAACCACTGTGTTTTCTTAACATGCTGCTGGGCCTTCATTTGGTCAGAAAGGTCTTTATTCCTCAGACTCGCCAACAGTATCAGGATTTTAGCTCCAGGAGGCATTGGTTAGCTGGGGAACACAGTGATTATTAGGCATGTGACCTTCAGTGAGTTATTTAAACTTTCCAAGCCTCAGTTTCTCTTTCTACAAAATGTGGATTTACAATTCCTCCCTGAAATATTTGTTAGAAAGTTAAGCAATAATGCGTTGAGACAGTGGAAAGAACCTGGATGTCAGACAAATATAGATCCATATCCTGGCTCCATCTCTAGTTGTGCCAATCACGGTTCTATGTGAGCCTCAGTTTCTTAGTCTGTAAAATGGTGGTGTTAAGAATTTCGAGAGAACGCCTTCTGCAAATGGCATCATAGGGTTGTCTGGCAGAAGGTAGTTGATTCTGTTGCCCGACTTGTCCTACTTAGAAGGCCTGGAGACTTATTCCTGCCTGAGTCTCAGGAACGTTGATGCTCTAAGAAATTGAGGTGAGTGACTGACTCGCCTAAGATGCTAAGAAATTGACTAAGAGACCTGACTCACCTCCGACGTTGGCCTCAGTGCCCTCGAGACTGAGGCCAGTATCCAAGCCGAGCTCTGGGGACAGAGGCACCATTATTCCTCTAGAAAACACTCCTGCATTGACGTGATGCTTGTTGACACAAGATAAAGTGAATATGAGAGTTAAAAACACCATGAAAAGGTGGCTCTTCTCTGTGGGCTCCCATCTCATTAACAAGGGTCATTTCTTCCTCTCTGATGTGAGAAAATTATCTCATCTCATGCCCAGAAAGCTAGTAAATTAATATACAATGGGAAAGATTAGAACTGGAACACCTGAAGGATAGTACGTCAGGAAATAAATACATGTTGCATGAGTTAAGGAATGGATGGATGGATGGATAGACAGATAAATGGATGGATGGACAGACGGATGGATGGATGGATAGATAGACAGATAAATGGATGGATGGATGGACAGATAAATGGGTGGATGGATGGGTGGACGGACAAATGGATGGATGGACAGACAGATGGATAAATGGATGGATGGATGAATGATTTGGGATTCTGGCTTTATCACAGATTAACTGAGTGACCTTAGGCAAGTTAATTAACTACTCTGGGTAGCCTCATTTCTTCTCTATAAAATGAGAATGATAAAAATGGCTGGGCTGCATAAGTGTGAGAATTAAATATGTTAATACAAGTTAAGCATTTAAATCAGGGCATAGCACTTAATAAAAACTGCCAATACTGGAAGCTACTGTAAGGATGATTTCTGTTATTATACTGATCCCCTTGGCTCAGCTTCTTTTAAGACCTTTGCATTCTCTGTCCTTCACAGGTCAGCAGGTCCTGGGCTTGGTAGAGAACCAGAGTGACTGGTACCTTGGAAACCTGTGGAAAAATCACCGCCCTTGGCCTGCCCTTGGAAGGGGCTACAACACAGGTAAATCATGAGGGAGGCGGGATGGGGGTTACAAAGGGTGATGTGAGGACTCAGTGTCCTTCCTCAGGGCTGAGGAGG